>NC_067249.2:129527828-129836578 GCF_019359855.2 Lolium perenne | reverse complement strand
CCTCCCTTGGCCCCTCATTATATAGGTGGATCCCAAGTGTTGGTGTCCAAGTCTTCGAATAAGACCCGAACCCAAAACCTTCCATAAGAGGGGGAAACCTAGCCCAACTAGGACTCCCACCCAAAGGTGGGATTTCCACCTCCCATGTGGGGGGTGGCCGGCCCCCTATGGTGGAGTCCACTTGGGACTCCACCCCATCTAGGGCTGGCCGGCCATGGAGGTGGAGTCCCATGTGGACTCCACCTTCCTTGGTGGTTTCTTCCGGACTTTTCTAGAACCTTCTAGAACCTTCCATAGAACCTTCCGCGACATTTTATTTCACATAAAATGACATCCTATATATGAATCTTATTCTCCGGACCATTCCGGAACTCCTCGTGATGTCCGGGATCTCATCCGGGACTCCGAACAAATATTCGAACTCCATTCCATATTCAAGTACTACCATTTCAACATCCAACTTTAAGTGTGTCACCCTACGGTTCGTGAACTATGCGGACATGGTTGAGTACTCACTCCGACCAATAACCAATAGCGGGATCTGGAGATCCATAATGGCTCCCACATATTCAACGATGACTTTAGTGATCGAATGAACCATTCACATACATTACCAATTCCCTTTGTCTCGCGATATTTTACTTGTCCGAGGTTTGATCTTCGGTATCATTCTATACCTTGTTCAACCTCGTCTCCTGACAAGTACTCTTTACTCGTACCATGGTATGTGGTCTCTTATGAACTCATTCATATGCTTGCAAGACATTAGACGACATTCCACCGAGAGGGCCCAGAGTATATCTATCCGTCATCGGGATGGACAAATCCCACTGTTGATCCATATGCCTCAACTCATACTTTCCGGATACTTAATCCCACCTTTATAACCACCCATTTACGCAGTGGTGTTTGGTGTAATCAAAGTACCTTTCCGGTATAAGTGATTTACATGATCTCATGGTCATAAGGACTAGGTAACTATGTATCGAAAGCTTATAGCAAATAACTTAATGACGAGATCTTATGCTACGCTTAATTGGGTGTGTCCATTACATCATTCACACAATGACATAACCTTGTTATTAATAACATCCAATGTTCATGATTATGAAACTAATCATCCATTAATCAACAAGCTAGTTTAAGAGGCATACTAGGGACTTCTTGTTTGTCTACATATCACACATGTACTAATGTTTCGGTTAATACAATTCTAGCATGATATATAAACATTTATCATAAACATAAAGATATAAATAATAACTACTTTATTATTGCCTCTAGGGCATATCTCCTTCATAAATTGGACTTGTTTCTTATCTTTGTGTGCTTGTGGTGTGAGTAATGTTGTAAGGGCATCTTAATAACACCGGCCGTATGGCTTTTTGTTAATTTAAAGCGGACATTCGTGCCTTATGTTTTAAAAAAACCTAACATGTTATTGGGCCTGGCCCCGAATGAACCAGGGAAGGGGGCTGCTTCAGGCGAGATGCGCAGGAGACAAGTTGTTGAGGCGGAGACGGGAGGGGGAGCTCCTCGCCACCGATCTGGTCGGTGGCTGTTCGGCACCGCACACCCTCCCACGATCCAGGTAATTTAGTGGGCCGCGGCCCATTACGTCAGGTGAGTTTATTTTTCCTTTTTCTTCCTTCTTTTATGTTTTTTTTCTTTTCTGTTTATATTTTCGTTTTTTAAAATCTAACTGTTTTAAAAAGTTCTTCATAAAATTTGAACAGTTTTATGAAACCAAAACAGTTTTTAAATTTGAACATTTTTTCGATTTGAATATTTTTCAAAATTTGAAATTTGAACAATTTTTTAACTCGAACAATTTTCAAAATTGAACGTTTTTAAAATATGAACAAATTTCGAATTTGAACGCTTTTTCGATTTGAACAATTTTCATATTTGAACAATTTTTAAATTTGAACGGTTTTCGAATTTGAACGGTTTTCAGATTTGAACGGTTTTCAAATTTGAATATTTTTTAATTTAAACATTTTCTCAATTTTTTAAAATCAAAATTTTCGAATCTAAAAAAATACAAACAAAACCGAAAACAGAAAAAAGAAAAGAAACCAGAAAAAAGAAACCAGGAAAAAAACCAGAAAAGAAAAAGAGAAAAAAATAAAAAACGAACTGCTACAGGCCAAATAGCCACAAATGGGCCTGGCCCATACCCGACCAGGGGGTGTGCGGTGGCCGATAGCCACCGAACTGGTCGGTGTATAGGTTTTGCCGACGGGAGGCGCTATATGCCGACCGGGTCGGCGCAAACGGGGTGCCGCACACCCCTCCGACCCGGTGGCTATTAATTGGGCCGCGACCCATCAGGTAAAGTTTTTTCTGTTTTTCTGTTTTCCTTTTTTCCTTTTTCTGTTTACAATTCTGTTTTAAAAACCTAACGTTTTTCTGTTTTGAAAATTTGTTCAAAATTTTCTGTATATAGATCTTGTAAATGTACGATTTTATTTTTTTAAAAATTTGAAAATCGTTCAAAATGCAAAAAAAAATCGAAAATCATTAAAAAAATCAAAATCGGTTAAAAAATTCAGAAATTTTTCAAAATCCGAAAATAATTCAAATTTCGAAAATTCGTTCAAAATAAAAAAAATTGTTCAAATTTTGAAATTCGTTCAAAACTAAAAATTTGTTCAAATTTCAAAATTCGTTCAAAACTCAAAATTTGTTCGAACTTCAAATTTGTTCAAATTATAAAATTGTTTTAAATTTAGAAATTTGTTCAACTTTCGAATATGAACATTTTTCAAACTTGAACATTTTTAAAATTTGAAAATTTTCGAAAATTATTTTTGAACAGAAAAATAAAACGATAAAAAAATAAACACAGAAAAAGAAAACAAAAAGGAAAAAGGAAACCGAAAAGAAAACCGCAAAAACCAGTAGAAACTGGAAAAAAGAAAAAACCGCAGCAAACGGAAAAACCGTGCTATATGGGCCTGGCCCATGCTCAGGGAGGGTGTGCGGCGATCCGTATACACCGACCTGTATAGGATTTGCGGGCGGAGACGGCGGCTATGGGGCCGCAGGCCGCCGGCGAACGTGCCTGTCCTGCTCACCGACAGGTACCAGTTCTCCATGGCCTACGCCAACTAGAAGGCCGCGGCGAGCACAAGGACCAAGCCGTGTGAGGTTCCTCCTGCTCCTCACTTCCACTCTCGTACATACACTGGTATGCGTTCACTGGTTCGATCGGATTAGGTTGGCTGTGATTGAAAGGCCCATTGTTCGAACGATTGCTCGATTTGGCTTGTGATAATGGGGTCGGCTATTAGGCTTTCACTTATATCCTTCGCGTTAAATTGTAAGTGAGATTCACGGATATTCTTCTTTGCAAAAGGATCAGGGCATTTATTGGGCCGAAGTTTACTGGACAGATAGATGGGTTGCAGGGCAAATCATTTCTGATCTCGCCCCTGCTATGGTCGCTGCTGTCAATTCTCGTGCCATTAAAAGCCTGACGGTTGCCGCTGCCTTACCTGAGAGTGCTTGGATCAGAGGCATCACCGGCCATTATCCAATTTCTGCACCTGGTCTGTGGAGAACTATGAAACAAATAGATTATCGTTTGCTATATGCGTGTATCTGTGGAGTTCCTTGTGTGAAGGACCACGTATATTTGCCCATATTCTTGTTCCATCTGAATTTGTCCGATTATATTTTGCGGTTTAGTATAATCACTCTGTATCATACTAGGGGTATTAGGCTTCTTTTCCATAGTGGGTTCTGGCATTACATTCTTAATAATTGATATTTTCTGAAGAAAAGATCACAGCCACTTCAGGTTAGATCATTAAATAGTTCTATGTCTTCATGTACTGGAGGTGCGAAATTGGATACTAGTATTCCACTACGGTGTAGAAGTGGATCCATTTCTTGTGTAACAATGGGAATATTTGGCCATTTTCACAATGAATAGATGCTATGTTTCTCGAAGGAAGATCTATGTACCAGCCGTATGAAAGAAACCGGTGAAACAGGGAAAGTTCGATGAATGTTGCATTTGTTGATGGGCATCTTTTGAAAAAAGAAAAAAATGTTTCCTGTCATATGGGAAGCATAGTGTCTTCATCCTAATTTTCACTAGACTCAACTGTTTTATGAAGAGTACAAGAATTTAAACTACTGAAAAAAGTTAAGTATCCCTAACTTCCTTAATCAAGTAACTGCAACTCTCATGGGAAGCCCTGCTATGCATTAATTTCCTTTTGTACAAATTGTAAATATTTGAACAGTAACTGACAATTGTGCTCTAGAGGTGTCTGCTATCAGTGCATATTCATACAAAATATTAGTTCTTGTTTGTGTATGAAGTCAATCTTGAATTTCCCATTTTACCTTACCCCGATATGTTCCAGACTCTTTCCTTTTCTACCTTTAGACAAGGATGCGAATAAAAATTCTTGTGATCCAGATGTGCACTGTCCGTGGATCGTAAACCATGCTGGTAGTGATAGCATGCCCACAAGGAAGGTCATGCACCTTGGTCCACACCCTTTGAGAAAATATATGGTTAGCAAGCAAATATTTGTGGAACTTTGCCATCTTTTCAACTAATTTTTTTTGTTTCTATGTACGTACTTTCTCTGTATGTATATGTTATTAAAGGATATATACTTTGCTTCTTTTGGAAATTTTGCATCGCTAAAGTTTCCTCACTGGTCGTTCCTTTTCTTCATTCAGTATTTTTCTTCTCGAACACATCTCTAAATGTGTGTCATTTGTGTTAGAAGAAAGCACCTAAATAGTGCAAAGTATTACAGCTTAAACAGCGAGCAAAACATAAAGGCTATAGCTAAAACAATAAAATAATGCCACAAAAACGCAAAGAAAAGAACGGGCATATAGAACTGTATTAGCTACTCTATGCTACGGTATCCTACTTTAGATTCCAACATCACGAGTGCAGGCATGTAAGGGAAGCTTGCGGAGCGCCTTCGCTGGCGTCCATAGATTTGCTTCAGGTTTTTTTGAGGGAAGAGCAGCGCTGCTTCGTTTCATAAAGAGAAAACCAGGACAAATGCCGGCAAAAGTACAAGGTAGAACTTAATTACAAAACAAAGATGAAAACAGCTAAAGGTCCATAGATTTGCTTCAGGTTTGATATGTACTATAGAATACTGTTTGTACTAACCTTGAATAATGTATTGGGTTTATTGCAAAACTTTTTGTTCAGAGAAGATGATATCTCTTTCCTTCAATCTGTCTCAAGCATATATGTGAGGTACAATCTTTGCGCTCCTAATATTTTGTATGAATCTGATGAATCTGTTGATGGTACCTCACATATGAGCATGACTGATAGAATGAAACTTTACATGCACAGAATATGATATACAGGTCTAATTCAGGAAGCATGGCTAATCAACAGATAGATACTTTCCATGGTGAGAAAAGGGAGGAGAAGCCTTTATCTTTGAGTGTTACCCTGGTCTTTTAGTGCCTCAGTGTGCCATTTGTGTTCTGTACCAGGTTGTTCAATCTGTTTGGCATACGGCTTCATGGAACACATTCTCATGCTTATGTTAGCTCGTTCATGGTTGGTAAATGTTGTGTTCTGTTATTCTAACTGAATAGAACCATCACACTCATAAATTTCTCCTCTATTTTCTTACCGAAGCACATTCTGTCAGCATGCATCCTCATAACCAGATTTTTCTTCAAAAGTACGCAATTGCACCATAACCAGATTATTACCTATTCTTTACCATGTTTCCTGAGTTATACTATCGTCTAGCAGTTTGTTTCTGATTCAATCTTTACTTTCCTTGTATTAGAAGTTTGTCATCTCCTCTGTAAGTAGCGTACACTAGGAAATCAAGCAATAAACCAGTAGTTCTGGAATCCCTAACCCACTTCTGTCCTCTCTAACCTGTGCTGCCCTTAACCTTTATTTGGTAAAATGTACCACCAACTTTACCTTCACCTTCTGATTCAAAAAAAAAAAAAACTTTACCTTCACCTTCAGGTTATGATAAGTGGATATCCTAACATTTATGCAGTTGCTGTAGATATCTATGATCTACGGTATGTTTGACTTGGCCTTAGATCTACTGCTGGCAATGATGAGGAAACAATATGCAGGGCCATGAGTTAGACACTGTCGGCATAGGGGCTTATCTTGTTAGTATATGTTATTCTGAGCAAGCCCTAGGCCGTTATCTAGTTGAGATTAATAATAAACCATGCATCAAACTTTCCGAGGACATAGCATAAGTATGTTATCATTTCAAAATAGGCAGCAAGTGCATGTCATTTTATTTTTCCCTTGACTTATGCTGCCATGAAACGAGCCAAATATACAAGAAATATATCTGACAGTTGTGTATAGTTTAGTTCAAAATGCACAAAAACTAAACTATACCACCAGCACACTCGCTTGTGTATTTATGAGGTTTTACTGACAACAAATAATTATGGGATATGGTATTAGAAAGACTGATATCCAAAAGTTGCCTTGTAAATAAGAGAGAGAATAGCTAGCGGGGGTGTTCAAAATACATAAATCAGGGAAGGTGAGAAAAAATCCTTAAATTCACACGATCGTCTTACAAATAATGAAACACTTGAGTCTGCCACATATTTCCATTTGTCATATTACGACTAGATATCTTTTGAATCTTTGTTGAATTGCTTTGTGCAGTTGGATATAGACTTTATGAAGAAAAGAACTACAAACTCTTCAAATGTTGTTATGCTGAAACATTCCAAGCTGGAGAACGAATCCTTTGTTGCCATCGGTTTATTAAATTGAAGAGAGCTACGGTTTTGGATCCCTCAGCGTGTCGAGGAGCACGTACACTGCTATTGGCTTGGAATATCAAGTACAGAACTGAAGTCTTCTTTGCATCGAAAACTGCATTTGTTGCTACACTTTTTACACTTTTTATGAGTTTGTTCATCTAAAATTCCAATGAGGTGCAACAATCCCAACTGTAAATAACATTGTGGATCTGCCAATCAATTACATTCTATATTCCATTAGGTCATTCATGAATCTTTTCCGACAGTTGTTTTCTACAAGAGCAACAACCTCTAAATGTTGCTTCCTTTCACTTGTCATGCTATCGATATTGCACCTTGTTTCTAGTGACTGAACAGCCATATACAAGAACAACAACAACCAAGCCTTTCAGTCCCAAACAAGTTGGGGTAGGCTAGAGTTGAAACCCATAAGATCTCGAAGCCAAGTCATGGTTCTGGAACGTGGATAGCTAACTTCCACGCACCCCTATCCATGGCTAAATCTTTGTCGATATTCCAAACCTTCAGGTCTCTCTTAACGGACTTCTCCCATGTCAAGTTTGGTCTACCACGACCCCTCTTAACATTTCCATCACGCTTTATCCGTCCGCTATGCACTGAACAACCATATATATTAAAAAATTGTAATACATGCTATTTTTCTTTTGGTGATTGACTGATTGTTACTGCTAAACCACAAGTGTCCTCGTTCACAATGCCATCGATCTACACAATTTTCATATGGCTGTGAAGTCTTGACTACTTGAGAGGAGCCACAGACATATCATTTACCTATCAGTAGTGTACACTTGTGCATCATCTAGAGTTACTGATATGTCTTCTCTTCAGATAAACTGAGAGCAGACTTGCCGATCAGAAACTGCTGCATGCAACAGATTGAAAAACTGCGCCAGATCATTTTCAGGAGATGAAATCCAATGCCCTACGAGGTTTGCTCCCATCCTCACTTCATCATGCCAGAACAACAGAGCCATGATCTCATTTCCTCAAACAGCTAAGTTTGAGCAGTGCATTGTATGATTTCAGCCATTCCCTATATATGGTTGGTGACGCACCAGTTGTTGAATCACGGGCCTATTTGGATTAAAGCCACACCTTGCCAAGCCACAGGTTAGGCATGCCACACCCTCTCATTCTAGTGTTTGGTTCTTTGCCTCACTTGTGGTGTGCCACAATTTGTTAGCACCTGTCATACATAGAAATTCTTGCCAAGTCTTGCCAATCAACCAAACAGACCCTACAATAACTGGTTATCCATCAAGCTCCAGTCGCAGAATGAAGATGTAATTATTACATGGCAGTTGGAATGAATACCAAGATGGAATTATTACATGGTTGTGTACATTTGGTCCATTAAGCTCCAGTCCCAGAATCCTGTCAGTGTTTATTCGAGAACATGCCAATCCTGTAAGATTTTAGTTCTTATTATTGATGCAAATCATTTACTGGTGTAGAGATTGATTAGTGACATTATAAAGTAATTCCAAAAAAATACATTATAAAGTATTGTTTCCTTGTGAAAAATCCTATTCATATGGAAAATCATTATTTGGAGATCAAACTGATGACTTGTTTCTGAA
This sequence comes from Lolium perenne, assembly GCF_019359855.2. NCBI lineage: Eukaryota > Viridiplantae > Streptophyta > Magnoliopsida > Poales > Poaceae > Lolium > Lolium perenne. The sequence continues at coordinate 129,828,212 of NC_067249.2, read as the reverse complement.
ATATCCACGGTCAGTTCCTTGCTTTGATGTACGTTCTACAGGTTACAATGTGTGTTGGGAGCGTGATACTGTTATAACATGTACTCACTCCGTTGCATAATAAAATTTGAATTAATATCCACGGTCAGAATTATGTAAATGTCGGTATTGTCGGTATGCTGAAAGATCGCGTTCTTATGTCTAAAATATATGTATGTCCTTGTCATGACAAGAAATGGTGACCGGCCAACGACCTGTCATTTTTGTTAACTATAATACACATCCCTAGGCCATTGAGTTGCCAGACCTAAATAAACCCTAGTGTCCACCATAGAAATTGTTATTGCACTGATTTACTTCAGGGTTGAAGCTTGGAACCAAATACAGGGCTGTACTGCTTTTGACTGTATAATCTTTGGACTTCACTTTTTTTCTTAGAAAGTGGCCATTTGAGAGATTAAAGCCAAACAATGGAGTCGTTGGTGTAATCAGCTGAGACGACCAATTTATCAGATTTTCTTTTCTACCTGCAAAACACTTAGGGTTTTCAACCATATACTGCTACGTCGATATCTGAGCTGACGATGCACAATAAGCCCAATAGTACCGACTAATTGCACCGCCACCTGATGTGGCCCTTTTGCGGCCAGAGAGAAGTTCCAAAGTGAAGAGAGACATAGTAGATGATTCTGGATTCCTTTTGAGATCGTATTTTTCATATTTCTCATCACATGTGTGCCATGTGGTAATGTTTTCTGGATTCCAGCCAAACATGGCCATCAAGCTCATGTTCCTGTTTCTGGAACTGGTCTCAGATATGCGGTATGTGTGGCTTCACAATCTCTTTCATGGAGATCATAAGATCTAGCCTATCGATTAAGACCAATTGCTTCTCGGAATTGGATGGACTTTCTTAGGAGAACCAGCTCCTCTAGCCGCCTACCTTAACCAAAAACAATAGACAAAAATTCATCTACTGTATTGTCACACGTCTTGCTCACCAGACATTCTCTTTTTTACTCGTTGAGTTCACGCAGGAAAAGTGAAAAGCTAGTCAAAGAAATTGAGGCTACACAACCACCAGATCTTGGGTTCATCATTTACACGAAACGCTTGAACAAGCAGGTGTACAGTTTAATACTACTATAATGACATTGGCGTTCCAGCTACCTAAGCACTTCAGCCTGTAACAGCACATCCACCCTTAATCATTCGATGGGCATGTTCTACCCACTCTTCTTACCACGTGGATGGTGGTTAATTACCCTCAGTGTATGACGGCATTGTACGACTGCTTCTGCGTTACAGTCTTAAACCACATTACTATTTTCTCACATTGCTGATCAACAACTAGGAGTGCAGATAAAGAAAATACACAATTACAGTACTGAATAGTGGCAAGCCAGTCGTAACCATTTCCAGAAGAGGCCAATCTGTCAGCGTTGCCTGCTGGACAAGCAGCGATAGATGCTGACCACGCAGCAAAAAAAAAAACAATTGATCCCATGCTGGAGCCTGGATCATATAGTACCTAATTAATAAGCAAGTTGCTGATGCATGGATGTGCCTGCACCAACAGATTTCAGTTGCAGTAGTGGAATGGAGTATTTTTGTTATGGACCAGCAAATTGCATTAATTTATTTTCGTGTCAGAGAATTTCTAGGATCTAAGGGGAGTTGACCTGGATAAGCATCTGGTTCCCTTTTAATATGTCAGGACATAATGCTTATTTTCAGTACATCATTAAAGATTTAAAGTATGCCCGATGATGATTGCTTTTTATGTTGGTCGAAATCAGAACCTTTTCTGAATGGTTGGTCAAAATCAGATCGACTTGCATGACATAAGAGGGAGTAGGCGAGAGGTGGAGTTGACATTACAAGTACCACGGGATCTGTTTCGAAACCATATGAGTTTCAGGAAATTTTGCGGAGTTTTTACATGAAATACTTGAATTGGCGGAGTGTTCTTCGGCGGTGCAGGGTGCGTCCTCCAGATCGAGCTTGCCATTATTTAGCGGCGGTGTACGGCCGTCCCAAAATGATACATTGATACTCCTGCCCCATGACCTGGGCACGGGATGTGCAAATCATTTACTGCTCAACGCTTGATTTGATCGCAGGAGAGGTCGGAGCATTTCTGCATAGCCCGTCACGCGGAGAGCGGCATACAATGAGCATTATGAGAGACGTGACGTCTGCATTAGTGACATGTTGGCGTTTGTAGATGTTAACATGTCATTCTTAGCAAGTATTTCTCGATCTTTAAGGGCATGTACGATAGTAGGGAAGACACGTCTTCTCTTAGCAGTACATGTTATATAGAGAGAATGATAAATATAATCGGTACAATGCATTATCTTTTTTTTAGATAAAGGAGCAACAGCCCCAGCCTCTGCATCAATTGATGCACACGGTCTTTTATTAAAAAATATATAGTATCAAGTACGAGAGACATAGGAAAATAAAATACAATCACGGATCCGACTTGGTTGCCACATAAATCAACCAACGGAACAGAAAACATCTAAATAGGCTAGCTATACTCTATCTTATTAATGTGTCGCCACCCAGTAACCCGGTAATAGAAATCCTGAGTAACCACCAGCAGTCTGTTGCAGCCAGTATCCATATCCTTGCGCTGATCCTCCGGTAGCAGGAAAGCTCATAACTGTATCCAATGCACAGCTCGATGAATTACCTGCAAAAAGTTAGTACCCTTTTGATTATTAAAAATCATATCATTTCTAGTGTTCCATATTGTCCAGCATATAGCAGATATACCAATCCGAATTTTCTTTTTATCTTTCTTCGGAACTCCATACAACCAGTTCCCAAACATATTAGTGATACTCGTGGGTGACGGAATATTATACGCAAAGTAAATCATCCGCCAAATGATAGTAGCAAAGGGACACGCAAGGAACAAATGGTGAACAGTTTCATTTGCATCACATAAACAACACTTTTGAGATCCTGTCCATGTACGTTTTGCCAAATTATTTTTAGTAAGTAAGATATTATTGTTCAGAAACCACATGAAATTTTTTATCTTTGAAGGGATTTTGAGTTTCCACAAACATTTACGCAGAAATCTAGTATGACCATTCATATAATCAAGATACATAGACTTAACGATGAACACTCCCGAATCTGTAAGCTTCCATACAAACTTAGCATGTTCCTCGGTGAGATTAATTAATTGTTCACTAAGGGAAGACAAGTCGTACAATGGAAAAAATAATCATCTCTTATTTCATAAGAGATTATCTTTTAGCTAAGGGAAGACAACATTCTCTCCATTCATTCTCTCTCCTACGACTAAGCAAAAATCTAACGTGACAAGCGTAAGGAAATGCTGACATCACCCCATTATACGTAGCCCTGTCAATAAGCACGATCGAAGTGCTCGATCGAACAGGACCCCGGAATCACAGGGCCCCCAAATTTCTACAGCCTATCACTCCTTTTCTCTCATGTTCGTTGTACGGCCCAAGCCAGCAGGTTACTACCAGTTCCCTCGAACAAAAGCAGGCGTCGGTCGATCAGTTTTCCATCCACCTGTCTCCCGAGACCGTTTCGTTTGATCGTTTTCCTTGACGATCTTGTTCCGCTCAGCGCCGACGTGTCCAATCCTTGCCGTTGCCGGCGCTGCTGGTCCTTGCCGGTGTGCCCCCTCCATCCTTCGCCTTCGAGCATGGCAGCTTGCCGATCCGATTATGATCAACAGCAGCAGAACTCACACGTCAGGGACTCAAAACTGAAGGTAAGATTAATTTTCGATCCGATCAGGATCAGTTCACTAGGCAGTCCAGGCGACCAGGCCTGCTGCCCTCATGCTGCCCTAATTTTATTAATACGGCGCAAAGATTCATTTGGTTTTCTGCTGCCTACAACTCGTGGACCTATTTAGTGAAGTAGCCATATTAAATTATTTTGCTATATTTATTCTTTTAGAATGAATACTTGATAGTAAAATTCTAAATATTGTATGAAATAGCACATTCTGAAATAATATAATAAAGTAAATATATGATTTTGTTTTACTAGTTGTTAAATCTGGAAAAAATTAGAGCACATTTTATAAGTCGCACCGGGGTCCCAAAATCCAGGAGATGGGGCTGATTGTACGTGCCCTAGTAGGGTAACTAAGCGCACAAACACAAAATTAATGGGAGTAGTACCATCAAAAAAATTCAAGTGATCTACATGGAGGTTACATCTGGGTTTTGATCTTTTTTCCTAATATGAAATCATTATTATATTAATAAAGAGAACATTAAATGCAACTGGATAATAGGGTAACTAAGCGCACAAACACAATATTAATTCACAAAGGAGAAATTATGATGACCCGAAGCATCAAAATTCTTGCCGATTTATCATTTGAAGCATCAAAATTCTTGTTGAAGTAACACCATACAAAAGCAATGGATAGAATCGAGAATTCGGCTACTAAATAATTTTGGAGGAAAAAAAATTGAAATCACCCGCGATACTAGGCCACTACATGTGATGGAAATTGGCAATGACACCAAGCATATGGGGCAGGGACACCACTCCAATCTAAGCAGAGGCTCGCAAAGTCTTGAGAGAAGTGATTCGCAAAAAACAGTGTTGAAAGAAGTCGTTATTAGAGATGACGACAAACGTCGCCCACGGAGCCATGCCAACGGACAATGGCAGGAACAAATCCGTTGTACATGAAGACTAACAGGGTCAAACATTCCTAAAACTCATTGGCAACACCTGACTATACAACATCGAGGTACATTAGGAGTGAGAGGACTTATAAAAAATGATTGGCCGTACTGGGGAAGAAATCCAGCAGCGCCGTGTTATTGATAGCGGTAATTGTGTGCACAACATCGAGAATGCGTATACGGACACTCGAACTCGGACGAGCTGAGAGCTATCAGCTGCCACCATGATATGCCTTGGTTCACGAATGAGAGGACTTATGATCAAGACAAAACCACCATCGTGTGCTAACCGATTCAATACTACGCCAAAAATCCAACCAAAAAAAATTAACTGAGTGGCAGCTGGAGGCGGAGGAGGGTGCAGCGCTAGGGTTCAGGAAGTGTGCTTGCTAAGAATGCTATTTTTGAGTGAAGATTCTAGTGGCATCTAGCTTTTGTTTCTTCAATCTCCATCACTAGCCAGATGTAACATATGCATGGACAATCTATCGTTCCCTACTAATTTGAGTTTTTACTTGAACAAAATGGTGCAATCAACTCTATATCATTTTAGATTAAAGAGATTTTGAGTTCATCACCTAGTTAATGAAATTTATAAATTTTTAAAGATAAAGTCTACTTTGAGTCCACACTTAGGCTAAAGAAGCGACATTTAAAATCCTTGTGCCGCTCTAGTGCTTGTTTCTCCGTTTTATTTTCACAATCTTTTCTGTGTATTATGGTAGCCTCTATCTCTTTAAGTCAACAAGTAAATTATATTCTAGGTAGATGATCTCAACCGTTCATTCTTTATCTATTTTATCGAAAGTATGTGCAACTTTAGTTTTACAAACCTCCATTTGGGGTGAATTTTTGCGGGTAGGCTTTTCGATACTTGACCCTACGCTCCATTTTCTTTAGCAAGAAACATCATTTGTATACATTCAACCGTGTGGCTGGGGATGAAAGGTAATTTTTTGTTAATGAGTGGAGCAAGTAACCGTTAGAATGAAGCTAAACTGAATAGGAGTACCGTAAAAAACAGTGGTGTTGGGGGAGGTGGCATTTTGGCTTGTAGGAGCAAATGCTCCCATTATACAAAATAACCAAAAAACAATTTTAAAAATATCAAAAAAATTGATATAATTTTTTTGATGTACATCGTGTCATTCTATGTTAGTACATAAGTTTTCGTGGAGAAACAACATTTTACGTGGCGTGTACAAAAAAGACAAAAAAATGTTCTGTACGTAGTCGTGTTATAGCATCAAAATTTGTCTTTTTTATAAAAGCCACATACATTTTTAGTTTTTTTTTTGAAAACTTGTGTACGAACATAAAATATGTGGATGGACATGGAAAATTTTGTTTATAAATTTTTGACACTTTGAAATGTAGATTCACACAATGGGAGCAAATGCTCCTATGAGTGTCGTTGCCTAATCGACGGTGCCTCGGAGGAGGGATCCTCACGAGGGGGAGAAGAAGTAGGGGCCATAGGGCGGAGTGCACACGGGACGGTGGTACGCGATTTACCCAGCTTCGGAACACCTGCACGATGACAGGGCCTACTGCTGCTTGTCTGGAATTATCTGGGCGCTTTCGCGATGTTACATTGAGTTGTGGTTGTGCCTCTAGTGCTCCCGGGATCCGGCTTATAAAGGCGCACGGATCTAGGGTTTACATGGAGAGTCCTAGCCGGATACAGGTTGCCTAACTACGGTACAATGTCTTGCCGTGTACGTCAAGGATCCGCCTTCCTCTATACGTCGTACCGGATCCGGGTTCCTAACGGGCCTTCATGGATCCGGGTTTCTCCTGAGGTCGGTCGGATCCGGCTCCCTTCTCCTGGGCCGGACTTCATCCTTCAGGATCAACAGCAACTGAGCCGCCCGATGGGCCACATGCCACATCACCATCTATGGGCCACCCGGGCTTGCCGGATCTAGGCACTGTCGATGGTACACCCATGAAGTATACCCACAACAGTAGCCCCCGGAGTTCTCCGAGTTTCACCTCCTGTTTCCGCCTTGCTAGCGCCTTATGGTCTTCGGCAATGTTGGTAACGCGGAGAAACTTGAAGAACTCCAACTTCACATTTTCTTCTTTCCCAACCTTTAGTCGGAAAATCTTCTCATCCTGCGGGACTTCATCCATCGACAGTTCAAGACATGTCTCCGGGTTACTCCCCTGCTTACGAACGAGAACTGCTAATCTTTGCGCGGTTACCCGGAATCTTAAAAGACTCAAACGGTTCCGCCAATTCTGGCGCCATTTTCGCGCGATTTGAGCGGTAACTTATCCTTAGCCATTTTTACCGTTTAGGGTTTTGACACGTGTCACGCATCCAACGGTGCGACGCATGCGTTCCGACCACAGGATGCGGAGCACGAATCTCCTCCTCGCGGCCTATAAATATCCACCGTCAACCCCAAAACCCTCATTCACCCCCCTTTCTACCTCTCTGCGAAGCGCCGCCCTCGAGCTCCTCCTCCGCCGTGCCGGAGTCTGCCGGAAAACCCGCCGGAGTCTCGCCGGAGCTACTTCGCCACCGCATAGTTCGACGTGTTCTTAACCTCGGCGAGCCACCGCATGAAATCCTCGTCACCGGCGACTCCGACCACCGCGGAATCCATCACGGTGAGTTCTCGAGCTTCAACCTTTCGCCGTAGTTGGAAGGGATGATCCTTAGGATGACGATGTGGATCCGACTAAGTTATGTTTTCCGCCACTGCTTCTTCTTCAGATGTCTTCTGCGACTCCGCCTCCAACCTCCGAGCCAATCATGGCAACCCCCCTCTCCTCTGCCCCTCCTCCCTTCGTCCCAGTCCAACTGGATCCCACCAAGGACTTCGGTAAGGACGCCGAAGGTACTTCTGCTAACCCGGAGAAAACCTCCGGGGCGGAACAGGCGGAACAGAAGGCGGAAGAAATCGCCGCCAAGAAGTCCAAGGCTCGTCAGCGAGACTCTGAAGCTAAAGGGAAATGGTGGCCCTGCACCACCACTGAAATGGAGCTGAAGAATTTGGAGGCGGAAGGTTTCCTGCGTCCCGGAAGCTGGCGAACAGTTCCGGGTTCCCTGGCTCCAGCCCCTCAGGATGGCGAGATGGTGGTGACTAAGGCGCTGGTGGAGCGAGGTTTTTCTTTTCCGCCATCAGATTTCTTCTCAGAAATTATGAAGGTGTATGGGCTCCAGCCCCACAACATATCGCCGAACAGTGTTTTGGCGATCAGCAACCACATCACTCTCTGCGAGGGCCATCTCCGGGTATCTCCTGAACTCTCTCTTTTCCAATATTATTTCTCCGTCAAGAAGGAGAAGATCCGCCAGACCTCCGAGTTGGCGACTTGCGGGTCCATCACCTTCATGCTCCGCCCCGGCCGCGTCTACCCCCATACCGACCGCCACGAATCCGCGCGGTACTGGTCCGGAGGCTTCTTCTATCTGAAGGACGTCTCCGACCCGGTGGGCGAAAGGAGGCTGCCGCCCTTCAAGAACAGCCCCGCCAGCGAAACTCCGGCGTGGACGCAGTGCCCCCACCTCTCCAAGTCGCCTCAGCTGACTCGCGCGGTTAGGCGGATCTGCAAGCTCACGGAGGAGGGCCTGACGGGGAAGGACCTTACAATGTCTTGGTTCACCAAGCGGATCCAACCACTCCAACATAGGGACCGCTTGATGTTCCACTACATGGGGCACGACGATCCAATGCGCGCCACGAAGGACAACCTCTCCGCCGACGCCATCGACAAGAGGATCCGGCTCCTCATCAAGATCCCGCGTGAACTTCATGTTCACGTGTGTAACAAGGATATCCACACCGACGGCTCCGGGACCGCGGTGTGTTATCTTGACTTGACCATTGTTTCCTTTGTACTCAAAATTTTGTCTAAGTGTTGGTTCTGTAACTTAGCTCGAGGCCCTCGAGGAAGGCGAACTCGGAACTCTTCTCCGGGTCCCATCTATGGGCAACACGGATCCGGAAGCCGCGTCGGAGGCAGAAGCTCATGAGGTTCCGCGCCCCTCCAAGAGGAAAAGGGTTGCTCCCTCCAGCCCTGCAGCCAAACGCGCCCGCGAAGTGCTTAGCACTGCGGCTACTCGGAAGGCAGAGGCGGAGAAGAAGCGCCTCAAACTTATCGACACCAGCAATAGAGCCCAACCCGACATCAATCAGTTCTTCAAGCCTTCCGGGTAAACACTTGATTTCTGAATTCAAATCCTTCTGTTATCACGAGCAAGCACTTACTTAGTTATTATGCTTTTTTCCTTTACAGAAGTTCCGGAAGCCAGCCCCCCAAGGCCCCAAGAGCCCTCAAGAAGAAGGTCAAGCCATCTCCGCCTTCCATCCCCGTCATGCCGGAAGTGGAGGTTCCGCCCGAGGCCTCCTCCGCCACCAAGCCGGATCCCAAGGATGTCATCAACATCGATGACCTTCCCGAAGACCCCGCTGGCATGGCGATTCCGGCAAGGGCGTATCCTCGTCTGCGCCTCCGCCTGAGCAACCAAGTGCCACCTTCGCCGAACCTACGCCAGAGCAATACGAGCAAAAGGTGCAGCTTATCCATGCCACGAGCACGCTCCAAACTGACCCTCAACCTACTCCGTCTCTGCAAAAGCTTCCCCTCGCACAACGCCACGCGGAAGTCTCCGCCATGATGGACAAGGTGTGGGGGCCTGCGAACACGGAGATGCAGGAGCTCGCCGACCTTAAGAGCGATCTCTAGGTCTTCTTTGCTAAGCACAAGGACGTGCGCCAGGTAACACTAGCCCCCAAGCATTGGGTTAGACATTTTTTCCGTGTAACATGTGTTAGCCGATGCTTTCTTCAATATGTACCTTAGGCGGAGATTTAAAATTTTATTCCTCCAAGACTTTGAACTCCTCGCCAGCCCCCAGAATTTTGAATATCCGACTAACTCCTATCTGCTTCTCAGAATACGCGGAAGCTGCATGAAGATCTGCGCATTCACGTGCTGGAGCAACTAACGGAGATTGAGGGGCTGCGCCAGAACGCGGAAAATGGCCAGAAGGCTATTAAGCACTTGGAGACCCGCCTTCAGGGTACGAACTCCGAGTTGGATTTTGTTTTTTGCCGTAATCTTTCATGATGCGTGACATGTTTGACTTTCCGCCCGCAGAAGAAACTGCCAAGCACTCCGCCTTCGATGACCTGTCCACCAAAGTCAAAGTGCTGGAGGCGGAGAACGAATCCCTCAAGGCCTTTATCAAAGATTCCTCCGACAAGGAGAATTTGGCGAGGAAGGAGCTCTCCGAGAAGCACGCCCGCGACGTGGCAGAACTTGCTGATAAGCTGAAGAAGAGCCAACAGAATGTAAAAACCTTAGTAGCCAAAAGCAAGGTCCAAGAAGCGGAGGCGGAGGCTATCGACAAGATGATCTTCCGTAAGCGTCCTTTATGTTTTAATTCCGACTTCATCATGTACTGCTTTGTCCGCGAAGGAACTGATCCCCAAATTTTCCAGCGAGCGTTGGCTTCGAGTGGACTAAGGAGTCAGCCCTCAAGAGGACGGAGGCATACGATGAAGCGCGAAACTCCATCGACGAGCTGTTCGCAGCGTGTCGCGGAATCGCCAAGACCCTGTCCTTGAAGAGGGCCAAGACCACAGTGATTGACACTATGTCAAACTGATGAAGCAAGTGCCGGAGTTCATCAAGGACTGGCAAGAATCTTCCGCTCGCGGAGTCGCCTCCCTTGTCCTATCCACCTGCAAGGCGCACTTCCCTTCCCTGAACTTCGCGGATATTGCGCGCGACACTCCCAAGGGTGCCAACATGCGCTCTATTCTCGTGGAGACCAAAGAGTATGATCAGCTGTTTGTCAGGCGAGTTAACCACTCGTTCTGGTACCACAAGTATGATCTGCCCAAGGGTTTCTCCGACGCGGAAGATGAGGAGGAAGGCGAGCCGGAATACTATGCGGAGGGCTCCGGGTCGAGCGTTGAGCTATCCGAGGAAGGCTCTGACGAGGACTCCGACATGGGCTCCGGCGACGGCGACGGCGATGGCTCCGCCTATGTGGAATCTGAGGAAGAGCAGTCCTCCGAGTAGAATTCCTGTGAAACAATGAAACAGTGTTGCATCATTTTGGCCCCGGAGTGGGTTTGTAATATAACTTAAATTCTTAAGTAGCTAGGAACAAAACAGTTATGCATGGGCGGAAACACTTATCCTGCTATCCTTTAATATTATTTGCATGTTTCGTTTTTGTCGGAAAGCAAGTGCTGATTTCGTTGTTTTCCGGCTTGCTCATTTGACCTTCCGCGAGCCGGAAGACCTTTAGCCGGAAACGCTCGCCAGCGGCGACGAAGCCCAATGGCAATCCGTCAATAACCGCGGAAACAAGCCCCCAGCTTAGGTGCCGGAAATCGCTACTAGGAATCCACGAGTTTGCAACAGAAAACATTTCCATCAGAAAACTTAAGCTTACGTCCTAAAGGACGATTTTTGAAAATCACAACATTCATACACGCCTAGGCGGAAATATCCAGCTCTGCGGTTTTAGTCGAAAAACATACACGATCTAAAAATGAACAAGTAAAGGAGGTAAAAGACTCAGAGAGTGAACCAAAAGCTTTATTTCATTGATCATGTATAACTATTACAAAGTATGTAACTCAGAAAATTATGCTAAGTGTAGAAAGGACATAGCTGTGCAATGTTCCAAGGGCGATCTGTCTCATCGTAGATGTCATCCGGATCCTCACGCTTGCGTTTCCGGTACCAGTTAGCAGGTCTGTCCTTTAGCTCCCGGAAATCAACAAGGTAGTATGATCCGTTATGAAGCACTTTGCTAACGACAAAGGGTCCTTCCCATGGAGATTGCAGCTTATGGTCTTTCACCTGTCGAAGGCAGAGGACCAAGTCTCCGGCCATGAAAGAGCGGTTCCGAACTCGACGACTGTGATAACGTCGGAGTTTCTGCTGGTAAATGGCGGAACGTTGGTCGGCTAGGTTCCGAGCTTCTTCGATCAGGTCCACAGATAGCTGTCTGGCCTCGTCAGCTGTTTCTTCGTCATAGGCGGAAACTCGCGGTGAATCATGGATGATGTCGGAGGGGAGCACGGCTTCAGATCCGTATACCAGGAAGAAAGGGGTAAATCCTGTTGACCTGTTAGGGATAGTTCGTAAACTCCACAAGACAGATTCCAACTCATCAGCCCAAGCTCCAGCTGCGCGTCGCAGCGGTTCTTCAAGGCGTGGCTTAATTCCTGATAATATGAGGCCGTTAGCCCTTTCAACCTGACCATTGAATTGTGGATGAGCCACAGAGGCAAGGTCCAGTCGAATCCCTACTTCCTCGCAATAATCCTTCAATTCTCCCTGTGCGAAGTTTGTGCCACTATCTGTGATTATGCTGTGTGGGATGCCGAATCTCATCACGAGGCTGCAGACAAATTTTAGTGCCGTAGCACCGTCGGCTTTTCTCACTAGCTTTGCCTCGATCCACTTACTGAACTTGTCAACAGCGACCAGGAGGTATTCAAAACCGCCAGGAGATGATCTTTTTAACTTGCCAACCATATCGAGCCCCCAGACCGCAAACGGCCAGGTGACAGGTATGGTCTTCAGCTCTTGGGCTGGAGCGTTTGGTTGAGTAGCGTAGTACTGACAACCTCGGCAGGTCTTGACTATCTTGTCAGCATCTTATTTAGCTGTAAGCCAGTAGAACCCAAGCCGAAAAGCTTTTGCAACGAGTGACCTGGGAGCATCATGATGCCCGTAGTCCCCTGCATGGATCTCTCTGAGGATGTCAATGCCATCTTGATTAGAGACGCATTTGAGAAACACCCCTGTTGCACTTTGTTTGTAGAGCTGTCCATCAACGACTGTGTAGGATCTTGCTCGTCTGATGATTTGTCGTGCGAGGACCTCGTCCTCTGGCAACTTCTGATCAATGAGGTAGTCCAGGAAAGGCTGTGTCCAAGCCGGAATGACAGCCATCACTTCTCTAGCCGGAGATACTGCCACCTCTGGGTTTTCCGGGTTAGCGCCCTTCACTGAGGGTATCCGGAGATGCTCCAGGAAAATACCAAGCGGAATTGGCTTCCTGCCGGATCCGAGCTTGGATAGCATGTCTGCCGCTGTGTTATCGTCTCGCCTGACGTACTTGACTTCGTATCCGAGGAAGGATTTGACGATCTCGTCAACTTCGTCTCTGTAAGCCGCCATGACGGAGTTTCTGGCGTTCCAGGTTCCGGCTACTTGCTGTGCCACCAGGTCGGAATCTCCGCATCAGATGATGTGCTTGATCCCTATCTCCTTAGCGATGCGCAGTCCATGTAGTAGAGCCTCGTATTCCGCCATATTGTTTGTAGCTTCGAAGTGAATCTGCAGAACGTATTGCAATTCTTCTCCGGTAGGGGACTTCAGGGTGACTCCGGCTCCTGAGCCTTGGTGCTGCTTGGATCCATCAAAGTGCATAACCCATGTCTCTGGTTCCGGCTCCAAATTCATATCCGGAGCTTCTGTCCAATCTGCGATGAAATCTGCCAAGACCTGGGACTTGACCGCAGTCCTGGCTTTGTAGTTGATGTCGAAGGCGGATAATTCGATGCCCCATTTTGCTGTGCGTCCTGTTGCATCAGCGTTGTTGAGAATCGTTGACAGCGGAGCTTTGCTCACGACTGTTACTGGATGCTCCTGGAAGTAGTGTCTTAGCTTCCTGCTGCCTAGGAATACTCCGTAGGCTAGCTTTTGAAAGTGAGGATAGCGCTGTTTGGACTCCGTAAGCACTTCGCTAATGTAGTAGACTGGCCTTTGGACTCCATACTCGTGACCTTCTTCCTGTCGCTCCACCACGATGACGAGGCCGATGACTCTGTTGGTAGCCGCCAGGTAAAGGAGCATAGGCTCTGACTCTCCTGGAGCTGCTAGGATAGGTGGGGAGGAGTATTTCCTTCAACCCTTGAAGTGCTGCATCTGCTGCCTCATCCCAGACAAATTTGTCTGTTTTCTTCAATAGCTTGTACAGGGGTAGCGCCTTCTCGCCAAGACGGCTAACAAACCTGCTGATTGCCGCGACGCAAGCAGTTAGTCGTTGCACATCTTTGAAACAAGTTGGCCTTTTGATGCACAGGATTGCCTTGATTTTTTCCGGGTTAACTTCAATGCCCCTATTAGAGACAATGAAGCCAAGGAGTTTTCCAGCTGGTACGCCAAAGACGCACTTCAGCGGATTCAACATCATCTTGTACCGTCGGAGATTCTCAAAGGTTTCTGTGAGGTCGCTGATCAAGTCGGATCCTTTCCGGGTCATGACCACGATGTCGTCGACGTAGGCGTGCACGTTCCGGCCAATTTGGTCCTTCAGGCACCGCTGCATCGTACGTTGGTAGGTGGCACCTGCGTTTTTCAAGCCAAAAGGCATAGTAACATAGCAGTAAGTGCCAAATGGGGTGATGAATGAGGTCGCCTTTTGGTCGGACTCCTTCATCCGGATCTGGTGATACCCGGAATACGCATCAAGAAAACACAGAAGTTCCGCCCCTGCCATCGAATCAATGACTTGGTCAATGCGCGGCAGGGAAACGGATCTTTCGGGCAATGTTTGTTCAAGCCAGAGTAATCGATGCACATTCTTAGTATTTCAGAATTCTTTTTGGGTACAAGGACGGGATTTGCGACCCAATCAGTGTGGATAACTTCTATTACAAAACCTGCCTCTAGTAACTTTGCTAATTCCATTCCTACGGCGCGGCGCTTCTTATCTCCAAAGCGTCGCATAGCTTGCTTCACCGGTTTAGCCCCCGGGTTTATGTTGAGGTAGTGCTCGGCGAGTTCCCTTGGTACTCCGGACATGTCAGAAGGCTGCCACGCGAAGATATCCATGTTAGCGTGGAGGAACTCGACGAGCGCGTCTTCCTATTTGGGGTCCATGTTGGCTCCGACTGAGACCTACTTGGTGGTGTCTCCTTCGTTGAAGTTGACTTTCTTGGTCTCTATCGCAGCCTTGAAGGAATTTTTCTGTTCGGAGATCTGTTTCTTGGTGGTCTGAATTTCAGTCGGATCCACCGCGGCTCTGTAGCCTTTCAGCTCCTCTCCAGATATCACAGACTCTGCGAAGGCGGCTTCACCCAACTCGCACTCATGAGCCTTTTTGTAGTCTCCGGATACGGTAATCATACCATTGGGACCCGGAATCTTGAGCTTGTTGTAGATGTAGCACGCTCTTGCGTGGAACTTGTGGTAGGTGGGCCTGCCGAAGATGACGTGGTAGGAGCTCTTGAAGGGCACAACCTCGAACGTGATCATTTCTTCGCGGAAATTGTGAACATCGCCGAAGGCCACGGGAAGTGTGATGCTGCCGAGGGAATTCGCCTTTTTACCCGGAACCACGCCATGAAACTTAGTGTTGCTGTGTTTGAGTTGTTCCTTGGTAAGGTTCATCCGCTCCAGAGTCTCCAGGTACATGATGTTCAAGTTGGCTCCGCCATCCATGAGGCACTTGGAGAAATCATACCCGTCTATGCGGGGACTTACAACCAAGGCGTAGCACTCTTTTGGCACAATGGTAGGATGATCCTACCTATCAAATGTGCACGGAACTTCCGACCACCTGACATACTGCGGCACAGCCAGAACTATGGCGTTCAGGATCCAGAAAGCTGACTTGGTGGCGCGGACTGTTGGGGTTCCGAGGAAGGTGTGGTACGCGCCCACACTCTTTTTCTCGAAGGGGTTGGATTTACCTGTGGACCCTGCTTTGGGATCCGGCGAGTTATCATCCTCGTCCATCGCCTCGGAACTGTCCTCCTCTTTGTCGTTGTTCTTGCCCTTGCCTCCTTTGCCGCGTGGGCGGTGCTTCCGGGCTCGCTTGTATCCTGCTTCCGGGTCGTTTTTCAGATCATTGACCCATTTGCAGTTGCGGTTAGTGTGAGTGGACTTCCCGTAGCCGGATCCAGGTGGGCCAGGCAGGGCATGTCTCTGTACTCCTCATAGGTTTGCGGGGCGCGGGATCCGGCAGCTGTGACCTCATTGCCATGCTGCTGGCCCCTGCCAGCTCCGCCTCCACGGCCGCGTCCTCTTCCGCCTCCTTGACCTCCGCGCTGGAACGCTATGGCGACCATCTCGGATCCGCCACTCTTCTGGTCATCAGGGGGGTTCTTCCGCTTGTGGCCGCTGCTGTTACCGTTGTCACGGTTCTTCTTCTGTTGGTGTAGAGGGATTGCTGTAGCTGGGAGATCTCCGCCTGCGTCGTCGGTGGCGGCAGTATGATCACTAGCAATGGAGATCATGTCATCCAAAGTCAGTTTACTTGCGTTAGCCAAGCAGGTGAGCTTGTGCCTCAGCAATCCTCCTCTCTGTAGTGCACCAATAAAGGAGTACATGGCAGTGGTGTGGTCAACATTTTTGCACTCGTTCCTGCATGCCAACCATCGTGTGAGGAAGTGTCTTGAGGTTTCTCCCTTCTTCTGAATACACGCTTGTAAGTCGCTTGCTGTGGCAGGTCTTTTGTAGGTGCCCCTGAAGTGTTTCTCGAAGGCCGTCTTCAGGTCAAACCAGCAAAAGATGGAGTTCTTCTCGAGGTCGCTGAGCCAGATCCGGGCTGGACCTATGATGTCTACGCCCCCTCCTTTTCCTGTAGACAGTGTTGGGCCTCCAAGAGCAGAGGTTTGTAGAACAGCAGCAAGTTTTCCCTTAAGTGGATCACCCAAGGTTTATCGAACTCAGGGAGGAAGAGGTCAAAGATATCCCTCTCATGCAACCCTGCAACCACAAAGCAAGAAGTCTCTTGTGTCCCCAACACACCAAATAGGTGCACTAGTTCGGCGAAGAGATAGTGAAATACAGGTGGTATAAATATATATGAGCAGTAGCAACGGTGCCAGAAAAGTGCTTGGCGTGTAGTTGATGGTGGTGGTATTGCAGCAGTAATAACGCAAGAAACAAGAAACAAGCAGTAGTAACTCAGCAGTATTTAGGAACAAGGCCTAGGGATTACACTTTCACTAGTGGACACTCTCAACATTGATCACATAACAGAATAGATAAATGCATACTCTACACTTTTGTTGGATGATGAACACATTGCGTAGGATTACACGAACCCTCAATGCCGGAGTTAACAAGCTCCACAATAATGCTCATGTTTAAGTAACCTTTAGTGTAAGATAGATCAACGCTACTAAACCAAGTACTAGCATAGCATGCACACTGTCACCTTCATGCATATGTAGGAGGAATAGATCACATCAATATTATCATAGCAATAATTAACTCCATAATCTACAAGAGATCATGATCATAGCACAAACCAAGTACTAACACGGTGCACACACTGTCACCATTACACACGTGCAGGAGGAATAGAACTACTTTAATAACATTGCTAGAGTAGCACATAGATAGTAGTGATACAAAACTCAGATGAATCTCAATCATGTAAAGCAGCTCATGAGATCATTGTATTGAAGTACATGGAGAGAGATTAACCACATAGCTACCGGTACAGCCCCGAGCCTCGATGGAGAACTACTCCCTCCTCATGGGAGCAGCAGCGGTGATGAAGATGGCGGTGGAGATGGCAGCGGTGTCGATGGAGAAGCCTTCCGGGGGCACTTCCCCGCTCCGGCAGCGTGCCGGAACAGAGATCCTGTCCCCCAGATCTTGGCGTCGCGATGGCGGCGGCTCTGGAAGGTTTCTGTGGGTTTCGTCAATCGGTGTAGGGTTTTCTGATCCAGGGGCTTCTTATAGGCGAAGAGGCGGCGCAGGAAGGTCGAAGGGGGGCCCACACCCTAGGGGGGCGCGCCCCCCCCCTAGGCCGCGCCGGGGTGTGGTGTGGTGGCCCCGCCACCCTTCTCTCGGCGGTTCTCGTGTGTTCTGGATGCTTCCGGGTAAAATAGGAACCCGGGCGTTGATTTCGTCCGATTCCGAGAATATTTCGTTACTAGGATTTCTGAAACCAAAAACAGCAGAAAACAGGAACTGGCACTTCGGCATCTTGTTAATAGGTTAGTTCCAGAAAATGCACGAATATGACATAAAGTGTGCATAAAACATGTAGATAACATCAATAATGTGGCATGGAACATAAGAAATTATCGATACGTCGGAGACGTATCAGCATCCCCAAGCTTAGTTCTGCTCGTCCCGAGCAGGTAAAACGATAACACAGATAATTTCTGGAGTGACATGCCATCATAATCTTGATCATACTATTTGTAAAGCATATGTAGTGAATGCAGCGATCAAAACAATGTATATGACATGAGTAAACAAGTGAATCATAAAGCAAAGACTTTTCATGAATAGCACTTCAAGACAAGCATCAATTAAGTCTTGCATAAGAGTTAACTCATAAAGCAATAATTCATAGTAAAAGCATTGAAGCAACACAATGGAAGATTAAGTTTCAGCAGTTGCTTTCAACTTGTAACATGTATATCTCATGGATAATTGTCAATGCAAAGCAATATAACAAATGCAATAAGCAAGTATGTAGGAATCAATGCATAGTTCACACAAGTGTTTGCTTCTTGAGGTGGAGAGAAATAGGTGAACTGACTCAACATTGAAAGTAAAAGAATGGTCCTCATAGAGGAAAAGCATCGATTGCTATATTTGTGCTAGAGCTTTGATTTTGAAAACATGAAACAATTTTGTCAACGGTAGTAATAAAGCATATGCATCATGTAAATTATATCTTATAAGTTGCAAGCCTCATGCATAGTGTACCAATAGTGCCCGCACCTTGTCCTAATTAGCTTGGACTACCTGGATTATCACTGCAATACATATGCTTTAACCAAGTATCACAAAGGGGTACCTCTATGCCGCCTGTACAAAGGTCTAAGGAGAAAGCTCGCATTTGGATTTCTCGCTATTGATTATTCTCAACTTAGACATCCATACCGGGACAACATAGACAACAGATAATGGACTCCTCTTTTAATGCTTTAAGCATTCAACAACAATTAATTCTTTTCTCATTAGAGATTTGAGGATATTTGTCCAAAACTGAAACTTCCACCATGGAGCATGGCTTTAGTTAGCGGCCCAATGTTCTTCTCTCACAATATGCATGCTCAAACCATTCAACTCAGTGTAGATCGCCCTTACTTCAGACAAGACGAACATGCATAGCAACTCACATGAAATTCAACAATGAGTTGATGGCGTTCCCCAGTAAACATGGTTATCGCACAACAAGCAACTTAATAAGAGATAAAGTGCATAATTACATATTCAATACCACAATAGTTTTTAAGCTATTTGTCCCATGAGCTATATATTGCAAAGGTGAATGATGGAATTTTAAAGGTAGCACTCAAGCAATTTACTTTGGAATGGCGGAAAATACCATGTAGTATAGGTAGGTATGGTGGACACAAATGGCATAGTGGTTGGCTCAAGTATTTTGGATGCATGAGAAGTATTCCCTCTCGATACAAGGTTTAGGCTAGCAAGGTTATTTGAAACAAACACAAGGATGAACCGGTGCAGCAAAACTCACATAAAAGACATATTGTAAACATTATAAGACTCTACACCGTCTTCCTTGTTGTTCAAACTCTTTACTAGAAATTATCTAGACCTTAGAGAGACCAATTATGCAAACCAAATTTTAGCATGCTCTATGTATTTCTTCATTAATGGGTGCCAAGCATATGATGCAAGAGCTTAAACATGAGCACAACAATTGCCAAGTATCACATTACCCAAGACATTATAGCAATTACTACATGTATCATTTTCCAATTCCAACCATATAACAATTTAACGAAGAAGAAACTTCGCCATGAATATTATGAGCTAAGAACACATGTGTTCATACGAACCAGCGGAGCGTGTCTCTCTCCCACACAAGCATTTATTCAAACAAAAATAAAAATAGAAACAAACAAACAGACGCTCCAAGAAAAGCACATAAGATGTGATGGAATAAAAATATAGTTTCAGGGGAGGAACCTGATAATTTGTCGATGAAGAAGGGGATGCCTTGGGCATCCCCAAGCTTAGATGCTTGAGTCTTCTTGAAATATGCAGGGGTGAACCACCGGGTGCATCCCCAAGCTTAGAGCTTTCACTCTCCTTGATCATGTTGCATCATACTCCTCTCTTGATCCTTGAAAACTTCCTCCACACCAAACTCGAAACAACTCATTAGAGGGTTAGTGCACAATATAAATTTGACATATTCAGAGGTGACACAATCATTCTTAACACTTCTGGACATTGCATAATGCTACTGGACATTAGTGGATCAAAGAAATTCATCCAACATAGCAAAAGAGGCAATGCGAAATAAAAGGCAGAATCTGTCAAAACAGAACAGTTCGTATTGACGAATTTTAAAATGGCACCAGACTTGCTCAAATGAAAATGCTCAAATTGAATGAAAGTTGCGTACATATCTGAGGATCATGCACGTAAATTGGCTTAATTTTCTGAGCTACCTACAGGGAGGTAGACCCAGATTCGTGACAGCAAAGAAATCTGGAACTGTGCAGTAATCCAAATCTAGTACTTACTTTACTATCAAAGACTTTACTTGGCACAACAAAACACAAAACTAAGATAAGGAGAGGTTGCTACAGTAGTAAACAACTTCCAAGACACAAATATAAAACAAAGTACTGTAGCAAAATAACACATGGGTTATCTCCCAAGAAGTTCTTTCTTTATAGCCATTAAGATGGGCTCAGCAGTTTTAATGATGCACTCATAAGAAATAGTATTTGAAGCAAAAGAGAGCATCATGAGGCAAATTCAAAACACATTTAAGTCTAACATGCTTCCTATGCATAGGAATCTTGTAAATAAACAAGTTCATGAAGAGCAAAGTAACAAGCATAGGAAGATAAAACAAGTGTAGCTTAAAAAATTTCAGCACATAGAGAGGTGTTTTAGTAACATGAAAATTTCTACAACCATATTTTCCTCTCTCATAATAACTTTCAGTAGTATCATGAGAAAACTCAACAATATAACTATCACATAAAGCATTCTTATCATGAGTCTCATGCATAAAATTATTACTCTCCACATAAGCATAATCAATTTTATTAGTAATAGTGGGAGCAAATTCAACATAGTAGCTATCATTATTATTCTCATCAAGTGTTGGAGGCATAGTATAATCACAACAAAATTTACTCTCCATAGTAGGTGGCACCAAAAGACCACTATCATTATCATCATAAATAGGAGGCAAAGTATCATCAAAGAAAATTTTCTCCTCAATGCTTGGGGGACTAAAAATATCATGAAAACCAGCTTCCCCAAGCTTAGAACTTTCTATATTATTGTCAACAATGGTGTTCAAAGCGTTCATACTAATATTACTACCAGCATGCAAAGAAGATTTCATAGGTTTTTTAATTTTCGCATCAAACAATCCATGTTTTAAATCAGGAAATAGAACAAGAAGCTCATTGTTGTCCATTATGCCAAACTAGTGTAAACAAGAAACAAAAAGTTGCAATTGCAGGATCTAAAGGAAATAGCTTCGAGCACAAACACAATGGCGCCAGAAAAGTACTTTACCTGGAACCGAAGTATGAGTGCCTTTTACCTTTCCTCCCCGGCAACGGCGCCAGAAAAGTCCTTGATGTCTACGCCCCCTCCTTTTCCTGTAGACAGTGTTGGGCCTCCAAGAGCAGAGGTTTGTAGAACAGCAGCAAGTTTTCCCTTAAGTGGATCACCCAAGGTTTATCGAACTCAGGGAGGAAGAGGTCAAAGATATCCCTCTCATGCAACCCTGCAACCACAAAGCAAGAAGTCTCTTGTGTCCCCAACACACCAAATAGGTGCACTAGTTCGGCGAAGAGATAGTGAAATACAGGTGGTATAAATATATATGAGCAAAGAGTAACGGTGCGTAAAAGTGCTTGGCGTGTAGTTGATGGTGGTGGTATTGCAGCAGTAATAACGCAGTAAAACAGTAAACAAGCAGTAGTAACTCAGCAGTATTTAGGAACAAGGCCTAGGGATTACACTTTCACTAGTGGACACTCTCAACATTGATCACATAACAGAATAGATAAATGCATACTCTACACTTTTGTTGGATGATGAACACATTGCGTAGGATTACACGAACCCTCAATGCCGGAGTTAACAAGCTCCACAATAATGCTCATGTTTAAGTAACCTTTAGTGTAAGATAGATCAACGCTACTAAACCAAGTACTAGCATAGCATGCACACTGTCACCTTCATGCATATGTAGGAGGAATAGATCACATCAATATTATCATAGCAATAATTAACTCCATAATCTACAAGAGATCATGATCATAGCACAAACCAAGTACTAACACGGTGCACACACTGTCACCATTACACACGTGCAGGAGGAATAGAACTACTTTAATAACATTGCTAGAGTAGCACATAGATAGTAGTGATACAAAACTCAGATGAATCTCAATCATGTAAAGCAGCTCATGAGATCATTGTATTGAAGTACATGGAGAGAGATTAACCACATAGCTACCGGTACAGCCCCGAGCCTCGATGGAGAACTACTCCCTCCTCATGGGAGCAGCAGCGGTGATGAAGATGGCGGTGGAGATGGCAGCGGTGTCGATGGAGAAGCCTTCCGGGGGCACTTCCCCGCTCCGGCAGCGTGCCGGAACAGAGATCCTGTCCCCCAGATCTTGGCGTCGCGATGGCGGCGGCTCTGGAAGGTTTCTGTGGGTTTCGTCAATCGGTGTAGGGTTTTCTGATCCAGGGGCTTCTTATAGGCGAAGAGGCAGCGCAGGAAGGTCGAATGGCGGCCCACACCCTACGGGTGCGCGCCCCCCCACCAAGGACTCGCCGGGTAGTGGTGTTGTGGCACTGCCACCCTTCTCTGGCGGTTCTCGAGTGTTCTGCATGCTTCCGGGTAAAATAGGAACACAGGCGTTGATTTCGTCCGATTCCGAGAATATTTCGTTACTAGGATTTCGAAACCAAAACAGCAGAAAACAGAATCGGCACTTCGGCATCTTGTTAATAGGTTAGTTCCAGAAAATGCACGAATATGACATAAAGTGTGCATAAAACATGTAGATAACATCAATAATGTGGCATGGAACATAAGAAATTATCGATACGTCGGAGACGTATCAACCTACAAGGTACAGCTGAAGCATGCGGCAGGCGATATTAGGGATTCCTCCGGCGAAGGTTACTGCATTGTAGTAATCCTCAATCCAGGTATCCGGCCTTTCCGTGCCATCATAATGCTTCAGGTTTCCGGGTAGCTTGAGGTTCATCCTTGGCTTTGGTTCCTCTCGAATCATCCTGCCAAAGCACTTCGGGCCGATGTAGTCAGTTCTGTATTTGTTGAGGCATTCCCGCGCGTCACGCGAGCCGTGGCGGGGAGATTGTGAGCGCGAGCAAGATCTCCGACCACCGCCTCCGCCTCCACCTCCGCCTCCACCGCTTGGTGGTGGTGAGGGAGACCTGCAAGGGGGCCGATCCGACCTTTTGCTTCCGCCATCGGACTCTCCTCGCCCCTCACGATGCTGGCTCCGGCTTCGGTGACTGCCTTCGCCTTGGCGCTGGCTGCCATGGCCGTTCCGGCTTCTGCGAGGTTCCGGGTCGCGGTCTTCGTTCCGACTCCTCCTGTGCTCCGGCTCGCGGTTGTTCTTCTGGCTCCGGCGAGGTTCCGGCGTTCACTCCCTGGCCCTGTTCCTTGAGGGTAGCACGTTGTCGCGGATATTGATTTCACCAGGTCCATGGGGCCTGGTGTTTCCGGCTGGACTACGGCGACGAGGGGGTGGAGGACGCGGATATCCATTGGGCGGAGGAGAGGGATTGCGGTACTTGTCCTTACCAGTGTACATCGCATCCTTTCCCTTTCTTGGATCTGGCGGAGGCGTCTTTGATGGTACAGGGATTGGATTTGGGTGTTCTCTGGTTTTCCTTTTGCGTTCCGAGGATCCGGTTCGCGATTCGTCATCTCGATGGTGATTGTCGTAGGCGTCCTTCTGCGCAGTAGAGACGCAATGCTCCGGGTTGGATTCCAACTTGCGCGAAGTGTCTGCCTTGCTCTGCTGCTTCATTGCTGAAGCGACAAGCGTACGGACGTAGTTGATGTCGATCTCCTCGTCCTTTTTCTTCAAGATCTCCGCGGCCTTCTGCATATTGTCCTTTGGAGTGGCCAACGGCTGCTGTTCGGTCGGAGTCACGAAGGTGATCTTACGGGGAGCTATATTTTCTCGCCGGATTTTATCGACCTCCTGTTGAGCCTCAGCGATCTTGTCCTCCCAATGCTTCCGGAGTTGCTTGACTTTCACCAGTCCTTCGTCCACCTCCTGCTCGCGCTGGAGAAAACCTTCCACAAAGATTGCGGCTTCCTTCCTTTCGTCAAGCATCGCGGTTGCAGTGTTGGCGAATTTCTTGGCTGTGG
This sequence comes from Lolium perenne, assembly GCF_019359855.2. NCBI lineage: Eukaryota > Viridiplantae > Streptophyta > Magnoliopsida > Poales > Poaceae > Lolium > Lolium perenne. The sequence continues at coordinate 129,804,194 of NC_067249.2, read as the reverse complement.
CCAGCATCTCCAGTCTCTTGGCTTCTAGCGCTTCTGCGTCTTCGGGAGTAATGGGCTAGTTGAGAATATCCGAGTGATAGATTGCGTCCATGCCTGCTTGTTCCACCATCTCTTCAGGGGACAGGACTTCCCTATGCGGTCGTTCCCACGAAAGTGGAGATCCTTGACGGGATGGCTGGGGATCGGAGTGGGTGTTTTCATCTTCTGATTCGCGTTGATCCAGCGCCGCCAAGGTTGCAAGAACCTGCTTAGGCTGGGCGGATTCAACTTCAGGCTGATCACCGTATCCGTATCCCTTAACTTGTGATCGAACTCTTCAGTATCCATGGAGGGGGTATCCCCGGAAATTGGGCTTAGGTTGCCCAGAATCGACTCTTCAACCGGAGTTCCGCTTTCTCCGACAGGTTCGTTCTGATCCGGAGCAACGTTGTTTTCCGGTACCTCGACCTGCTCGGGACCAGCTCCGGCTTCTTGAGGGGCGGTTCCGGCGGTGTGGGCCAAGAAGTGTACGAAGTGACACCTTAGCTTCTCTAACACCTGGGAGACCCAGGCGGATCTGCATTGGTCTTCCACCTTTATTTCCTGCTCAGGGGCGGATTGGGTGGGCTTTGAAATTTCCAGATCCAAGGCGGAATCTTCCTTGGGAAGCTCCTGCATCTCAGATCGGATCTTCGCGACTGCGTCCTGCTCAGCGGCGGTCGCGTCAGGCATTACCAGTGGGTTTCCGTCGGAATCGACGGTTTCCCCGATGAAGATGTGTATGCCGCCAACTGGGACGATGGAGAGCTTGATGGGGTTTGTCTTAGCCGGAATCCAGCACTCATCCGGAGGGACGATCGGCAGATTTCCGGCGTAAAGGACGCGCCCCACAGCGATGGTGTCGTCGTAGCTTCCCATGGCGGAACCCTCCCGGTTCCGGCCTCCATACGCCGCAGGCCCCACGGTGGGCGCCAACTGTCGTTGCCTAATCGACGGTGCCTCGGAGGAGGGATCCTCACGAGGGGGAGAAGAAGTAGGGGCCATAGGGCGGAGTGCACACGGGACGGTGGTACGCGATTTACCCAGCTTCGGAACACTTGCACGATGAAAGGGCCTACTGCTGCTTGTCTGGAATTATCTGGGCGCTTTCGCGATGTTATAATGAGTTGTGGTTGTGCCTCTAGGGCTCCCGGGATCTGGCTTATAAAGGCGCACGGATCTAGGGTTTACATGGAGAGTCCTAGCCGGATACAGGATGCCTAACTACGGTACAACGTCTTGCCGTGTACGTCAAGGATCCGCCTTCCTCTATACGGCGTACCAGATCCGGGTTCCTAACGGGCCTTCATGGATCCGGGTTCCTCCTGAGGTCGGTCGGATCCGGCTCCCTTCTCCTGGGCCGGACTTCATCCTTCAGGATCAACAACAACTGGGCCGCCCGATGGGCCACATGCCACATCACCATCTATGGGCCACCCGGGCTTGCCGGATCTAGGCACTGTCGATGGTACACCCATGAAGTATACCCACAACAATGAGCCAAAGTGAATATCCCGGTGTTGAGTCTTGTGGCAATCGTTCCTCATGTTTAGGGCATTTCCAACGGGACGACACAAGCGACTGTTTGCGTCCGCTCGGATCGATAATGCATCTGACACCACTCCAGCGGGGCGACGCATCGCCGCAGCGACGCGTACCCGGCACGTATATACGCCTGAAATGCGTCGCGGCGGACGTTGCACGAACGTCCAAAGTGACCGCTCGCTTTTCCACCGGGTCCGCCTAGCACGAGCCTGTATCGAGGGCATCGTTTTCGCGGTCAGCGCTTCCGCATCTGTGCCGCATCCTTCGCCATCAATGTCGCGGCTGCCTCTTCTGCGTGCGCACTGGCGGGCGGCGGCTGTGCTTCTACGCCACCTTCAATGGCATCATTTCCCGCGCGCGGCCGGCCTTGAAAGTCCACCTGCATCGTTCCTGCCATCGCCCACACCTTCACTCCCACCACCACCGCCGCGCGCGGCCGCAACACCAAGGGGAAGAAGAAGAACAACTGCAAGGCGTCCGGCAGCAGCACCAAGAAGGTGGAGCGGCCTCACAGGGTGCCGCTGCCCGTCAGCGTGGGGCGGTTGATGCACGCGAACTTGACACCGTGCGACGCCTGGGGGTGTGCACATGCCTGGCGGCTCAGCTACCGCCGGGTGCCCGTCCCTCCCATGTCTGCGCGCGAGCCAGATATGAGCGCTGAGATCCGGCGAAGGAGGCGGTACCTGCCACCGGACCTCCGCGCCGATCCCGCCTAGCTACGCCATCGACTCCGACACCTCGCGCAGCTATCTCGGGTCCGAGAAGGATCCGAGGAGGAGGGCGGGCTTCTTGGGCGACAGGGACTTCCCCTTTGACCGTCCACCGGTGCCTCATCGTCGAAGACGGCAGGCGCTGACGCCTGCACAGGACGACAATGAGGAGGACTACAACGAGGCGCTAGCGTACCAAAACGAGGAGGCCAAGGACGATAACGACGACTATGTCGCGTGCATTTTCCAGGAATGGCAGTTGGCCATGGTGGAGGGCCGGGAGTTTGAGTACCCGGACAACATGACGGACGACGAGATAGCGAGGCTCGGCGTCCTCGTCTCGGAGGTGGACCGACCTGTGTAGCCGCTGCCCCGGTACACCACCGGCATCATGCCGTCGGTCCTCACAGAGGAAGAAGCCCTACGACTGGCGCTACAGGACTCGGCCACGCCATCGGTTCAACCTCCGCCCCCACCTCCGCCGTACAAACCGTGGGGGCCTCCACCTCCGGCCTGGGCTCCTCCACCTCCACCACAGGCCTGGGCTCCTCCACCTCCACGTCCACCATAGGCCTAGGATCCTCCACCTCCACCTCTACCACAGGCCTGGGCTCCTCCACCTCCACCACCGCTGGCGGTACCGGCGTATGTTCTGCCACTTCCCAACTAGTCGTGGGTGGTACCGGAGCTCGTCGTGATCGACAGCGACGAGGAGAACAGTAGGCGCAGGCTTTCTTAGAGTTTTTATTTTCCTTTCTTTTACTATGTAAATTATGTTTTCATGTTATAAAAAATGGGAAATTGAGAAGAAAAAAATGCGTCGTGCCGCTGGAGCCACCCCGAAAACGAACACACGCGGATATTTTCGGACTCTGAAATGTGTCGCCCCCGTTGGAGATGCCCTTAGCTATAGGGTGGTACTTGGGTGTATCCCTTCTGGGTGTATAAGCAACTTCTATCTATCAATGAAATGAATTTAAAGTTTTTGTGTTTTCTCGAAAAACTACAACATAAGCCTTATGTCGTAGGTGTTGTACATCTAAGTTCAAAAAATCCATTGTTAATTGCGATGTGTTATGTTTTGAAACTATGTTCTTAGGTTTCTAAAGCCGGCAGGTCTGACAAGGTCAATGCGGTGATCTCTCTTGAAGATGGGTGCGAGGAAGACGACGGTAGCATTTTCTGTGGCGTGTGTGTTGACGTGCGCTAAGAGTCTACTTGACTGGATGTGCTTCTCACTTGCTATTGATCGGCTTGGGAAGGCATTTGGTTGTTTGGATGATATGGTTTGATGTATTGTCACCCCCTTCACCCCTTTGTAGGTTTAGCAATGTGGCTTCGAGTTTGATCTTTTGTATTGCTTTTGTAAGATGTTGCGAATAATCTAATACTCCCTCCGTTCCTTTCTATAGTGCGTATAGACTTTTGGCATTTGTTTCGGAATATAAGGTTGTAGCTTGTTTTTTTTTTCAATTACCCCCTCCCCCGTTCAGCTCCCACACAACATGCGTGAGAAAAAATCCATATAAAATTGAAAATAATTAATTGAAATTCATAATGCATGGCGCAGCAATTCCATAAAATTAGGCAACAATATTTTTATTTTCCTTAATTGAACTTGGATGCATATATATGGAGAATCAACAAGAGAGATTGTGGAATTTGTTATGGTAAGTTAGGAAGATATGGATTTCTCGAATTTTACGTTGATCTCAAATCGTTCAGCTAGGGGTCTTGTGTAAAAAATACTTTTGCGCTAATTTCCGTGCCAAAAAACTATAGGCACTATATAATAGAAGATGGGGCGATTTTTCCCCATTTCGAAAAAAAATCCTACATTTTCATCTTGGATTTACCACACACGAAGTTTCATATGATCTGTTCTTAGAAAAAGGAAATCCCATGACGTAATTTATTTACGTGGAATTATGAAATTGAAATTGTTGATAGACTAAATAGTATGGTTGGTGGAATATAAAGTGTGCAAAGTATTTCCGGAATATAGATTAGACCAAATCATAGTAGAACCTTGAATAATTAGACTATATAGGATGGTTGGTGAATAATTATTTGGAATACTAGCTTCTTGCGGTTTTTGTTGTTATTGTTGTTGTTGCAAAATTACATACATATTAATTAATTTAGACTTCAGATCATCTCCACCGGTGGCTCCCAAATAGACACCGGCAAACACGTATAGGGGACATCGACACACGTTTCTCCGTTTGTGGAAGGGTTTCCCACATCAGGGGCCCCAATATGGCAGCCTCAATAAACGTCAAAAATTCAAAAACACAAATGGACGACGAATTTCATTCTATTTCTACAAAAGACGGTGAGTTTGCACAAAATACGGCGACTTTATACAAAAGACAGAGAGCACGAAGTAAACTAGCGGCGGTTGAAGGTGTTGTAGTCGCCGCTTTCTGCGCCATCGCCGTTGTTGTCGGAGAACTCCCAGCCGTCCTCCTCCTCTTTAGGCGCCGGTGGTGGAGAAGGAGCAGCGGCGACGAGGTCGATGAAGTTGCTGGAGTCCCAGGCAGACCAGAGCTCCGCTTCTCACGCGTTGTACGTCACCTGCCGGTAGTCCTCGTTGACGGAGCGGCTGATGAGTAGGTGCTACGTCTGTCGGGTCGTCGGGGCCACGGTAGGCCGTCTGCGACTCCAGCTCCATCTCCCACCACTTTTTCGGCTTCAGCGGCGGCGGGTGTAAGTCTTCCTCCTTGGGGTGGCGGAGTTTGAGCCGTCGGCGTGGAAGCGAGTCAGGTTCCTTCTTCACCGGTGCGGAGGAGCCGCCTTGCATGCGCACCGTCGAGGATGACAACGCCGCCGGACGGCCTTGCGTACGACGTCGAGTGCTGCCGGCCACCGAACCCGGACGAGCCGGATCGAGAGGCGCCCGACACCGCCCGTGTCCGTGCGCGCCCAGGCGCCGCCATGCGTTGCGCCTGCGGGAAGTACACAGGCCAACGTGGCGGATCACCGTGGATGCGGGGCCGGTAGCCGTATGCCGCTAGCATCCCATCGACGCTGCGGCCTAACCACCAGCTCCGGCGGCCCGTGTGGTTGAACCGCCTGGCCTCGTAGTTGTGCACCATGGATTCGAGACGGCGGTGACTAAGGTTGGGCGGAGACGACAGTGGCTAGGGTTAGGCGGAGACGGCGGTGGCTAGGGTTCGGCGGAGACAGTGGGGTTGATGGGGGTATAATGTAGCCGCACCGGCCAACATTGATGCCACACAGGGAGTTAGGTCACCAACGCGTGGGTGTTCATACGGCACCTGCCCTCCTTGCTGCCTTGGTTTCCGGCGACACGTCTTTAAAACGCGACCGGTGCCATGTATCGCTGATGGCCGGGGCCCGCGTGGACATTTTCTTACGTGGCTCGATGCACCTCGACCGGCACGGGGTTGCTAGCGGTTTTACTGGGCTCGAAACGGCGCCGATGCTTTATTGAACACGCCGGTATGAGCCAAATTTTACCACCAGCCCTCAAATTGCTATCAGAAGTGCTATTGGGCTCACCGGTGGAGATGATCTCAGTTTTCCATGCCATGCCTCTCCATGACATGAAATGGATGAGTTCGGGGACCCAAAGCAGCACCTTGCAAAAGCTTAGATACATACATGTGAATTTTAGGATAGAAAAGCTGCAACATGCTCTCCATGACAGCTCCTCCAGCAGATGAGCAAAGAATACTCGTCAATCCTCACTAACCCACCTAATAAAAAATAATTGCCGCTGCCCCCCTTCTCCTTCTTCTTGTAATCCTGTAGGCTTTGAATTTTGCATTGCGCCTGGCTTCTTCGCCTCCACCCTGCGTCCATGCATGCAAAGCAGCACTGCCCTCATTACTTCCCAATTACTCCTCTAGCCAGTCGTGTCTCACTCTCCCCGTCTTCTACCTCCTCGCATTCGATTGTCATTCTCAGTTTCTCACTCTAGCTAGTCTAGTAGTACCAATATCTATCAGCAAGCAAGCAACCATCTGTTCGTGTTCAGTAATCTTCTTCTCTGCATTTCTTTTGCCCCTGCAATTTCCATCACACCAACCACCGGCCGGCCGCACCATATTTGTTTCTCTCTCTCATCTCACCACAATCCAAAATTTCCCTCACACCGACCGAACCATCCACCGCTCTTCACTTTCCGAGCAAGCATATCCAATCTTTGCAACCACATTGTTGCCCCTCAACATCCTCCCCCCTTCCTTTTGCAACCGATCACCCACCCGAATCAACTTTCTCTTTCCAGCAAGCACTACCGTGTCGAAAATCCGACAAAGCTTGATGCTGTGTGCGCCGTAGAATCCGACGTTTCCGGCTTAATTACCCGAGGTCGCTGCAGAGATCCGCCAATTTTGAGAGGACGAAGAAGGTGTACCGGCAGCTCCCACTGATGTCGGACTCGGAGCTGTCCCAGAGCACGGTGGTGTTCGGGCTCCGCATGTGGGTGCTCGTGGGCATCGCCGTCGGCGCCGCCTTCGTGCTGCTCCTTGTCGTCATCTCCCTGCTCTGCTTCCTCGCCTCGCGCCGGCGGCGGCAGCGGAGGCCGACTGCCCCTGTCCACCACCTCCCCGTCTCCGCTCCTCCGAAGGACGCCGCCAAGGTCAAGGCCTCAAAGGACATCCAAGAAGTCCCCTCCCGCTCCGTGGCCGCCGCCACGAAGATGCCACTCGCGCAGGTACTTCAGTTCCCCATGGCCCCGCCTTCCGGGCCCGTTCAGACAGCCACCGTCAAGGAGCACCGCACGACGTACCCGGAGGAGCCCCCGCACCACAGCCACCGGAGCGACGGCGGACCGTCGTCGCAGGGCAGCAGCAGCGAGAGCCGCAACGGCGCGGCGGACCACGCGCCGCCGGCGATGCCGGAGGTGTCTCACCTGGGGTGGGGCCACTGGTACACGCTCAAGGAGCTGGAGACGGCTACAGGAATGTTCGCGGACGAGAACGTGATCGGCGAGGGCGGGTACGGGATCGTGTACCACGGTGTGCTCGAGAACGGCACGCAGGTCGGTGTCAAGAACTTGCTCAACAACAGGTACCTTGCTACTATTCACATAACTCTTGCCCTGGAAATTTTACAGTAACTTGCTATGTTGGATGACATTCCTAGTTCCTAGTGGTGTCAACAGTCAAATGTCTCTGACTGTGATTGCCACGTCTAGGGATCAATTAAAAACACCCTCACCAATTTGAATTTGTCGGTGCTCCAAATCAAGAAGCCTTTATGTGTGTTGTTGGTATTGGTACCAGATGCCCGGTGGACTGTAGCCTGTAAGTTAGGTTTAGCAAATTAGTAGTAGGAGTTATATTTTTTCTTTATAATTCAGATATTGTTCATAGCCAATGTCTTCAGTCTGTATTGAGATGTACATTTCCGGAATCAGATTAAATCATATACAGATCAATATATACATATATATGTTCAAATGCTTATGACTGCCTTCCATTGGTCACTATTATAAGTGTGTTTTTTAGACTAATGAAAATTCTGGTTTGCTTAACTTGTTAGGGGGCAGGCAGAGAAAGAATTCAAGGTGGAGGTTGAAGCAATTGGCCGTGTTCGGCACAAGAACCTCGTGCGCCTTCTAGGATACTGTGCCGAGGGGAATCAGAGGTATGTGCACACTGTTTTATTACTTTGCTAAGTTGTAGAATCAACAATTCGGGCGATGTAAATGTTGCTTATATTGTTCATTTTAGGATGCTCGTGTACGAGTATGTTGACAACGGGAACTTGGAACAATGGCTCCATGGGGATGTTGGTCCTGTAAGCCCTCTTACATGGGAACATAGGATGAAGATCATACTAGGAACAGCAAAAGGGTTAGTGTAGCTCTGCCTGTTGTCGTGGATTATTGATTATCACTGTCATTTTGCCTAGTCACATAAATGTCTGACACTCTGTAGACTAATGTATTTGCACGAGGGGCTTGAGCCAAAGGTGGTTCACCGGGACGTCAAGTCAAGCAACATTCTTCTCGATAAGAACTGGAATGCTAAGCTCTCTGATTTTGGACTTGCAAAACTCTTAGGCTCAGAGAACAGCTATGTAACTACACGAGTTATGGGAACTTTCGGGTTAGTTTCTATGTGTGCGCTGCACCTTTGGTGGCTTTATAATGTGGGATGGATTAATGGTTTCTAATTTCTTCTTCCTCGTTGCAGGTACGTTGCTCCGGAGTATGCGGGGACCGGGATGTTAAATGAAACAAGCGATGTGTATAGTTTTGGGATTCTTATTATGGAGATAATATGTGGTAGAGTACCAGTGGATTATAACAGGCCACCTGGAGAGGTTAGTCATTCTGCCTACTTATAGCCATTGCTGTTTTATGAGCTTGTAAACTGTATTTATCAATTATGTGCAGGTAAACTTAGTTGATTGGTTGAAGACAATGGTAAGCACCAGAAATTCTGAGGGGGTGGTGGATCCGAAAATGCCCCAGAAGCCTACCTCTAGAGCAGTGAAGAAGGCTCTGCTGGTGGCGCTGCGATGTGTGGACCCTGATGCTTCCAAGAGGCCAAAGATTGGCCAGATCATTCACATGCTTGAAGTTGACGATTTCCCCTACAACAGAGATGTAAGTCCATAAAAGCATACGTTCATTTCATAATCTGAAACTTTCATTTGATATGCACATTTAGGACCATAAAGACATAGAAACATATGAACAAGTCTTCATCTACTTGCTTTTATCGCTAATCTCAGGAACGCCGAGGCGGTAGAGCTCCTGCGCAGGCAAGGTTGCCCGAGCAACCAACTAACAGAACAGGGGAAGGCGAAATGGACAGAACTTTGGACAATGGCGATCAACCTTTCAGATGGAAAAACAATGTAGCCTAGGTATTCGTCCAATTACCAAATCAATGTAAAATCCCATGAATATCTGAATAGCGATAGTATCTGGTGAAGCCGCAAGCTGCCCTCAGTTTGGTGGAGATAATGACATCATCTGTATATGTCGTCAAAGTAACGCAATAGCACTAGTGTTAATTCCCTTGTTATTTATCCAACTGGAGATGATCTTGCGTCGTAAAGCTGCCACGATATTTTAAGTTAACAACAGAGTGCTGTTAAATCCCTCAGGTAGCCTTTGGTTAAGAACGAGCCAGCGGCCGCTTGTGTTATGTCCTGAAAGGCTGAAAGAACTTGTGGATGCGTGCTGTGATTTTGGATGTTTCAAGAGAAACTCAGCAAATTAGATGTAAATAAATGTGATTATTCATGTGCCCAACTGCCCGCAAATAACCTTAGGGAAGGTTTCCTACAAAAAATGGAACTCTTTTGCTTTCTATTTTGAAGTACAACACTCATTAAGGCTTTATCATTTCTAGATTTATTTCTGAGATTAGTTCCTCGTCACATTTCATTTGTTGTAATTTATGAACTCGGTATCGGAGAAGATAGAAGGAGTGAAAGGACCAAGATAGGAAGTTGTCTGTTCACTGATGGCATCATCTACATTAATCTAATTCAGTATTTTTTCCTTTGTTACTGATCTTGTTGGAACATGTGAAAACATGCATCAGGCTGTTCTGTGACGAATTATTTGGTCTGTAGTCCATAGTACTATATGGTCACCTGCCTGGCATGCTTGTCTCAAGTACTAATAAATATCAGAACACAAAAGCTACAAAGCTTTTATTTTCCAGAACTGAAACAAAAACGTGGCCTGCCGACATGTCATGAGCTAGACTGCATTTTTTTCTATTTTTTTCTTAATGCAGCACACAGAAAGTATGCACCTCTCGTTAAAAGTCATGCATTGACAGGCCTGCAAACTGCCAATAGCAACAATTTTGCATGTTCAGATCTTGATTTTTAAGGAAGAATACCATAGCAATAATGGAGAGAGCTTAGCCAGCTCAATGAGAACAGCTTTGACAGTTTGGCTAAGATGCAGACAGAAGGAAAAGAAGAGCAAAGATAATGCAATGCTATAAAGAATCCGAGGAAAGACGGGAAGTATGACAAAACTATCTTTCTCTGTATTCAGAAATCTAACCAGTAGTTATGTACTCTTCTGATTCAAAATAATTGATTTAAAATGGTTTTCTTGTTACAAGATTGTCTTGAATCTGTTTGAACTACTCGTGGGACTTGCATATATTTCCACATAAGTAAAATCTATTTTCTTGGGGACCTCCAGCTCAAGGGAAGGAATTGTATGGAAGAATTTGCACTTTATTAAGGGCGAATTGCCTTCTAGCTATATTGAGGGCATGTGAAAAAGCACTGACTATTTTCAATTAATCAGGCTAAACATTTTTTTCCGTTAAAGAATATTTTATTACTTAAAAGGTTTAAACATTACACTAGGTCTCTGCATAACTAAGATGCACACAGCAGCACCATCCAAAGAACCAAAACAAAAAATAAAATTCTCGATACTTAAAACATTGTGATGCTATGGGCGCGTTTGGTAGCCTGGGCCTGATTCGTGGCTCACTGGCGCAGCGGTGCAAGCACACTTGCGCGTCCAGAACGAGTCTAGGGCTGAAATTGGCATGTTGTTTGGTAGGTCGGGCTGCATCGGCTGGGCCAAGAAGGACTTTCTGTTTGTTTGCCTGCAGCCAAGCCCAAATCTCGATGAGATGATATTAGGCTTATTTGGTATCATCCAGGCATGCTTAAGGTTAACTCTTCTCTACGACGGGTAGCCTTACCATACTCTCACCTCCCATCACACGTAAATCACAGTTCATGATAGTTGCAAACTTATGAAGCATCATAGGGGGGTTAACGAAATCATCCCTAGCTAGTACGAATGGTAGTTCATAACACGATGCTCCCTAGCTACTATGAATTGCATAGTATCATAACGGGGTCGTTCAACATACGGGGAATGAAAAGGGGTTCGAGAAACAGGGGATCATAGGGGTTCTTCTTCATCTTCACTTCTTCTTCTTCTTCTTCACTTCTTCACTTCTTCTCAGATGTGGTGTTGCCTCTAGCTTCCCACATTGCGTCTGCCCACTCTTGCCTCTTCACCTTCCAGGCATCATTGTCGCATGCGTCCATGCCATGGCCGGTCTCTACTTTATCAAAAGTGACAACCTCTTCGAAGAACTCATCCTCGCCCCAAACTAGGATCCAGTTGTGAAGAATGCAGCAAGCAAGGACTAGATTTACCTGAGTGTCAAACATGTGGAACGGTTTTTGGTCAAGGACCTTGAACCTGTTCTTCAATGCAGCAAAGGCCCTCTCAATGGTGACTCTAAGGCTTGAGTGTCTGGGATTGAACAACTCTCTCGCATTCAGAGGTCGGTGCTTCGCAGAGAACTCGTTGAGGTGGTACCTGGTTTTCCTAAAGGGAGGTAGAATTCCAGGTCGGCATGCATATCCATCATCTCCAAGGTAGAACTTACCGTCAGGGATTTGCAACCCATCAGGCCTTGACAAGCTGTCGGCCAGGATGCTCGCATCATGAGCTGAACCCTCCCACCCAGCAAGCACGTAGGTGAACCTCATATCGAAATCCACAACTGATAGCACGTTCTGGCTGGTGTAGTGCTTCCTCCCGCGGAATGATGCAGACATTGATCTCGGTACCTTTGGAGTGACATGAGTATCATCAATAGCCCCAATGCAATCTCGTAAAAAAATCAGCACACCGTCATGTTTCTAATAGTACCACACATCTGATAGGTAGAAGGAACATGATTTTGTACTCGCCCTAAAATAGGGGAACCACCTGTAGCTGTTCTCGATCTTGGTTGGTGTGTTCATTGATGCTGGCTTGATCATTCACCTCTGAGCTCCTCAATTCCTTACAACACCTGCTGGAAGTACCGAGAGATAGTCTCCGTGGATCGCCTGAATGTGTTATGGATGACTCTGAACCTCTTGTTATGATCGACGACATGAAGAAATACTACAAGAAAAGTTCAAATAGACAACGTCCCAAAATCGTCCACTAAGGGCCATTTTTCGTCGCCTATGGGCCTAACCCGACGATATGGGTTCTGTGGTCCAAACTGCGTCAGGCAAAGTCCTACCACGTTTTTGTCGGTCCGTCGCGTTCGGGCGTCCTTCCGCCACGGAAAATTGGACCGTTGCAGATGTGTTATCGGGAGCCTGTTGACTTCTGACGTCATGCAAACTGACATGTGGCAGACGCCGTTAACTGGCAGTTAACGGCGTTAACCGGCAGAAACCCCGTGGTAGATGGTAGGCCCACACGAGGCCTGCCACGCCTTAAGCGGGCTGGCCCATTTAGTTTCCGGGCCGGGCCAGCTGACTTAGTTTGACCGGTCAACTATATAACTAGGCTGGTCCGTTAGGCACGTGGGCCGGGCCTAACCTCTAATGTTGACTGGTCAAATTTTAAATGGGCCGGCCCACTAAGCCCGTGGGCCAGGCCGAATGCCCTCGTTTGACCGGTCAACAGGAAAATGGGCCGGCCCACTAGACATGTGGGGCACACTTTCCTGTTTCGGGCCGGCCCATTTAACAAGTGGGGTCCACAACGAAGCAATTGGGCCGGCCCAAGAAGGTATTGGGCCGGCCCATTTAGCATGCGGGTCCCACTTTTCTGCTATCGGGTCAGCCCATTAGTAAGTGGGGTCCACCAGAGATCAAGTGGGCTCGCCCACCAAGCTAGTGGGCCGGCCCAAAAAAAGACAGGTGGGTCCCACTTTCCTGTTAAAGGGCCGGCCCAGTTAGTATGTGGGGTCCACAATATAGCAAGTGGGCTGGCCCAACAAGATAGGGGGCCGACCCAATAAGCAGGTGGGGCCAACATTCATGTAACCGGGCCAGGCCAGTTAGTAAGTGGGGTCCACCGTCGACCAAGTGGGCTGGCCCAACAGGTTGGCGGGCCAGCCCAATAAACATGTTGGGCCCAATTTCCTGCTGACGGGCCGGCCCAGTTAGTAAGTGGGGTCCACTACAAAAGCAATTGGGCTGGCCCAACAAGTTAGTGGGCCAGCCCAATAAGCTTGTGGGGGCCACTATCGTGCTAACGGGCCAGCCCAGTTAGTATGTGGGGTCCACCGTAAATCAGGTGGGCTAGCCCAACGAGTTAGCTGGCCGGCCCAATAAGCTTGTGGGGCCCACTTTCCTGCTAACGGGCCGGCCCAGCTAGTGGGTGGGTCCACCTTAAAGCAAGTGGGCCGGCCCAATTAGTGGGTAGGGTCCACCTTAAATCAAGTGGGCTGGCCCAATAAGTAAGTGGGCTAGCCCGTTTAGTTGCTGTTTTCATGCCGACATAATATGCGCTTTAGGATTTTGCGGGCCGGCATATATGTGATTTCGCTTAATTGGGACGTTTAAGGGATGGGAATTTGTGATTTAGATACTGAGAATATTTACGCAGCACATGATTTCTGTCGGATAGCCTCACTTACCACAAGCACCATAGAAAAAATGCGCGAAAAAACTATAAAAACTAACTAAATATTACATCAGCTGCAGGCTTTGAAAAAATATTACAGAACCCAGAGAAATTGAATGGTAATTAAACCTAGCAATACAATGAAGCAATTCGGCAATCTTTTAAGTTGTCCATGCACCACCTATATCTGAAACAAAGACATTACAAGTAAAGGCAACAACAATGGAAAGGCAAAGACACTACAATATTGTTTGCCAAAGAATTTGGAACTCATCATTTCATCGTTATAACAAGTTCATTGTAATGCGCACAATAAGCAAACAAAGATTGCATGTCGCATACCAATAGCCAATATAACATAGCATGTTAGAATGAAACAACAGACTTACTACTGTCGAGTCCCATGCAAACCAACATGTTCAGGGAGTACAAAATTAGCATGAACAACATAGTAGCAGGCTATAAATTTTGTAACAACGACTGAGCAAGATGAAGTTATGATGGCTACATCTACAGAGCAGGGAATGTAAACCAAATATAGAAGTTACGATGGCAAAAGCTAAAGAGGAGGGAATGTGAACCAACATGTGCCAAGTGCAATTACTTCAAACTGACCGTGAACTAAATAATACTCCTGAACTTATAGTGAAGGGGATGCAAATCAAGATGTTTCGGGATATAAACTTGTAATGAGCAACACATAGAGGATAGTTAATGCTGGAGCTTAGGATGGACCAGATACAAAATATAGTGGGATCACATGTGAACTTGTATAAGAGGGAATGCAAACCAATATGTTCAGCATTCCATATGTGAGCGTCATGCCAAGTCAGAGAAACAAGTCAATAATGCAGCTTTTGAAGAACAAGATGGCACACAAAATTATTATGTAGTAGTATGACAAGTTTATTTGTGCTACAGGATAGATAGCAGAGTGATAGCATGCCAAACTAAGTCCTTACTTTGTAAGCTTACAATGAACTAGATACAAAACAATGGCATCACCTGTAGTACGGGGAATGCAAACCAACATGTTCATGGAGTAAAAAATTGGCACAAACAACATAGTAGCAGGCCATGATTTTTGTAACAACGACTGAGCAAGATAAAGTTATGATGGCTAGATCTACAGAGCAGGGAATGTAAACCAAATATAGAAGTTACGATGCCAAAAGCTATAGAGCAGGGAATGCGAACCAACATGTACAATTACTTAAAATTGGCCATGAACTAAATAATAGCAGGATGTTACTATAATAGCTAGGAATAAAACAGACAGGAGTTATAATGTCATCACTCATAAACTTGTAGATGAGGGAAACAAATCAATTTGTTTCGGGATATAAAGTTGTAATAAATAACACATAGAGGATAGTTAATGCTACGGTTTAGGATGGACTAGAAACGAAATATAGTGGGATCACCTATGAACTTGTAGAAGAGGGAATGCACACCAATATGTTCACCATTCTATATGTGAGCGCCATGCCAATTAAGAGAAACAAGTTAATATTGCAGCTTTTGAAGAATCAGACGGCAGACAAAATTATGATGGACGTAGCTGTTGTGACGAGTTCAAATAAATCTGTACTGCAAGATGGCAGAGCGATAGCATGCATGAACTAATAGCAGGTAGATACTTTGTTAGCCTACGACGAAGTAGATAGTAGAAATAACAATGGCATCACATGTAGTACAGGGATTGCAAACCAACATGTTCAGGGAGAACAAGATTGGCATGAACAAAATAGTAGCAGCCTATAATTTTTGTAACAACGACTGAGCAAGATAGAAGTTATGATGGCTACATCTACAGAGCAGGGAATGCAAACCAAAATGTTCAATCGCTTAAAGTTAGCAATGAACTAGAAAATAGCAAGGTGTTACGGTCATAGCTAGGAATGAACTAAAAGAGCTTCAGACAAACAAGCATCTGAACCCAGAACATGGCGCTAAAACAAGGGACTTACATTAGGAGAAGCACTCTGTGGGAGTCACAGCAGATCTTCCTGGGATTGATAGATCCGGTGATGAAGTACACTACATGTGCTACTTGGGGTTGGAGAGACGGCCATTACACTTCATGGTTACTCATCTCATCTGCAAAAACGTAACGGCGCGTCGTTAGCACAAACAGGTTCCCCCAAGATTAAACAAGAACTTGCAGGCAAACAATAGAAAAGCAACAGTAGAAGATTTTAGATCATGCACGGCGCCGGTGAAGCAGATCCGGTTCATGCACAGCGGTGTCGGTGAGCAAGATCCGATGCGGTGGACGACGGATCCGGCGAAGCGGCTCCGGTGGGGTGGACGATACCGCAGCTGAAGCAATGATACGTCCATTTTGCATCACTATTTTATATCATAATTTACTGTTATTCATTGATATATTTCATATTTAGAGATGATACTTATGTTATTTCATCTATTTTGCATGTTTCATGATTATTGGAGAATCGCGCACCGGAGTCAGGATTCTGCTGGAAAAAGCACCGTCAGAATGCAATATTTCGGAAGATCAACAATTGACGGAAATTACACGGAAAATCCTATTTTTCCAGAAGACGAAGCTAGCCAAAAGGAGGAGCCGAGGAGGGCCGCCATGGGCCCCCCCATAGGCCGGCGCGGGCCCAGGCCTGGCCGCGCCGCCTTGTGGGGAGGGGGCCCACAGCCCCCTCTGGCCTCCTCTCCTTCGCGTACTTCTTCATCCCGAAAACCTAAGCTCCGGAGGATAGTCGCGAAGAGTCACAGCCGCCTCTGCGGGGCGGAAAACACCAGAGAGAAAAGAGCTCTCCGGCAGGCTGAAATCTGCCGGGGAAATTCCCTCCCAGAGGGGGAAATCGACGCCATCGTCACCGTCATCGAGCTGGACATCATCTCCATCATCATCACCATCATCTCCATCATCATCACCGCCATCTCCACCGCTGCACATCGTCACCGCTGTAACAATTAGGGTTGGATCTTGATTGTTTGATAGGGGAAACTCTCCCGGTATTGATTTCTACTTGTTATTGATGCTATTGAGTGAAACCATTGAACCAAGGTTTATGTTCAGATTGTTATTCATCATCATATCACATCTGATCATGTTCCATATGATGTCTCGTGAGTAGTTCGTTTAGTTCTTGAGGACATGGGTGAAGTCTAAATGTTAGTAGTGAATTATGTTGGGTAATATTCAATGGTTTGATATTTAAGTTGTGGTGTTATTCTTCTAGTGGTGTCATGTGAATGTCGACTACATGATACTTCACCTTTATGGGCCTAGGGGAATACGTCTTGTACTCGTTTGCCAATTGCGGGGTTGCCGGAGTGACAGAAACCTAAACCCCCGTTGGTATATCGATGCAGGAGGGTGTAATAACCCAGAACATAGGAACAACGAAGGGTAGATTTAGAAATGGGATGTGCATTTCATCGCAAAACGGGGGAAATTTTCGCGCCTTACTGCAACTAAACCTAAGAGGGATCGAGGTTCTCTCTCATTTTGCACTTAGGGTTAGGCAATATGAGTTAGGGAAATTTCGACATGATCTCTTTTGTATCTTATTGATTTGGGGAATGATTTCATTTGACAAGTGTTAATACATTTAACAATAAGCATTAAACAATATAAAAATGGAATTCACAATTCAAACACAACTTATGAAATCAAATGACTTTGAATTTCACATTGAATATTAAATACAATATTTAATTCAGAATATAAACATTACATAAAGCAAAAGCTCCTAAACAAAAACTTGAGCTTTATTGATAATCAACACAGAATACATTGTCTTTACAATATTCTTGATACAAGAATTGATAAATAATAAACAGAAATGAAAAAGGAAAATTACAAGGTTGTTCTAAACTAAAACCTAGACTAAATGCCTTGAAGAATATCTTCTGGTCATATTCATCTTCAAAACCTGCAAAATAAAACACCAACACTAGACAAGGGTTATGTATTACACAGATATTCAGTTTGGATAGACACCAAGTGTCATGCACACTTGTGCTAGTCCAAAACCAAGGACAACACCAGGATAAGAAGGAGCAGACCAAAACCGAGCATCCATCAGGGGCTCAAGTTTCAGCATATGAGAGCACACAGCTCATGTGTGCTGGGCAAGCCACAGCAAGGCCATGCATCAGCTTAGTCACAAAGCAAGCCATGCTTGTGTGTCATGGCAGGAACAAAAGTAGAGCTCATATAAAAGGGGCATAAACCCTAGCAGTAGTAACCAGTCGACCAGATAGGATTCACAGGATAAGGTAAGGTGAAGTTAACACAGCATAGTTCATCCAGTTCTTGCACAAGGACAGAACCAACACACACAACCACTCCTCCACCAGAAATCATGGTGACCTGAGAAGATCATCTAAGACCTGGAGGTGAAGGGTTGTGATACAAACCACAAGTCTGCATCAACAAAACATTTCTTTCTAGGAGCTGGAACAAGGTATACCTAGTTCCTGGAAGAGATCCAATGGATCTAATCCATAAATCATACATGACATGGTCATGGGTTGAGCAGATGCTCAAAGGGTTAGTCATCACTTGGTTTCACCAAGGATTACTGTCAGTCTAGAAGCCACTAAGATAGAAAACATCCAGATACAGATCTTGTGCACAGAAGCTAGAAATCAAGCACAGATGCACACACTAGCAAGATCTCATGCACAGATAGCACCAGTAGATTTATTGCAAGGATTAGCAGCTAACCAAGACTACACAGAATATCCTAAGCAAGTAACCATCAGATTCAACCCATTTTTCATCAAAAGCATCCACAGGGCATTCACCTTAGTGATTCCCAACTGTGGAGTTTGTTTTATTTTCACAAAGCCAACCAAATAGCCAAATAGGATGCAACCAGATGCAGTAGAAAACTACTGAGGTCACAAACCATCTCAGTATGCAAGCAAGGCCACACAGGCAATTTGAAATCATCACCACACAGGTTCAGTCAGAGATTCATATTCCAAAATGATTTTGGAATTAATTTAGGCAACAGCTGAAGCACTGAATCATAACCAAACATGGTTCATCAAGTATAACTGACTGAAATTAAAACTTGGTAATATCATGACTTGCACAGAAGGATTACTGAAGCAGATGCTTCAGTAATGCCTATCTGGCTACCAAAACTATTGAACAAGTAATAATATAAGAATCAACATATCAATTCATTCATAATTAATCCAACCAAGCATGAATTTATAACAAATCCATGCAGTAATTATACGAGGCACGGCTGTGAGGCAACACAAGCATGTATCAAGGCATCATAGCTTCGATTAAATCCGAGAAGGCTATGGGAGCCACAGCCACACATACAGGATCATAAGCATGCTTGAGTAGCGATAATAGAAGCAACCCATCCATTTAGCAAAAGAAGCCACAAATAACCAAGCATATCCGATGATCCAAGAGATCAATTGGATCATGCACAAAGCTACGAGCACACCACCAAGAAGAAAGCCTAGTTATACACCTAGACAAGCATGGATAGCATGCCAGTAAGCACGAGCAGGCTCATAAGCATGAACAGCATGGCATAGTAAGATCCTAGCATGATAGGGGCAGTAGGAAAGCAACACATGGCATGCACAATAAGCAAAGCAACACTGGCCAGTACCCTTGAATGGTAAATTGGTCAGAGCTTGCAGAAAGGGGAAGCACATGCATGGTGTAGAGAAGGAGGAGGAGCAGAAGACCTTACCCGCGCCTGGAGGCAGAAGCTATGGCATGGCGAGGCAGTGCCCGCGCGGCCATAGCAGCTGCAAAGCCAGGGAAGTCGCCGGCGTTACGCCGACGAACACCACCAGCAGCACCACAGCATGGAGATGACGGCACAGGCGCTGCGAGCAGCACCCGCGCCAAGTCGGTCTCGGAGGCGCACGCGTCGTCGGCAAGGACGAGAGCTCGTCGGAGATCCCCAATCGCCCAAGGCGATTCTCCACGAGATCCAGAGGGGAGGTGATTCGCCAGGAGAGGAAGCAATCGAGGAAACCACGCGGACAGATCGATAGATCGTCACGCGGCGGTTCCGAATCAGTAGGTGGCTACGGCGGAGGAGCACGGCGATGGCCGGAGCGAGGCGGCGGCCATGGCGGCGACGCCATCGCCAGGGCGTCGTGAGAGAGGCTAGGGTTAGCGACGAAAAGCGAGAGAGGGCCGAGTGAGTGAGAGCGGTGGGCCGTTCGGCTCCACCGAGCCACTATGGGGCAAGCCTTAGTGGGCTGTCCCATGGGCTTAGGTTATTGGGCTGGGCCCAATATGGGTCCAGGGGGTATTTTGGTCTTTTAACATTTAATAAAAGGCAGAACTTTACCAAATTTTAATAAATCAAATACAATTCTAAAAATCCATTAAAAATTGGATTATTGAATGAAAAATAAATCTTAACAAGAATAAAATATGAAATGGAATTTATGAAACAAATTCAAAATTATGAATTTTAAGAATTCAAATAATAACTTGGAATTTAAAATTATTATTTACTTGTATTTAAAATTCAAGGAAGAATCTCAAATATGTTCAAATACTTATTTTCAAACATTTCAAAATGAAATTCTATTATTCCAAGTCATTTCTTTTGGAAAAGGGTATTTTTCCCAGAAAAATACTATACTCCTTTTTATTCCAAAAAACTATAGAGGTAACTCTATAATTTTCAATTATTTTTGGAATGATTAAGGGAATCAACAAGTAAATAGTTTTACTTTGAATTGTTGTACTTTGTGTGAATTAAAAATGGTTTATACTTTTAAATCAATTGTAAATTACTGTCAAAGACATAAATCTTAAACGCAACCCTAAATTGATATGACTCAGCGGGGTAAAGGGATTCAACATAAAATAATACATCCATGATTGCATTATTTGGATTTTATAACATTGTCCTTACCGGACAATGATGCTTCTTACAGAACCCGAGGTCCAGGTTCCATCAACTGCATTGAACTGCACTATCTCGCAGTCCACAGGCAAGTTCACCCTTGCTCATGTCAACTTGAGTATTTTCTACTACTTTAATGCAAAGCTATATACTTATCATTCCTGCATCGCAAATGAAATGTTACTTTCCAACTATGAATATGACTACGTGGCTGGCAATGGAACCATGGTATGTGTTGATATGGTGGAGGTTCCATTGCAATGGGTTATATCACCCTAGGATTAAATTACCAATGCCGTCCAGTGATTCTAGCGCCGTACAAACCGCGTTGACCATGAGATCTATAATGGCTCTGGGGAAGCCAGCCGTATCTTTTCCCTTCTGCACGCCAACGGATTGGTAGAGCCGGCGGGGTGTTGGAGGCACTGCCGTAGGTTGGGATAGCCTTTTAAATCCCCATCCATTAGTGATGATGGCTCTACGATCTATGAAGGATTGTCCGGAGTACACCATGAGTAAAGCCGTATTATCGGGTGAAGAATACAGGAGGTGGACGGTTGGACAAAAGGGTGGGTTTGCGATCGCGGAGAAGGCGGTGTGGGCTTGGATCTTTATACCTGGCCTCACACCAAAGGAAGTGTGAACGGGGGCAAGTCCCTGCGGATGGCAAAAAGGGTGAGATCTCTTGTGGGAAAAGTAACACACCTCTGCAGAGTGTATCAAATTGTGGCTGTCACTCCTTATTCCGGGAAGGGAACTGCGAACGCGGCAGGAAAGGAACTCCACGAAGTTCTAGTCAACCTGTGAAGACTGACGAGCATAGTTTTCATAATAAAAGCAACCTTTTTGAAGAAATGATTTCAAAACATGCATTGACCTGCGATTTCCTGATCAATGGTCGTAGCTAGTGCATCAAACACCTTTTTACTCTTTTAGAATTTGCTGAGTACCCCTGTACTCACTTTCTTTCGACACCCTTGCTAGACTGTGATCCGGAAGTGGAGGCCATCAACGATGGAGCACCAGAAGGAAGTTACGAGCTGGTCTACGAAGAACCTGATCTTACCGGCGGAGTGGAAGGCGTAGACTATGGGATAGTCTACGGACCAGATGACACAGAGGTGGAGGAGTAGTGACATACCCTAGCATCATAGAGCCGAGCAACGTAGAACTTACCTAAATAAGTTGTTGAGCTCTCTTTATATTTGTTATGAGTTGTAATCGTACTTAAGTAGTATCTTAGGGTGTTCTCATAGGACCTGTGAGAATACCAACTTGTTAAGACAATGTTTGTAATAAAGTATGGAGTGTTATGACCTGCAATGTTTCTGTTGTACCACTCTGAGGGATATGGCAAATTGTGAAGAAGTCCCTTCGCAAAGATCATATCAACGACTTGTATACTACAACATGCAGTGGTATGCTGGGTCACCGCAGCTGGTATCAGAGCAAATGTTGCGACCTTAGGTTGGAAAAACCTAGTATAGGGAAGAAACCTGTAGGAGTCTAGTAGAAATAGTAAAGGATTCTCTAGAAATATGGTGATTATTCACTTGAGAATAGCAAAACCATATATTTTAGTGCGATAATTCTTTATTATAGCTATTATGATGCATTATCACTACTAATATTCTATTTTTTGTATACAGCCGTAATGGCGAACACTTTTCCTAAGAGGACTTTGAGGAAGGTTGAGGGATGGCTTGGTGATTATGATGGACCAATAACAGCTCTCCTGTGTGGGATGCTGAAGGAACTTCATTGTGATCCACGGATACCTGTTATCAAGTATACCTATTATGATGGGGAAATCCTAGCCAAGTGCAGAATATCGGTCCAACTACCGGAAAAACTGCTGATGAGTCGTATAATGCCATACGGAGAAGCCAAAACTATCACCACAGCCTACCACATGGGTCTATTCAAGGCAATCCTTGAGATAAGGCAGCACAAGTCAGTAGAACTGCTATGTTCAGAGTTTTCTCATATACCTCATGCCGAGGAAGATGAGGATCCCACTCGAATCATTTGGTGTTAGCACACGAAGTCCTGAAGGCTGCAGACAGGCACATGGATAGCTGTAAGTCTTTATTGACCACGATGTACCTTTTACACATGAAGATGAGAGGTGAGATTGACCACATGCTAGCTGAGTTCACGGACCCTGATAAAGTCCAAACTCGGATGCGTGATTTGAGGGCACAACCACAACATACTACACCTTTCTTTAGCCTAGACAGCTATGTAGATTTGAGTGACCAGTTATCCCATAAAGATCCACTCACACCCAACTTTGTTCCACATTATCCACATGTGTCAGCATCATATGAGTCTGGATATGGGGGAGATGATTTCAGGAACCTAAACTGCTCGGAGTCACCAATCGAGAATTCGACTGGTTGGCGTTTCGGGGAACCATTTGGAGATGAAGGAGAACCCATCACTTGTGAGTCAGAGGATGAAGGAGGCGCGGTTAACCAGAATGTTAACCAAAGCTTTGGGCAGGAAGAGAAAGACACCAACTCCATTTCTTTAGATTTGGAGATGGGGTTACCCAAAACATCCCAGTACGTCGTAGGTGAGAGTTCTGGAACCAAGAAAAAGAAGAAGAAGAAGATGAGGGGTCAAGTGAATAGGAATCCTCCATGGATGACCGGAGAAGATGAGCTGTATCCCACTGGGGATATATATGAGTCTTTATCTAGTTACTTTGGCATGACAGATCTCTATCTCGGCACTTCGTCCGATTCAGACTACATACCTACGGGAAGAACCTTCATTCCGGACGGTGTTCGGAGGACAAACCGCTGTACCGGATGGACCCCAGGGATGTACGCGGAGGCGAGCTATGATGACGAGGAGTAGAGCTCCGAGGAAGAATAAAGTAATCTAGGTGGTATTGTAATAGAGCGTATTTTAAATTCCCGTTGGCTTGGGCTTTGAGCCAAATAAGTGGTTTATATGTACCACATGTAATATAAGTTTGTGAGTGTGTTATGTATTATACAAAGTATATGCATAATAAATGTTTGTTTTGTATTTGCTTCTTGATTTCATTGTGTGACTAGTTCTGGGCATTGAGTTGAGCTCAGAAAGCATTTGCATGGTGTAATTATGAGTAATCGCTCTTTGTTACAGGACTAGGGGGAAATGGCGTTAGTAGAAACCGAAGAGGCTCGTAGAGAGCAGGGAGCAAGAGAAAAAGAGGAGGCAGATGCAGCAGCTAGAGCAGAGAACGCACCACCACCACCACACCCAATGATGCACCCAAACTTCCAACAGTATATGAGGTCAATGGAGGAAGATAGGAGGCGTTACCAGGAAAGCCAGGGCAAGAACATGCAAGATTTCTTTACCCACGTCATCAATGATAGGGGTAATGAAGGCAAGGGAGTAACACTATCGGACTTCCAAAATGCAAGACCACTACCATTTACATCAGCTCCAGAACCAATGGACGCTGAAGATTGGCTTATGGAGACGGAACGGAAGCTGAAGACCGTTGGTTGCAACGATGAGGAGAAGATCAGATATACCACTTATCTGTTGTCAGGACCAGCAGCGTCATGGTGGGAGAACCTTGTAGCAGTACACCCTCAAGATAAGGTATTCACCTGGAAGGAGTTCAAGAAGAAGTTTCGGGATGCTCATGTTCCGGACAGCGTGGTGGAGCTGAAGAAGAGGGAGTTTGAAGAACTAAGACAGAATACTGCACCCATCATGCAGTATGTTCGGGATTTCAACAGGTTATCCAGGTATGCACCTGAGGATGTAGATACAGAGGAGAAGCGGAAGAAGCGGTTCATGAAAGGCATGAATCCATACATGAAGATGCAACTGAGGTTGGCACGGACTGCTGAATTCCAGGAACTGATTGACTCGGCAATCACTTTCGAGCATGATTATAGGCAAGTCCAGGAGGACAGAAGGAAGAGGGCTCGTATAGAGCCAAGGAAGTACCCAATCAGGAAACCAACACCTGATCGGAGTTTCAAACCCCGATACAGACCTACTACTGGCAATCAATACAACCGGGGAGGTCAGAATCAGAATCCAATCAGCCAAATCATCTGCAACAATTGTGGCCTAAAGGGTCATTTGCAGAAGGATTGTCAGAAACCCAGAATCATTTGTTATGGTTGTGGGAAGGAAGGACACATCAAGCCGGAGTGTCCAAACAAGGCGTCTTGGAGCGGACAGAGCTCTGGAGAACGAGGTGGAAACAACAACAACAACAACAACAACAACAACAACAACAACCGCAACAACAACAACAACAACAACAACAACAACAACCGCAACTACAACTACAACAACAAGAGGGGAAAGCCTTATGGAAAGCTGAATTGCACATCTTTGGAACAAGCGGAAGAGTCGGATCAAACAGTCTTAGGTACGCTAAGCATTCTTACTCATCCTGGCAAAGTATTATTTGATACTGGAGCAACCACATCATTTCTTGCATTGGAGTTTGTGGAAAGATTCGGGCTTAGATGTTCTAAGTTAGAAACCCCTATAACTGTTCTATCCGCGGGGGGGACGATCTTAGTAACCCACGTGAAAGAAGCACAAGTCCTAACCATATGTGACTGTGTGTATTTCGCGGACCTATTCATCATACCCATGAAGGACATATCAGTCATCCTAGGGATGGATTGGTTGTGAAAATGGAGCGGTGATTAATCGTGGAGACAAAACAGTATCACTTCGCAACTCCATCGGAGGTCGAATAGTGTTCCAAGGAGATAAGTACAGTGAGTTGGAGATCGGATTGGAACTAAATAGCCTGAAGGAAGTGAGAATTGAAGATATTCCTGTAGTGAATGAGTTTAAGGATGTATTTCCTAAGGAACTACCGGGAATGCCACCCGATAGAGAGATAGAATTCACAATCGATCTGATTCCAGGCACAGCACCAATAGCACAACCACCATATAAGATGGGGCCAAAGGAATTAGTGGAACTGAAAGCTCAGATTGATGAGTTAGAACAGAAGGGATTCATTCAAGAAAGTGTGTCACCATGGGGTACACCAGTTATTTTTGTGGATAAAAGAGATGGAGGAAAGAGAATGTGTGGAGATTACAGAAATTTGAACAATGTAACTATCAAGAACAAGTATCCTTTACCTAGAATCCAAGACCTTTTTGATCAAGTTCAAGGAGCGGGAGTCTTCTCGAAGATATATTTAAGGTCAGGATACCATCAAATCAAGATCAAGAAGGAGGATGTACCAAAAACAGCATTCGTATCAAGGTATGGACACCATGAATACTTGGTTGTACCATTTGGACTAACAAATGCACCAGCAATTTTCATGAATTTGATGAACAAGATATTCATGAAGTACTTGGACAAGTTTGTGATAGTGTTCATAGATGATATTCTAATCTATTCCAAAGATAAAGAAGAACATGCCAAGCATTTGAAGATAGTTCTGCAAACTTTGAGGGAACATCAGCTATATGCGAAGTTTAGCAAGTGCAAATTTTGGTTAGATAGTGTTGAATTTCTTGGACATGTCATAACCAAAGAAGGCATAGCGGTGAATCCAAGCAAGGTTCAGTCCATATTGGAATGGAAATCACCTAAAAATGCTAAGGAGATACGAGGATTTCTTGGTATGGCAGGCTACTATCGGAGATTCATAGAGGGATTTTCGAAGATTGCAGGACCAATGACCAAGTTACTCAAGAAAAATACTCCATTTGTGTGGACTGATGAGTGTGAAGCCAGCTTCCAAACACTCAAAGATAAGTTAACCACAGCACCGGTGTTAGCAGTTCCTGAACCTGGAAAGGATTATACGGTGTATTGTGATGCTTCCAAGAATGGACTTGGATGTGTTCTTATGCAAGATCGGAAGGTAATAGCTTATGGATCAAGGCAGTTGAAACCACATGAACACAACTATCCAGTACATGATCTAGAGTTAGCGGCAGTTGTGTATGCTCTGAAGAGTTGGAGACAATTTCTATATGGATCCAAGTGCGAGTTATACACCGATCACAAAAGTTTGAAATATTTCTTCACCCAGAAGGAATTAAACATGAGGCAGAAGAGATGGTTAGAGTTGATTAAGGATTACGACCTTACGATCAACTATACACCAGGCAAAGCTAATGTAGTAGCAGATGCCCTAAGTAGGAAGAGTACCGAGAATCAACCTACGGAATGGGAGATTCCAAAGGAACTTCAGAAAGAGCTAGAGGAGGCTCAGATTCTATTTATTCAAGGTGATGATAAGGGAAATATAGC
The DNA here is from genome assembly GCF_019359855.2 of Lolium perenne. Lineage (NCBI taxonomy): Eukaryota > Viridiplantae > Streptophyta > Magnoliopsida > Poales > Poaceae > Lolium > Lolium perenne. The sequence continues at coordinate 129,777,429 of NC_067249.2, read as the reverse complement.
AACCATGAGGATTATGGATGAGATGTATTCAGATTTGAAATATGAGATTATCCGAAAGCAAGCGGATGATTTGTTCATCCAAGAGGAAATCAAGAGGATTGGAGAAGGAAGAACATCAGAATTTCATCTAGGGGATTTTGATTCATTATACTTCCAGAAAAGGATCTGTGTACCGGATGATCCAGAAGTGAAGTCAATCATATTAAAGGAAGCTCATGAAACCCCTTATTCAATACATCCGGGAAGTACTAAGATGTATATGGATTTGAAGGAGATGTTCTGGTGGAACAACATGAAAAGAGAAATAGCACAATATGTCTCGGAATGTCATACATGTCAACGAGTGAAGGCAGAGCATCAGAGTCCTGCGGGATTACTCAAACCACTAGAGATACCGGAATGGAAATGGGATGAAATCGGAATGGATTTTGTTACTGGTTTACCAATGACTAGTAAGAAGAAGGATATGATATGGGTAATAGTGGACAGACTTACCAAGAGTGCTCATTTCATAGCCGTAAACACAAAAGATACTGCAGAAAAGCTTGTGGATATATATGTGAAGGAGATTGTGAGTAAGCATGGAGTACCAAAGAAGATAGTCTCAGATAGAGGTTCAATTTTCACATCAGCATTCTGGAAACGACTACAAGAAGCTTTGGGATCCAAGTTGGATTTCAGTACAGCATATCATCCACAAACCGGAGGACAAACCGAAAGAACCAATCAGATACTTGAGGACATGCTTAGAGCTTGTGCTCTGAACTTTGGAGGCTCATGGGAGGACCATTTACCTTTAGCGGAGTTCTCATATAACAACAGTTATCAGAGTAGCATCCAGATGGCACCGTACGAAGCATTGTACGGAAGAAAGTGTCGATCACCAATTTGTTGGTTTGAAACTGGAGAAAACAAGGAGTTTACACCGGACTACATCAAGGAGAGGCAAGAAGTCATCGAGGTGATCCGGGATAGACTCAAAATAGCTCAAAGTCGTCAGAAGAGTTACGCCGACTTAAAGAGAAGAGATTGGGAACCGAAAGTGGGAGACATGGTTTATTTAAAGGTTAGCCCAATGAAAGGACTTAAGAGGTTCGGAGTGAAAGGAAAGTTAAGTCCTCGATATATTGGACCATTTAAGATACTCAGTCAGAATCGAGGAACAGCTTTTGAATTGGAGTTACCGGCACAATTAAGTCAAGTTCATAATGTGTTTCATGTTTCACAACTCAGGAAGTGTTTGAAGGCACCGGATGATCCCATCACATATGAAGAAATAGAATTGCAATCTGACCTAACTTATGTGGAAAGACCAGAAAAGATCTTAGAAGTACAGTGGAAGAAGTTAAGAAACAGAGCAATCAAGTACTGCAAAGTTCAATGGCAACATCATCCTGAGCGAGAAGCAACTTGGGAGACGGAAGAAGAATTAAGGAAGTCTTACCCCGAGATGTTCAGGTACCAATCTTAACTTCGGGACGAAGTTTCTGTTAAGGGGGAGAGGCTGTAATAACCCAGAACATGGGAACAACGAAGGGTAGATTTAGAAATGGGATGTGCATTTCATCGCAAAACGGGGGAAATTTTCGCGCCTTACTGCAACTAAACCTAAGAGGGATCGAGGTTCTCTCTCATTTTGCACTTAGGGTTAGGCAATATGAGTTGGGGAAATTTCGACATGATCTCTTTTGTATCTTATTGATTTGGGGAATGATTTCATTTGACAAGTGTTAATACATTTAACAATAAGCATTAAACAATATAAAAATGGAATTCACAATTCAAACACAACTTATGAAATCAAATGACTTTGAATTTCACATTGAATATTAAATACAATATTTAATTCAGAATATAAACATTACATAAAGCAAAAGCTCCTAAACAAAAACTTGAGCTTTATTGATAATCAACACAGAATACATTGTCTTTACAATATTCTTGATACAAGAATTGATAAATAATAAACAGAAATGAAAAAGGAAAATTACAAGGTTGTTCTAAACTAAAACCTAGACTAAATGCCTTGAAGAATATCTTCTGGTCATATTCATCTTCAAAACCTGCAAAATAAAACACCAACACTAGACAAGGGTTATGTATTACACAGATATTCAGTTTGGACAGACACCAAGTGTCATGCACACTTGTGCTAGTCCAAAACCAAGAACAACACCAGGATAAGAAGGAGCAGACCAAAACTGAGCATCCATCAGGGGCTCAAGTTTCAGCATATGAGAGCACACAGCTCATGTGTGCTGGGCAAGCCACAGCAAGGCCATGCATCAGCTTAGTCACAAAGCAAGCCATGTTTGTGTGTCATGGCAGGAACAAAAGTAGAGCTCATATAAAAGGGGCATAAACCCTAGCAGTAGTAACCAGTCGACCAGATAGGATTCACAGGATAAGGTAAGGTGAAGTTAACACAGCATAGTTCATCCAGTTCTTGCACAAGGACAGAACCAACACACACAACCACTCCTCCACCAGAAATCATGGTGACCTGAGAAGATCATCTAAGACCTGGAGGTGAAGGGTTGTGATACAAACCACAAGTCTGCATCAACAAAACATTTCTTTCTAGGAGCTGGAACAAGGTATACCTAGTTCCTGGAAGAGATCCAATGGATCTAATCCATAAATCATACATGACATGGTCATGGGTTGAGCAGATGCTCAAAGGGTTAGTCATCACTTGGTTTCACCAAGGATTACTGTCAGTCTAGAAGCCACTAAGATAGAAAACATCCAGATACAGATCTTGTGCACAGAAGCTAGAAATCAAGCACAGATGCACACACTAGCAAGATCTCATGCACAGATAGCACCAGTAGATTTATTGCAAGGATTAGCAGCTAACCAAGACTACACAGAATATCCTAAGCAAGTAACCATCAGATTCAACCCATTTTTCATCAAAAGCATTCACAGGGCATTCACCTTAGTGATTCCCAACTGTGGAGTTTGTTTTATTTTCACAAAGCCAACCAAATAGCCAAATAGGATGCAACCAGATGCAGTAGAAAACTACTGAGGTCACAAACCATCTCAGTATGCAAGCAAGGCCACACAGGCAATTTGAAATCATCACCACACAGGTTCGATCGAGAGATTCATATTCCAAAATGATTTTGGAATTAATTTAGGCAAATGTGAAGCACTTTGAATCATAACCAAACATGGTTCATCAAGTATAACTGACTGAAATTAAAACTTGGTAATAGCATGACTTGCACGAAGGATTATCAAGCAGATGCTTCAGTAATGCCTATCTGGCTACCAAAACTATTGAACAAGTAATAATATAAGAATCAGCATATCAATTCATTCATAATTAATCCAACCAAGCATGAATTTATAACAAATCCATGCAGTAATTATACAGTAGCACGCTGTGAGGCAACACAAGCATGTATCAAGGCATCATAGCTTCTGGATTAAATCCAGAAGGCTATGGGGAGCCACAGGCCACACATACAGGATCATAAGCATGCTTGAGTAGCAGTAATAGAAGCAACCCATCCATTTAGCAAAAGAAGCCACAAATAACCAAGCATATCTGATGATCCAAGAGATCAATTGGATCATGCACAAAGCTACGAGCACACCACCAAGAAGACAAAGGCCTAGTTATACACCTAGACAAGCATGGATAGCATGCCAGTAAGCACGAGCAGGCTCATAAGCATGAACAGCATGGCATAGTAAGATCCTAGCATGATAGGGGCAGTAGGAAAGCAACACATGGCATGCACAATAAGCAAAGCAACACTGGCCAGTACCCTTGAATGGTAAATTGGTCAGAGCTTGCAGAAAGGGGAAGCACATGCATGGTGTAGAGAAGGAGGAGGAGCAGAAGACCTTACCCGCGCCTGGAGGCAGAAGCTATGGCATGGCGAGGCAGTGCCCGCGCGGCCATAGCAGCTGCAAAGCCAGGGAAGTCGCCGGCGTTACGCCGACGAACACCACCAGAAGCACCACAGCATGGAGATGACGGCACAGGCGCTGCGAGCAGCACCCGCGCCAAGTCGGTCTCGGAGGCGCACGCGTCGTCGGCAAGGACGAGAGCTCGTCGGAGATCCCCAATCGCCCAAGGCGATTCTCCACGAGATCCAGAGGGGAGGCGATTCGCCAGGAGAGGAAGCAATCGAGGAAACCACGCGAACAGATCGATAGATCATCACGCGGCGGTTCCGAATCAGTAGGTGGCTACGGCGGAGGAGCACGGCGATGGCCGGAGCGAGGCGGCGGCCATGGCGGCGACGCCATCGCCAGGGCGTCGCGAGAGAGGCTAGGGTTAGAGACGAAAAGCGAGAGAGGGCCGAGTGAGTGAGAGCGGTGGGCCGTTCGGCTCCACCGAGCCGCTATGGGGCAAGCCTTAGTGGGCTGTCCCATGGGCTTAGGTTATTGGGCTGGGCCCAATATGGGTCCAGGGGGTATTTTGGTCTTTTAACATTTAATAAAAGGCCAGAACTTTACCAAATTTTAATAAATCAAATACAACTCTAAAAATCCATTAAAAATTGGATTATTGAATGAAAAATAAATCTTAACAAGAATAAAATATGAAATGGAATTTATGAAACAAATTCAAAATTATGAATTTTAAGAATTCAAATAATAACTTGGAATTTAAAATTATTATTTACTTGTATTTAAAATTCAAGGAAGAATCTCAAATAAGTTCAAATACTTATTTTCAAACATTTCAAAATGAAATTCTATTATTCCAAGTCATTTCTTTTGGAAAAGGGTATTTTTCCCAGAAAAATACTATACTCCTTTTTATTCCAAAAAACTATAGAGGTAACTCTATAATTTTCAATTATTTTTGGAATGATTAAGGGAATCAACAAGTAAATAGTTTTACTTTGAATTGTTGTACTTTGTGTGAATTAAAAATGGTTTATACTTTTAAATCAATTGTAAATTACTGTCAAAGACATAAATCTTAAACGCAACCCTAAATTGATATGACTCAGCGGGGTAAAGGGATTCAACATAAAATAATACATCCATGATTGCATTATTTGGATTTTATAACATTGTCCTTACCGGACAATGATGCTTCTTCTGAGAACCCAAGGTCCAGGTTCCATCAAGCGCATTGAATCGCACTATCTCGCAGTCCACAGGCAAGTTCACCCTTGCTCATGTCAACTTGAGTATTTTCTACTACTTTAATGCAAAGCTATATACTTATCATTCCTGCATCGCAAATGAAATGTTACTTTCCAACTATGAATATGACTACGTGGCTGGCAATGGAACCATGGTATGTGTTGATATGGTGGAGGTTCCATTGCAATGGGTTATATCACCCTAGGATTAAATTACCAATGCCGTCCAGTGATTCTAGCGCCGTACAAACCGCGTTGACCATGAGATCTATAATGGCTCTGGGGAAGCCAGCCGTATCTTTTCCCTTCTGCACGCCAACGGATTGGTAGAGCCGGCGGGGTGTTGGAGGCACTGCCGTAGGTTGGGATAGCCTTTTAAATCCCCATCCATTAGTGATGATGGCTCTACGATCTATGAAGGATTGTCCGGAGTACACCATGAGTAAAGCCGTATTATCGGGGGAAGTCTACTGGAGGTGTACGGTTGGACAAAAGGGTGGGTTTGCAGTCGCGGAGAAGGCGGTGTGGGCTTGGATCTTTATACCTGGCCTCACACCAAAGGAAGTGTGAACGGAGGCAAGTCCCTGCGGATGGCAAAAAGGGTGAGATCTCTTGTGGGAAAAGTAACGCACCTCTGCAGAGTGTATCAAATTGTGGCTGTCACTCCTTGTTCCGGGAAGGGAACTGCGAACGCGGCAGGAAAGGAACTCCACGAAGTTCTAGTCAACCTGTGAAGACTGACGGGCATAGTTTTCATAATAAAAGCAACCTTTTTGAAGAAATGATTTCAAAACATGCATTGACCTGCGATTTCCTGATCAATGGTCGTAGCTAGTGCATCAAACACCTTTTTACTCTTTTAGAACTTGCTGAGTACCCCTGTACTCACTTTCTTTCGACACCCTTGCTAGACTGTGATCCGGAAGAGGAGGCCATCAACGATGGAGCACCAGAAGGAAGTTACGAGCTGGTCTACGAAGAACCTGATCTTACCGGCGGAGTGGAAGGCGTAGACTATGGGATAGTCTACGGACCAGATGACACGGAGGTGGAGGAGTAGTGACATACCCTAGCATCATAGAGCCGAGCAACGTAGAACTTACCTAAATAAGTTGTTGAGCTCTCTTTATATTTGTTATGAGTTGTAATCGTACTTAAGTAGTATCTTAGGGTGTTCTCATAGGACCTGTGAGAATACCAACTTGTTAAGACAATGTTTGTAATAAAGTATGGAGTGTTATGACCTGCAATGTTTCTGTTGTACCACTCTGAGGGATATGGCAAATTGTGAAGAAGCCCCTTCGCAAAGATCATATCAACGACTTGTATACTACAACATGCAGTGGTATGCTGGGTCACCGCAGAGGGATAGCAGGATCTCAGAGTTTAAGGCTGTGGTTAGATTTATCTTAATTACTTTCTTGTAGTTGCGGATGCTTGCAAGGGGTATAATCACAAGTATGTATTAGTCCTAGGAAGGGCGATGCATTAGCATAGGTTCACCCACACAACACTTATCAAAACAATGAAGATTAATCAGCTATATGAAGCGAAAGCACTAGACTAAATTCCCGTGTGTCCTCAAGAATGTTTGGTCATTATAAGTAAACAAACCGGCTTGTCCTTTGTGCTAAAAAGGATTGGGCCACTCGCTGCAAGTATTTCTCTCGCATTTTACTTACTTGTACTTTATTCATCTGCTATATCAAAACCCCCTGAATACTTGTCTGTGAGCATTTACAGTGATTCCTTCATCGAAACTGCTTGTCAACACCTTCTGCTCCTCGTTGGGTTCGACACTCTTATTTATCGAAAATACTACGATACACCCCCTATACTTGTGGGTCATCAAGACTATTTTCTGGCGCCGTTGCCGGGGAGTGAAGCGCTATTGGTAAGTGGAATTGGTAAGGGAAACTTTTACTGTTTGTGCTGATTTTATTTTTGCCTGCTGCTATAATTCGTTATGGAGAAATCTTCTCTTGAATTTTTATTTGGAAAATCTACTACTACTGCAAAGTTAGTGGATGAGGCGCCAGGTGAGAAAGAGGTTCCATACAAAATACCTATGAAAATTATTGAACGTGTTGTGGATAACCGCTATGAAGGGGATGGAACTGTCCATCCTGGAGATCATTTACTGTTCTTACATGAATTATGCGGTTTATTCAAGTGTGCAGGTATTGGTATGGATGAAGTTAGGAAGAAACTATTCTCTATATCGCTGTCTGGTAAAGCAGCGCATTGGTATAAATTGCTGAAGAATGGGGATTCTCTTGATTGGAATGATATTGTGCCTCTATTTTATTCTAAATTCTATCCTCCAAGTGAAATTCACAAAGACCGGAACCGCATATATAATTTCTAGCCTCATGATGGAGAGAGTATTGCCCAAGCGTGGGGGAGATTGAAGTCTTTAATGCTCAAATGCCCCATTCATGAGCTTCCTGGTAATATTATCATTGATAATTTCTATGCAAGACTTTCTTTTCAAGATAAGACCTTGCTGGATACTTCTTGTTCTGGATCATTTTGTTATCACCAGATTTTAACCAAGTCTGGAGATGGGCCGTGATTAAATGGGCTTAGAGAATGTGCACGGAAAATATTCCTGAACCGGCCTCGGATAAGAAGTTTGGGCTAAATGGCCCGTGTATCTGTAAATTATAGTAGGTTACGTGTCGATTAGAATTAAGAGATAGAGTTTAGCTTGTGCACGGTTGGGTTTTTTCCCAAGTTAGAAAGTCTACTGACTATAAATATGTATCTAGGGTTATTGAGAAAGGAGGACGATCACGTTCGCAACATACCAATCTAGGCGCATCGCCACCCCTTGTTTCGAGGGTTTCTTTCGGGTAAGCGCTATGCTGCCTAGATCGCATCTTGCGATCTAGGCAGTATCTTGTTTATTCGTTGTTTATGTGTTGCTCGTACTGAAGCCTTGTTGATGGCGAGCAACACCGTTATCGTAGATGTGCTAGGGTTAGCATCAGTACTTTCTTGACGTATTCGCTTCGTTATGCTATCCCTAGATATCTAGCTGCCCTTACACCTATTTTAGGTGTAAGGGCAGCACCTTGCTTAGTCATTATTTAGTAGATTCGATCTGTTACGGTTGTTCCTTGTTCTTCAAGGATTAGTTTGATATCCATGTGGTTAGGCCTTGCAAACGGGTTGAATGATCCAGTAGTGCGTAAGGTACGGTTTGCTGATCCTAGAAGGGATGTTCCGAGGATCAACTCCATGTTGGTTTTTAGGCCTTTTCTAGGGTTGGTTTTCTGTCATCTTTCGTATCTGCCAGGCTCAACTACGTGTAGGACGTTCCGGTTATGTGGCGAAAACCCTAAATCGTCGTAGATCGTTTTAGCTTAGTATTGATCAAGCAGGACCACCATGTTATCGTAGATCCAATACGAATCATGGGTGGATCGGCTCCTTGAGCCGATTCACAGGATAACCTGAGAGCCGATCGAGGCTCGTATTTAATGTTTACGTGTCTGCCATGCAGGAAACTAATCGAAGCAATCCATCAACTTCCTGACCAGGTATAGGTCAGGTGGTACGCCCTTGCACCAGCTTGGACGTGCGTGCCGGAGCATTTCGGGCCGTCGCCCGAGGGACCAGGGCCCACCAGCAGTCCTGGGAGCCTCCCGGCTCTCCGTGTTGCCCGTCGCTGCTCGCCGGTGGGTTTTGGCAGGCAACACATTCTGGCACGCCCGGTGGGACATTCTTCTACATCAACTGCATCAACATCTGCACCAGAGATGGCAGAAGACCCAGTCACGTACGAAGATCTGACTGAGGAGCATAAGAAGAAGTATAATGAGCTTAAAGCTCTCTTCGAAGCCGACCTCATCGGCTCTTTCGAGAGGACCCGCACACATGGCATTAGGTGGAAAGGGTTCTCAGCTGAAGGCGCTCTCGATGAAGTGGATCTGTCTAATTCTTCAGAAGAACGCACCAGAGCTCTGCGCCAGGAAATTAATTATATGGTGGCTCATTCGCTACACCGTCATTCTGAGAGCCTGGTGAACGCTTTCAAGCGCGTTGCGCTTCGCGTGATCCAGGAAATCATGAAGCGTCAGTACTCTCCGTCAGGACCTACCCTAGGGACTCACCAAGGTGAAATACCGTTCCAGACCAGATCGCAGCTGCCGTTCTCGCTAGCAGCTCCAGAATCGCTAGGTTCACCGGCGTTCGTCGTCTACAAGATTGGAGGCGATCCTGCTGATTACCAGTTCCTGCTGGAACCGCCTAAGGAAATCCCGCATGGATACACGTGCATGTACGTGCCAGACTGCAATAACTTGGCGCGCACGAACCAGATTGCAGCAGGAGGGATTTCTGGAGCAGCAGGAGGAATTACTGGAGTGGAGGCCGATAAACAGGCGTGGCTAGCTAAATATGTCACTGCAATGAGTCAGCAAAGGTCGGCCCCTGCAGCTAACACCGTGGACCAGATCAGTGCAATCTTGAGAGACCAGTTCGGCATGGTGCCAAAGAGGAGGGCAATCGGCTATTCCAAGCCGTACCCCAACGAGTATGATTTGATTCCACTGCCACCCAAATATCGGCTCCCTGAGTTTTCAAAGTTTAGTGGCTCAGAAGGCTCTAGTTCAATTGAGCATGTGAGCCGATATTTGGCACAGGCATGATCTCAGCATCAGACCAGCTACGCGTAAGGTTTTTTGCGCAGTCTCTCACAGGATCGGCTTTTGGATGGTACACCTCGCTCCCACCAGATTCAATCCGGACGTGGAAGCAGATGGAAGAGCAGTTCCACATGCAATATCACTCAGAAGCTTCCGAGGCTGGCATTGCCGATCTGGCACAAGTGCGACAGAGGCGCGGAGAAACAGTGTCAGAATACATTCAGCGCTTCAGGAATGTGAGGAACCGATGTTATTCGGCTCGTTTGAATGAGAAAGAAGCAGTCGATCTGGCAGTGTTGGGTCTCGCGTCGCCGATCAAGGACATATGGTTCAGAAACTTTCATTGTATGAACAGCGCCACCCAGAATTGTACCAGGACAAATTCAAACGCCCGGTAAGCCTGGTTGAGACAGAAGGGGATGAAGACTCTGCAGGAGACCAGGAAGTAGCCGTGGCTGAATGGGCTCGGGGGGCAAACCCCGTGTCCTGCAAATGGGTTAAACCACAAGGTCCTGCAAAAGGGTTTGACTTCGACGTGAGCAAAGCTGAGCAGATTTTCGATCTTTTGCTTAAGGAGAAGCAGCTGAAGTTACCCGAAGGCCATAGAATCCCTACGGTGCAAGAGATGAACGGAAGGCCATACTGCAAGTGGCATCACTCGTTCACCCATACCACCAGCGACTGAAAAGTGTTGTGTCAGCAGATCCAAATGGCAATAGAGCAAGGCCGTCTGATTTTCAGCCAGTATGCCATGAAAGTGGACACGCAACCGTTTCCTGCCGTTAACATGGTGGAGTGCAACCACCCCGTGAGACGCCAGCCAGATTTCTCGTTCAGTATTAACATGGCAGGGCCTGTATACCACCCTGGCAAGGACAAAGAAGAGAGCAGTCGTTCTCGTGGTAAGGAAAAGGAGGAGGCCGGTCCACGTGACCGGCCCCGATATGATGACAGACGGTACGGTACCAACGACCACTCTCTGAGAATCTCCTTAACAAGTATGAGCGTCAATACGGCCGACGCCGGCGGTACGACGAAGACGACGAAAGAGATCGTCGGTCTAGTGTAAACGACAGAAAGTATCGTCGGTATGATAGAGACGACGAAGGATATGAGCGCCGCATTAAGGGAAGGTCAAGGGAGCAAGAAGACATGGACCGACACTGGGATTGTCCTTTCTTTAAACATTGCTGGGACTCAGGAATGAGCCGATTGCCTACAATCGACAGCTGCCCAGAGTGTAGACAGAAAAAGAAGGACGCAAGAGACGTGTCAGTGTTCAAACGTCTAGGGCCTAAAGAAGGACGCAAGAGACGTGTCAGTGTTCAAACGTCTAGGGCCTCTCCCATCTCGGAACAAGCAAGCTGAGTCCTCTCGGGTGGAAGATCTCGAGGAATTAGAAGATGAAGAAGAAGAAGAAGAAGAAGAAGAAGATAGATACCACCGACCAAGGTGGTGCCCTGATGGACTCAGTCACTCTCAAAAGCGCAGGGTTCAGCGGCTACGTAGCTTGGAGGAAGCCGAGAGGTTATACCTGCACACGTTGAGAAAGGAACGGCCCGATCTGGCCGCGAAAATTCAGCAAACTTTGGACGAGGAGGGTCGTCCACAGATGAAAGAGTGGCGCCCCAAACCAAAGAAAGCCGATGATCAGGCATCGGCTGGCACAAACATGGTGTTCATACTTCCGTCGGAATTTTGTGCTCCAAGACCAGAAGAGGCATCTGTAGCACAGCTTGACTACGGCCCACGGCCGGTTGTCTTTGAAAAGCCACGAGAAAAGAGCTACAGACATCTGAAGGCCCTGTACTTAAGAGGTTATATCAACGGGCAGCCTGTCAACAAGATGTTGGTTGACACAGGAGCGGCAGTCAATATAATGCCATACTCCATGCTACGTCGCCTGGGATGCTCTAGCACGGATCTGATCAAAACCAACGTCACATTGAGCGACTTCAACGGCCAAGCATCAGAAGCGCAAGGCATTCTGAGCGTGGACCTAACTGTAGGCCAAAAAACCATCCCCACGTCATTCTTCATCATCGATAGCAAAAGCACCTATGATGTCCTGCTAGGGAGGGATTGGATTCACGCCAACTGCTGCATTCCATCCACAATGCACCAATGCTTGATACAGTGGGATGGAGATGAAGTGGAGGTCGTCCATGCAGATGACTCAGCCAAAGTCTCAACGGCTGGCATGAACATTTGGGAAGCGGAAGACCAAGAGCCACTATCTGGAGTCAGTTTGGACGGCTGTGAGCGCATCGAAGTGTCAAAAAACGGGATGAGGCTGGTCTTATCCACCGGCCTGACAGTGTAGCAAGAGCAAAGTCTATGGACTTACGTGACAAGGCCGATCCCTGTGATCGGCCCCAAAAAATAAGAAGTAATGATCTCAACTTAAACATGTCACGTAGTTGTAGCAACGGGACTTCTTCCCGTAGTAGAGCACGAACAAGATGTAAACCTTCATTGAGCAATGCAATCAAAATGGGGGCCGATTCCAGCAATCGGCCCATATTATCCTCGCCATACGTTTTGCCTGTGTTGAGCATCGATCTAGCAGGTGACGGAAAGCTAGGGTATGGGTTTACATCGGCTGATGAGCTAGAAGAGGTTGACATTGGTCCTGGGGATAAGCCACGACCAACTTTTATCAGCAAAAAGTTAGATCCGCATTTGAGGAGCCTGATGATAGCTCTGTTGAAAGAATACCCAGACTGCTTTGCATGGGATTACACAGAGATGCCTGGGTTAGACAGGAGCATAATTGAGCATCGGCTCCCTCTCAAGAAAGGATTTCGGCCGTTCCAGCAACGAGCACGACAGATGAAGGCCGAAATTCTAGAAGAAGTCAAGAAAGAGATCGAGAAGATGTTGGCCGCCGGGTTCATCAGGCCATGCAGGTACGCTGAGTGGATTTCTAGTATCGTACCTATGCAGAAAAGGGACGGCTGATAGCGTGTCGCCATAGATTGTCGAGACAGGATGACTGGAGAGCCGATATCTTCAATTACTTGAAAGATTTGGCTTGGGGGGCACCCAAATGGATAAAGTACCAGACAGTGAAATATGGGGGCCGACGTATAAAAATCGGCCAGTAAAAAAAATGTACATACGAATCACAGATCACAGCCGGTGCACAGACATCGACTTCAGACTAAAAAGCCGATGCACAGACATCGACTCTAGAGGTACAAGCTCAATTGAGCAGTTATCAGATTACACAGAGGTTCTACTGAAGGAATGCCTCGAGGGCATGGAGGGCGTCAGCACGAACACGATCCACCTCGGCGATCTCGGCCTCATCATCTGCGTCCTTGCCTGTCACCAGCTGTCTGTTCAGGGCACATATTTCGGCCAGATCAGTCTTCAGTTCAGCTTTGAGGCCTTCTGCTTCCTCTTGAGAGTGGGCAATAAGAGCTTCCTTATCTTGGATAAGTTGTTTGGTTACCCTGACCCTCTCTTCAAGGTCCCACAGTTCCTTGCGCAGGGTCTCAAGTTCGGTGCTGCTGACAGAGGTGTCAGTTTTGGCGTCCAAGGCAGCCTTTTTCTCATTGAGCCGTTGACATTTGTCTGCAATATCGGCTTTCAATGGAAGCTGGGCGTGGCGTAGGTCGATTCTCTGACGAGCCAATTTCACCCTTGATCTGAAGGCTGACAGAGTCACAACTGGCCAGAGTTTCACCTGCAATGTTACCGGGAGATGGGGCTGAATGTCTTCAAGAATGCCCTTCACGTCCTCGGGGTTTTCAACCAATGTCTCAATGGAAGAGGAGAGCAGGGCCTTGAGACGCTGGAGTTGACCATGGGTAGTGCTGGGTCCTGGCTCTTCACTTGCCTTAGAAGTAGCTGGTTCGATGGATTCAGGGTCGAACGCTAGCAAGCTTGAGAAGTCGTAACCCTGATAAACAACAAGGACAACGTCAGTATGCAGCAAAAGAGAAGGGTAGAGTCGAGGGAAAGGAGTGTACCTCTCCTAAGACCAGAGGAACAGCCGATGAGGAGGTGATCGGCTCTGGTGTTTCTGCTGTGGGCTTGGCCAAGTCGGCAACCTTGTCAGCCATACTCTTGGAGGTTGCTAGGTCCAGGGTGGCAGATGGCATCAGTACCTCCTCAACTTCCCCACTAGAGGTGTCATCAGTCTGCAAAGGAAGTTATTAGCCAGTTCAAGTAGTGATGGGTCAGCATGAAACATGAGCCGAGGAGGGTATGTAGAGTAATTACATTTGAAGCCTCTTGATTTGATGCAGGGGCTTGTGGTTCCTTTCGAGCTCTCTTGATGCATCGGCTTTTGGTGCACACTTTGGTTGGAGCTTGGGGGCAACAAGTTCAGCAACTGACCTTTTCTTGGAAGCCGATGGTGGCACATCTGGCTGGCTCTGCATGGTGGTTTTCCCGGAGTTGCCCGAGCTCGAATTCCTTCGACTGGACTGTGTCTCCTCGCTGGAGTTGTCTTCGGTGGAGGCCTGTAAAGGAAGAGTTGGTCAGCACAGGCATGTTGCAGAAGCCTAGAAGTATAGATGAAATCGGCCAAGGCATTGGATCAATTTACGTGCAAACTTTCTTGAGCTGGGGTAGCGGTTTGGCGCTTCAAGGTCTTCGTGGCAGCCACTTTCCTCACTGCTGTTCTCGCCTGGGTTGAGGCTCGGGGGGCAGCTGGCCCGGAAGACACTTTGCTCTTGGGAGCCGATTTTGGTGAAATCGGCTGGCTCTGCATCACAACCTTCTTCAAGGGTGGTGAGCTTTTGCAGAAGAGAACCACCGGAGCTGGCGGGAGGAATTTGAAGGGTGAGCCATCATCATGTACAGGTTCTGGACCATCTTGTTGCTGAAAGGAGACAGAGCAAGGTTATAAAGATCGTTGTTAGCCACTGCAAGGAAAATTTGTGAGTAGTGGTACCTGTTCTATAGGGATGTCATATTCAGCATCAAGTTGTTTCAGCAACGGTCCCAGAGCTCTTCTGAAGGCATGGGTCTTCCACATTGACCACCAAGTCTCGAAACCATCAGTTGATGAGGTGAAAGAGAGGTTGTGAGGGATAGGGATGGCCAGAGCATCAAAGAAAGAGTAACACCTCTGGCCAGTGAGGACATCAGGCAACTCAGCTCTGCTCTCTGTCAAGTGGTGAAAGAAGAAGTGTGGAGACAACTGCCCAAGACCAAATTGCCGGGCTACTACGACCGGCTGATAACACTCATAACCAGGTTTGATGATCATGTTTGAGGTGTTCATGCCCACTGGAAGGAAGCAAGGATGGATCATAATTGAATACAAGTGTCGGGTGCTAGGGTCATCGGCAAAGCTGTCTAGCCTGAAGGAGACTGGATTTTCAAAATTTTCAGATTCCTTGTAAGGAAAGAAGGAAGGACTGTCCAAGCCTTGGAAGAAAATCCTGAACCATTCTGATGCTTCCCTGGGGATCAGTTTGCTGCCTTGAAGGCTATATAGAGCTTGGCCATAGCTGGTGCATCGGATCTGCTTCCCATTAGCATCTGGGAAGGTGCAAGTGGCCAAAGGTGGAAAATTTGGGATCTGGTTCTGAAAATACAGCTGAGCCCATAACTGAATAAACCACCAGGGGCCTCCTGTTTTGACTGTCTTTTGGGAGAATAGGTTGACAGACATCAGTTGGAGATATCGATAGACCTCTCCAAGGAATAGTTTGCCGATGCCAAGCTGGGTGCCTTTGGCAAGTTCATAGGCCAAGGAAAGATAGTTCTTGGTTGGGGCAAGTGAAGGGCCACAAAATATGAAGTGTTCTAACCAGAAATTCAAGAAGGCCGTGTGTTCTTTCTCTGTTACAGGGCCTTTGGTTTTCATGTGGCGTCTAAGGTAGGCACCCCAATTTGTACACTCTGTTTTGGAGGAGAGTGTAAAAGGAACCTTTGGCAGCATAAAAGCAGAGGGGCTTGGGGATGCAATGTCTAAACCAGTGATCATGGCCACGTCTAGCAGGGTTGGTGTCATGGGGCCATGGCCAAACATGAAGCAATTCAGAGCATCAGACCAAAAGTAGCCGATGGTTTTCAGAAGGTTTTCATGTTTCTCAAGGGGAGACAATGATAAAGATAAGGCATCGGCTATTCCTGTGGTTTCCCAGGTGGCTTGGTGAGTTCTGGATACTCTATTGTACCATGAAACCGAATCTTCAGGAGGATTAGGCCAGGCTCGTAAGCAGTCGGCCCAAGAAGTCAGATCTAAGTTCTGGTTCACGAAGGGAATTCTATTGGCCTCGCATGAAATCAAATGGGCAGGACTCTCGGTAGAGCGAGGACCAGGACAAAGGGAATTTGGAAGAGAAGGATGCGACAGTAGAATGTCTGATACCTAAATTAATGGTGGGATAAAACATTAATTCAATTGTTTGCTGTTAATTCTAACACTATACTCGGATGGCGAGGAGCGGTTGAGGATTACCTTCAGGCCAGAGACCGTAGCGTTGGCGTTGGATGATTCCGCCATTGGATTCGCTGTGGAGTTGAATCGGCGCGGTCGAGATCTGAGATTCGCGTGGCTGTGAATTGGATCTGTTCGAGCGGCGGTTTGGGGATCTGAGTTTACTTTCAGACAGAGGTCGCAGGTTACCGTTTGAACAGGCAACTAAGTTTGGCCTTATCAGCGTTTTATGGTAAAGGCCGATGCGCTGCCATCGGCTCTTTGAGCGTTGACTTACTTTGACTATCGGCAAAATCAATTGAAAGCACTTTTCATTGATAAAGGGGATTCCTTACAGAGAAGAGCCGATTGCTCGAGAAAGGAAGAACAAAAGAAGAGCCGATTACTACTACTAGTTCTATGCTAGTAGTCCCTAATCTAGGGGCCGTCGCTGCCCTCATTGTCGCCGTCGTAGCTGCCGTCGGCGCTGCTGCCGGCGAGCTCCTCGTCGCCGCTGCCGTAGCCCTCGGCAGGGGCTTCTTCCTCCTCCTCCTCGTCGTCGTCGTTGTCCGACCCCGCGCGGAAGCGTTTCACCGGCGGGTACTCGTCGGAGGAGTCGTCATCCTCCTCTTCTTCCACCTCTTCATCCTCCTCGTCGTAGGAGGAGAAGCTCGCCCAGGAGAAGAGGTCGTCCTCGCTCTCCGCCTCCAATTCCCCGTCGACGAGGAACCGGAGGTCCGCCTCCCCGTCGGTCAGGGACAAGTCGTCGTCTGACCCGACGACGGCCAAGGGTGCGTCATTCACCCTGATGGTGAAGTCCCACTCCTCATCGTCCCAATGCTCGGGAGCCTCCTTCTCGTACTGCGCCATTAGGTCGTACTCTGGTATCGGCTCGCTGGAGGAGGAGGACTGGAAGGACAGACCCGATGAGGCAGAGGAGGAGGAGGAGGAAGACATGGCTACAGAGGAAGGGGTTTTTTGCCGATGGCTAGTACGGAGCAAGAGGATGAAGAGGCGAACTGCTCGGCGCGGTTAAATAAAGGGGATATAGTGGAGATTTAATGCTACAGCGGTTTCCGAGGAAGTGGTGCCAAAAAACTGTCAAATCGTGCAAAAAAGTTGAGAAGGCAAGGCATCATGATGAAGGATACTGTGACGGTTCTGCTCTGCCACGACGTGACCCGACAAAGAAAAAACAGAGTGGTTTTGGAATTATCATTGCCAAAACCAGGGGGGCATGTGATATCACCAGATTTTAACCAAGTCTGGAGATGGGCCGTGATTAAATGGGCTTAGAGAATGTGCACGGAAAATATTCCTGAACCGGCCTCGGATAAGAAGTTTGGGCTAGATGGCCCGTGTATCTGTAAATTATAGTAGGTTACGTGTCGATTAGAATTAAGAGATAGAGTTTAGCTCGTGCACGGTTGGGTTTTTTCCCAAGTTAGAAAGTCTACGGACTATAAATATGTATCTAGGGTTATTGAGAAAGGAGGACGATCACGTTCGCAACAAACCAATCTAGGCGCATCGCCACCCCTTGTTTCGAGGGTTTCTTCCGGGTAAGCGCTATGCTGCCTAGATCGCATCTTGCGATCTAGGCAGTATCTTGTTTATTCGTTGTTTATGTGTTGCTCGTACTGAAGCCTTGTTGATGGCGAGCAACACCGTTATCGTAGATGTGCTAGGGTTAGCATCAGTACTTTCTTGACGTATTCGCTTCGTTATGCTATCCCTAGATATCTAGCTGCCCTTACACCTATTTTAGGTGTAAGGGCAGCACCTTGCTTAGTCATTATTTAGTAGATTCGATCTGTTACGGTTGTTCCTTGTTCTTCAAGGATTAGTTTGATATCCATGTGGTTAGGCCTTGCAAACGGGTTGAATGATCCAGTACTGCGTAAGGTACGGTTTGCTGATCCTAGAAGGGATGTTCCAAGGATCAACTCCATGTTGGTTTTTAGGCCTTTTCTAGGGTTGGTTTTCTGTCATCTTTCGTATCTGCCAGGCTCAACTACGTGTAGGACGTTCCGGTTATGTGGCGAAAACCCTAAATCATCGTAGATCGTTTTAGCTTAGTATTGATCAAGCAGGACCACCATGTTATCGTAGATCCAATACGAATCATGGGTGGATCGGCTCCTTGAGCCGATTCACAGGATAACCTGAGAGCCGATCGAGGCTCGTATTTAATGTTTACGTGTCTGCCATGCAGGAAACTAATCGAAGCAATCCATCACCTTCCTGACCAGGTATAGGTCAGGTGGCACGCCCTTGCACCAGCTTGGACGTGCGTGCCGGAGCATTGCGGGCTGTCGCCCGAGGGACCAGGGCCCACCAGCAGTCCTGGGAGCCTCCCGGCTCTCCGTGTTGCCCGTCGCTGCTCGCCGGTGGGTTTTGGCAGGCAACACATTTACACGCAACAAAGAAGAGTTTAAAAGGGACCTTCTTGATCGGATTCAGGAGAATACTGAAGGATGGGAGAACGACAAAGATAGAGAGTCAGGTATAAATTATGATTATAAATGCATTGAAGCTTTTATGGATACTGGTAAATTTCATAATATGAGTGCTACTTATGGTCTTGATTCTCAATTCGTTGCAAATCTTTATAAAGCTTTTGCCTCTCATTTTGAATTGCCTAGGAAGAATTTTGACAAGTATCATGAACCGTATAAAGATAAAATTGATTCATCTATAAATAAATGTGTTGTAATTGAAACTATTGATCATGTTCTTCCTGGAGCTTATATTGAAAAAACTCCTTTCCCTGCTAAAATGAAGGAGTATTCTGTTATAAATAGTGTGGTTAATAAAAGTGCAAAGAAACCTATAGAACCTGAAGAGAAAATAAAGGTTGAACCTGCTGTTGCAATAGTTAAAGATCTTGTGACTGAAAATGTGGAAGATGGTCATATTATTTTCTGTGAAGATGCTTCTAATATTGTTTCGCATCCCAATAAGTCTAGGAAAACCAGTGTTCCTATGCTCTCTGTTAGAATTGTTTATCATTGTTATTATGGTTTATGTGATATTGGTGCAAGTATTAGTGCTATTCCTTATGAGCTTTACACGGAGATCATGCATGAAATTGGTTCTTGTGAACTTGAAGATATTGATGTGGTTATTCGACTAGCTAATAGAGAAACTATCTCTCCAATTGGTATTGTTCGAGATGTGGAAGTTCTATGTGGTAAGATTAAATATCCTGCTGACTTTTTGGTACTTGGTTCTGCTGCTAGTAAGTCTTGTCCTATCATTTTTGGTAGACCTTTTCTAAATACTTGTGGAGCTGTTATAGATTGCAAGAAAGAGAAAATTGTGACTAAATTTGCTGGTGAATCTTATGAGTTTAATTTCTCTAAATTTGCCAAAACTCCTTATAAAGCTGATTTACCTAATAATGATTTTAGAGTTGAACAGTGTGCATCTATTGCTCTTGCTCCTAATAATCCTTTGCAGCAACATTTGGAGGATAGTGAGAGTGAAGTTTCTAGGGAAGAAAGAAATGAGCTTGATGAAATTTTCCTTCGTCAACCTATTCTTAAACATGAGTTACCGGTTGAAGATCTAGGTACAACACCACCACCAAAGGAAGATCCATTTTTGATTTAAAACCATTGCCTGATAATCTTAAATATGCTCATATTGATGATAAGAAAATATATCCTATTATTATTAGTTCTAAGCTTTCAGAGTTCGAGGAAGAAAGGTTATTGGAAATATTGAAGAAACACCGAGGAGCTATTGGCTACACTGTTGATGACTTGAAGGGGATTTATCCCTCTATTTGCCAACATGCCATTAATATGGAAGATGATGCAAAGCCTGTTGTTGAACATCAGCGTCATCTAATTCCTAAGATGAAGGATGTGGTAAGAAATGAGGTATTAAAACTTCTTGAAGCTGGTATTATATATCCTATTGTTGATAGTAGATGGGTTAGTCCTGTGCATTGTGTTCCTAAGAAAGGAGGAATGACTGTTGTACCTAATGATAATGATGAGCTCATCCCTCAAAGAGTAGTTGTAGGGTACAGAATGTGCATTGATTATCGAAAAGTTAATAAGGTTACTAAGAAAGATCATTACCCTTTACCTTTTATTGATCAAATGTTAGAAAGGTTGTCTAAAAATACTCATTTTTGCTTTCTTGATGGTTATTCTGGGTTCTCACAAATTGCTGTTAAAACTAAAGACTAAGAGAAAACCACTTTCACTTGTTGATGGCGTGTAACTCACACGTTCGTTGGGAACCCCAAGAGGAAGGGATGATGCGCACAGCAGCAAGTTTTCCCTCAGAAAGAAACCAAGGTTTATCGAACCAGGAGGAGCCAAGAAGCACGTTGAAGGTTGATGGCGGCGGGATGTAGCGGCGCAACACCAGGGATTCCGGCGCCAACGTGGAACCTGCACAACACAACCAAAGTACTTTGCCCCAACGAAACAGTGAGGTTGTCAATCTCACCGGCTTGCTGTAACAAAGGATTAACCGTATTGTGTGGAAGATGATTGTTTGCAGAAAATAGTAGAACAAGTATTGCAGTAGATTGTATTTCAGTAAAGAGAATTGGACCGGGGTCCACAGTTCACTAGAGGTGTCTCTCCCATAAGATAAACAGCATGTTGGGTGAACAAATTACAGTTGGGCAATTGACAAATAAAGAGGGCATGACCATGCATATACATATCATGATGAGTATAGTGAGATTTAATTGGGCATTACGACAAAGTACATAGACCGCCATCCAACTGCATCTATGCCTAAAAAGTCCACCTTCAGGTTATCATCCGAACCCCCTCCAGTATTAAGTTGCAAAGCAACAGACAATTGCATTAAGTATGGTGCGTAATGTAATCAACAACTACATCCTTAGACATAGCATCAATGTTTTATCCCTAGTGGCAACAGCACAACACAACCTTAGAACTTTTTGTCACTATCCCAGGTGTCAATGCAGGCATGAACCCACTATCGAGCATAAATACTCCCTCTTGGAGTTACAAGCATCTACTTGGCCAGAGCATCTACTAGTAACGGAGAGCATGCAAGATCATAAACAACACATAGATATAACTTTGATAATCAACATAACAAGTATTCTCTATTCATCGGATCCCAACAAACGCAACATATAGGATTACAGATAGATGATCTTGATCATGTTAGGCAGCTCACAAGATCCGACAATGGTAGCACAATGGGGAGAAGACAACCATCTAGCTACTGCTATGGACCCATAGTCCAGGGGTAGACTACTCACACATCACACCGGAGGCGACCATGGCGGCGTAGAGTCCTCCGGGAGATGAATCCCCTCTCCGGCAGGGTGCCGGAGGCGATCTCCTGGATCCCCCGAGATGGGATCGGCGGCAGCGGCGTATCTGGAAGGTTTTCCGTATCGTGGCTCTCGGTACTGGGGGTTTCGTCACGGAGGCTATTTGTAGGCGGAAGGGCAGGTTAAGAGGCGGCACGAGGGCCCCACACCACAGGGCCGCGCGGCCAAGGGGGGGCCGCGCCGCCCTAGGGTGTGGCCCCCTCGTGGCCCCTCTTCGTCTCTCCTTCGAACTTCTGGAAGCTTCGTGGCAAAATAGGACCCTGGGTGTTGATTTCGTCCAATTCCGAGAATATTTCGTTACTAGGATTTCTGAAACCAAAAACAGCAGAAAACAGCAACTGGCACTTCGGCATCTTGTTAATAGGTTAGTTCCAGAAAATGCACGAATATGACATAAAGTGTGCATAAAACATGTAGATAACATCAATAATGTGGCATGGAACATAAGAAATTATCGATACGTCGGAGACGTATCAGCATCCCCAAGCTTAGTTCTGCTCGTCCCGAGCAGGTAAAACGATAACACAGATAATTTCTGGAGTGACATGCCATCATAATCTTGATCATACTATTTGTAAAGCATATGTAGTGAATGCAGCGATCAAAACAATGTATATGACATGAGTAAACAAGTGAATCATATAGCAAAGACTTTTCATGAATAGCACTTCAAGACAAGCATCAATAAGTCTTGCATAAGAGTTAACTCATAAAGCAATAATTCAAAGTAAAGGCATTGAAACAACACAAAAGAAGATTAAGTTTCAGCGGTTGCTTTCAACTTGTAACATGTATATCTCATGGATATTGTCAACATAGAGTAATATAATAAGTGCAATATGCAAATATGTAGGAATCAATGCACAGTTCACACAAGTGTTTGCTTCTTGAGGTGGAGAGAAATAGGTGAACTGACTCAACATTGAAAGTAAAAGAATGGTCCTCCATAGAGGAAAAGCATCGATTGCTATATTTGTGCTAGAGCTTTGATTTTGAAAACATGAAACAATTTTGTCAACGGTAGTAATAAAGCATATGTATCATGTAAATTATATCTTACAAGTTGCAAGCCTCATGCATAGTATACTAATAGTGCCCGCACCTTGTCCTAATTAGCTTGTACTACCGGATCATCACAATGCACATGTTTTAACCAAGTGTCACAAAGGGGTACCTCTATGCCGCCTGTACAAAGGTCTAAGGAGAAAGCTCGCATTGGATTTCTCGCTATTGATTATTCTTCAACTTAGACATCCATACCGGGACAACATAGACAACAGATAATGGACTCCTCTTTTATGCATAAGCATGTAACAACAATTAATAAATTTTTCTCATTTGAGATTGAGGATATATGTCCAAAACTGAAACTTCCACCATGGATCATGGCTTTAGTTAGCGGCCCAATGCTCTTCTCTAACAATATGCATGCTTAACCATAAGGTGGTAGATCGCTCTTACTTCAGACAAGACGAACATGCATAGCAACTCACATGAAATTCAACAAAGAGTAGTTGATGGCGTCCCCAGAGAACATGGTTATCGCACAACAAGCAACTTAATAAGAGATAAAGTGCATAAGTACATATTCAATACCACAATAGTTTTTAAGCTATTTGTCCCATGAGCTATATATTGTAAAGGTGATGATGGAATTTTATAGGTAGCACTCAAGCAATTTACTTTGGAATGGCGGAAAATACCATGTAGTAGGTAGGTATGGTGGACACAAATGGCATAGTGGTTGGCTCAAGTATTTTGGATGCATGAGAAGTATTCCCTCTCGATACAAGGTTTAGGCTAGCAAGGCTTATTTGAAACAAACACAAGGATGAACCGGTGCAGCAAAACTCACATAAAAGACATATTGAAAACATTATAAGACTCTACACCGTCTTCCTTGTTGTTCAAACTCAATACTAGAAATTATCTAGACCTTAGAGAAACCGAATATGCAAACCAAATTTTAGCATGCTCTATGTATTTCTTCATTAATGGGTGCAAAGCATATGATGCAAGAGCTTAAACATGAGCACAACAATTGCCAAGTATCACATTACCCAAGACATTTATAGCAATTACTACATGTATCATTTTCCAATTCCAACCATATAACAATTTAACGAAGGAGAAACTTCGCCATGAATACTATGAGTAGAAACTAAGGACATACTTGTCCATATGCTACAGCGGAGCATGTCTCTCTCCCATAAAGTGAATGCTAGGATCCATTTTATTCAAACAAAACAAAAAACAAAAACAAACCGACGCTCCAAGCAAAGCACATAAGATGTGATGGAATAAAAATATAGTTTCAGGGGAGGAACCTGATAATGTTGTCGATGAAGAAGGGGATGCCTTGGGCATCCCCAAGCTTAGACGTTTGAGTCTTCTTAGAATATGCAGGGGTGAACCACCGGGGCATCCCCAAGCTTAGAGCTTTCACTCTCCTTGATCATGTTGCATCATACTCCTCTCTTGATCCTTGAAAACTTCCTCCACACCAAACTCGAAACAACTCATTAGAGGGTTAGTGCACAATAAAAATTAACATATTCAGAGGTGACACAATCATTCTTAACACTTCTGGACATTGCATAATGCTACTGGACATTAATGGATCAAAGAAATTCATCCAACATAGCAAAAGAGGCAATGCGAAATAAAAGGCAGAATCTGTCAAAACAGAACAGTTCGTATTGACGAATTTTAAAATGGCACCAGACTTGCTCAAATGAAAATGCTCAAATTGAATGAAAGTTGCGTACATATCTGAGGATCACTCACGTAAATTGGCATAATTTTCTGAGTTACCTACAGGGGCATTTTGCCCAGATTCGTGACAGCAAAGAAATCTGTTTCTGCGCAGTAATCCAAATCTAGTATGAACTTTTCTATCAACGGCTTAACTTGGCACAACAAAACACAAAACTAAGATAAGGAGAGGTTGCTACAGTAGTAAACAACTTCCAAGACACAAAATAAAAACAAAGTACTGTAGGTAAAAACATGGGTTGTCTCCCATAAGCGCTTTTCTTTAACGCCTTTCAGCTAGGCGCAGAAAGTGTGTATCAAGTATTATCGAGAGATGGTGTGTCAACCTTACCTTGGGTTTTACCCTTACCTTTCTTATTGTTTTTCTTCCCCTTTGGTTTAGGAAATATATGATTTCCCCCCGGTATAGAGGTGAATTTCAGAGTGCCTTCTCCCACATCAATGACTGCTCCCAATAGTTTCAGCAGGGATCTTCCGAGTGTGAGTTTTCCTGTCCCTACACATTCAATAACAAGATAATCAATGGATACTGTTCTTCCAAGAATGGTTGTATGCACACCTGCAGCTATTCCCTTAGGAATTATAACAGAGTTATCAATGAAAGTTATTTCTTCTCCTCCTTCCTCGACTCCCCAAAGTTTCAAAGATTTATAAATGCTCTCAGGCATAAGGCAAAATTCAGACATAATATCACAGTAGGCATGAAGAGTTCGATCACCGATAACAATTTTAACAGTAGGATCCCACAATGAAAGTTTAGAGTTCACTAAAACTTGGTCAAGACGATTACGAACATGGCAATAGTTATCATCCAAGCGAGATGTACTTATCTCGAGATTGTTTAATCTATTATAAATGCTAGTGAGGGCTGAATCAAAGTTATTAGCTGAATCATGTGATGCAACCAACTTCTTTATGGCATTAAAAGCTTGATCCCCATTGCAATGAAGGAAATCTCCTCCCACTAAAGTGTCCAAAGCATATCTATAGCGAACCATAAGACCAAAATAAAAATTACTAAGGAGCAAACTTAGAGTCATTTGAGGTTCAGTTTTACGATAAGAAGTAAAAATTCTAGACCAAGCATCCTTAAAACTCTCCTCATCCCCTTGTTTAAAAGTGAAGACTAATTCTTCAGGCGAAGAAGTAACAGGTTCAGAGCAAGACATGGTAACAAAAGTAACTAATTTTTTTGTATTTTTAATATAGAGTGCAAGACAATAAATAAAGCAAACTAGATAAAGTAAATGCAGGTAACTAATTTTTTTTGTGTTTTTGATATAGCAAACAAGATAACAAATAAAGTAAAACTAGCAACTAATTTTTTTTGTATTTTGATTTAGTGCAGCAAACAAAGTAGTGAATAAAACTAAGCAAGACAAAAACAAAGTAAAGAGATTGAGAAGTGGAGACTCCCCTTGCAGCGTGTCTTGATCTCCCCAGCAACGGCGCCAGAAAAAGAGCTTGATGGCGTGTAACTCACACGTTCGTTGGGAACCCCAAGAGGAAGGTATGATGCGCACAGCAGCAAGTTTTCCCTCAGAAAGAAACCAAGGTTTATCGAACTAGGAGGAGCCAAGAAGCACGTTGAAGGTTGATGGCGGCGGGATGTAGTGCGGCGCAACACCAGGGATTCCGGCGCCAACGTGGAACCTGCACAACACAACCAAAGTACTTTGCCCCAACGAAACAGTGAGGTTGTCAATCTCACCGGCTTGCTGTAACAAAGGATTAACCGTATTGTGTGGAAGATGATTGTTTGCAGAAAACAGTAGAACAAGTATTGCAGTAGATTGTATTTCAGTAAAGAGAATTGGACCGGGGTCCACAGTTCACTAGAGGTGTCTCTCCCATAAGATAAACAGCATGTTGGGTGAACAAATTACAGTTGGGCAATTGACAAATAAAGAGGGCATGACCATGCACATACATATCATGATGAGTATAGTGAGATTTAATTGGGCATTACGACAAAGTACATAGACCGCCATCCAACTGCATCTATGCCTAAAAAGTCCACCTTCAGGTAATCATCCGAACCCCCTCCAGTATTAAGTTGCAAAGCAACAGACAATTGCATTAAGTATGGTGCGTAATGTAATCAACAACTACATCCTTAGACATAGCATCAATGTTTTATCCCTAGTGGCAACAGCACAACACAACCTTAGAACTTTCTGTCACCGTCCTGTGTCAATGCAGGCATGAACCCACTATCGAGCATAAATACTCCCTCTTGGAGTTACAAGCATCTACTTGGCCAGAGCATCTACTAGTAACGGAGAGCATGCAAGATCATAAACAACACATAGATATAACTTTGATAATCAACATAACAAGTATTCTCTATTCATCGGATCCCAACAAACGCAACATATAGGATTACAGATAGATGATCTTGATCATGTTAGGCAGCTCACAAGATCCGACAATGATAGCACAATGGGGAGAAGACAACCATCTAGCTACTGCTATGGACCCATAGTCCAGGGGTAGACTACTCACACATCACACCGGAGGCGACCATGGCGGCGTAGAGTCCTCCGGGAGATGAATCCCCTCTCCGGCAGGGTGCCGGAGGCGATCTCCTGGATCCCCCGAGATGGGATCGGCGGCGGCGGCGTCTCTGGAAGGTTTTCCGTATCGTGGCTCTCGGTACTGGGGGTTTCGTCACGAAGGCTATTTGTAGGCGGAAGGGCAGGTCAAGAGGCGGCACGAGGGCCCCACACCACAGGGCCGCGCGGCCAAGGGGGGGCCGCGCCGCCCTAGGGTGTGGCCCCCTCGTGGCCCCTCTTCGTCTCTCCTTCGGACTTCTGGAAGCTTCGTGGCAAAATAGGACCCTGGGCGTTGATTTTGTCCAATTCCGAGAATATTTCGTTACTAGGATTTCTGAAACCAAAAACAGCAGAAGAAACAAAGAATCGGCACTTCGGCATCTTGTTAATAGGTTAGTTCCAGAAAATGCACGAATATGACATAAAGTGTGCATAAAACATGTAGATAACATCAATAATGTGGCATGGAACATAAGAAATTATCGATACGTCGGAGACGTATCACTTGTCCCTATGGAACTTATGCTTATAGACGTATGCCTTTTGGTTTATGTAATGCTCCTGCTACTTTTCAAAGATGTACATCTGCTATTTTTCATGGCTTTTGCGAGAATATTGTAGAGGTATTCATGGATGATTTTTCTGTCTATGGGAATTCTTTTGATAATTGCTTGCGAAACCTCGATAAAGTTTTGCAGAGATGTGAGGAAACTAACCTTGTTCTTAATTGGGATAAATGCCACTTTATGGTTAATGAAGGAATTGTATTGGGACATAAAATTTCCGAGAGAGGTATTGAAGTTGATAGAGCTAAAGTTGAAGCAATTGAGAAGATGCCCTATCCAAGGGATGTTAAAGGTATTCGTAGTGTTCTTGGCCATGCTGGGTTTTATAGAAGATTTATTAAAGATTTCTCCAAGATTTCAAAGCCCCTTACTAATCTTCTTCAAAAAGATGTACCTTTTGTTTTTGATGATGATTGTAAGGAAGCTTTTGAAACTCTAAAGAAAGCCTTAACAACTGCTCCTATAGTTGAACCTCCTGATTGGAACTTACCTTTTGAAATTATGTGTGATGCTAGTGATTTTGCTGTAGGCGCTGTTCTTGGACAGCGAGTAGATAAAAAATTGAATGTTATTCATTATGCTAGTAAAACTCTTGATGCTGCTCAAAGAAATTATGCTACAACTGAAAAAGAATTGTTAGCTGTAGTCTTTGCTTGTGACAAGTTTAGATCCTATATTGTTGATTCAAAAGTTACAATCCATACTGATCATGCTGCAATTAGATACCTTATGCAAAAGAAAGATGCTAATCCAAGGCTTATTAGATGGGTGCTTTTGTTACAAGAATTTGATTTGCATATTATAGATAGGAAAGGTGCTGATAATCCTGTTGCTGATAATTTGTCTAGATTGGAAAATATTGCTTATGCTCATGTTCCTGTTAATGATAGTTTTCCAAATGAACAATTGGCTGTAATAAAGGTGAGCTCGCGAGATAGTCCTTGGTATGCTGATTATGCTAACTTTATTGTTTCCAAGTACTTGCGTCCAACCTTTTCAGCTCAGCAAAGGAGGAAATTCTTTTATGACTTGAGGCATTATTTTTGGGATGGCCCACACTTATATAAAGAAGGAGTGGATGGTATTCTGCGAAGATGTGTTCCCGAATATGAATAACAAGAGATATTGAGTAAGTGTCATGGTAGTGCTTATGGAGGACATCACGCCGGAGATAGAACCGCGCAAAAGGTTCTACAATCAGGTTTTTATTGGCCAACTCTCTTCAAAGATGCAAGAAGGTTTATTTTATCTTGTGATGAATGTCAAAGGGTTGGTAATATCTCTAGACGCAATGAAATGCCTATGAATTATACTCTTGTTATTGAACCATTCGATTGTTGGGGATTTGACTTCATGGGTCCTTTCCCTTCTTCAGAAGGTAACACTCATATACTTGTCGTTGTTGATTATGTTACTAAATGGGTGGAAGCCATACCCACAAAAAGTGTTGATGGTGAGACCTCTTTAAAAATGCTTTTAGATATTATTTTTCCTAGATTTGGAGTTCCTAGATATCTTATGACTGATGGAGGTTCTCATTTTATTCATGGTGGTTTTAGAAAAACTCTTGCTAAATATGGTATTAATCATAGAATTGCTTATGCTTATCATCCTCAAACTAGTGGGCAAGTAGAACTATCAAATAGAGAGATTAAATCTATCTTGCAAAAGATTGTTAATAAATCTAGAAAGAATTGGGCTAGTAAATTGAAGGAAGCACTATGGGCTTATAGAACTGCTTATAAAAATCTCATGGGTATGTCACCTTATAAAATGGTTTATGGAAAAGCTTGTCATTTACCTTTAGAACTAGAGCACAAAGCTTATTGGGCTGTAAGAGAACTAAATAAAGATCCTAAACTAGCCGGTAAGAAGAGATTGCTACAATTGAGTTCTCTAGATGAATGGAGAAGTGAAGCTTACGAAAATGCTAAACTCTTTAAAGAGAAAGTTAAGAAATGGCATGATAGAAGAATTATCAAAAGAGAATTTAATGTTGGGGATAAAGTCCTATTGTATCGGTCTCGTCTCAGATTCTTTGCAGGGAAATTACTCTCAAAATGGGAAGGACCATATGTCATTGTGGAGGTGTATCGTTCAGGAGCAATTAAAATTAGGTCTCTGCAAGGCGATGCCACACAAGTGGTGAATGGACAAAGGCTCAAGCATTATATCTCTGGAGATTCTTATAATGAAGATGTTGATGTTATTCGAGTGGTGACTCCGGAAGCTTTCATCAAAGGCCAATTTGACAGTTCTGCAGAGTTCGACTTTGAATAGGTAAAAGTACTGGTAATAAAAAGTCCGCGTTTAACTTTCCGAACAATGTTTTTGCTGTTTTTGGAAAATATGAAAAATTACGAGATCGAAACGGAGTGGAAGAGACGCACGAGGGCATGCCCCCATAGGCCGGCGCGGGCCCCAGCCTGGCCGCGCCGCCCTATGAGGAGGGCCCCTCGTTGTCCCTCTCCGACTCTGGTTCGACCTGGTACTTTCCTTCTGTCGTAAAAATTTCTTCTATATAATCCCCCAGACCCCTGGAGGTCCATGTAAACACCCGGATTTTTAAGTCCCGATGCCTATTATGCCATTCCTCGCAATCCCAGGAATATTGTTATTTTTTGCGAGACATAATAGATTGATATCACAACACATCATTCATTACAACACATAATCGTCTTACAAATAAAGGATCACATGATCCAGTCTCATTACAATAATAGAAGTTCTATTTATTCATTACATAACACATAGCGGAAGCGAAAGTAGCGTAGTAGTAGTCCATCTATTCCACAGGCAACTGTTGACGTCAGGAGTGATCCTAGTTGTCGTAGACGTCCTGATGTCCTTCTTCCGGGTTCTCGTACTCATCTTCATAGTCTGGCCATTTGAATAGCCAGGGACACAGCCCAGAGTACTTCAAAGTACTCGCAAACTAATACTAAGGTAAATACTATCAACTATAATAAGGGGGTTCTAAGCTCTAGTTTCATTTGCATAAAGCCAGTTTTATTTCATAAAACACTTTAATAATCAAAAACTCTTCATTTGCTTAACTAACTCATGTGGGAACATTAGTGTCATTCCCACAACACGGTTGTGATTCAAAGTCAAAGTCACCTTTCAATTCAAATCACAAGTCACCATTCATATTTTTAGAAAAGTTCTGATGACGGAACAGTATGGCCTTTCCAACTGTCCATAACCACGGACGCGGCTATTCGAATAGGTTTAACTCTGCAGAGGTTGTACACTTGTGCCACAACAATTGCAATAGTTCGTCAGGGGTAACTGGCCCTGATTTATCGTACGCAGTACGCGAACTACCAATCCTAACCTTTCATTTACATACTCTAGTATAGGCACCTCTCCCCATGAGCTTGGCCTCCCAGTGAAGACACGCGGTCAGCCTGGGAACTGCACAGGGCTTGGGCCGGACATTCACCTCATTTCACGTCATTTCACATCACTTCACCAGTACGGAGGCAGCCCTCGGCATAACCCCTATGACGTTTGTTCAGAGGGAACCCATACTAAAATACATAAGTTTCCAGCTAAGCCTTACCCAGATTCAGGTATTGTGGGGGTACTTGTAAAATTGGAATGGTATCGCATCCGAACCCAACCATCAGTTTTTGTAAAATTCACCAAGTCATTCACCAGTCATATTCACCTTCAAAATCTCTCAATAGAATGACTCATCATTCCAAGGTTTTCAAAGTCATTTCAATTCACAAGTTCCCAACTAGAGTAGTCACTTTTAATATTGAGCACTAGCCACTAGTTATGAGGGGTGCTAAGTATCTTGGAGCTTGCTAGGCTAAGTGTGATTCTCTTGTACTACTCTATAATTCAACCAGGTGAATCATAATTCAAAAAGTAACTTTGATAAATAAAATCAAGTAAAGCTTGTAAAGTAAAAACTTGGGATAGGTTCATAAAGTAAAATGTAATGGTGCCTTGCTCTTGTAGAGCTTTGCACTTGGCAAGAATATAAACTTGCAACCAAAATAGTTTGCATTAGTCTAGCTTGCATTGGTAATAGCTTGCCTTGGTTGGTGATGTGATCAAAGTTCTCTTGCTCTTCCTCTTGGTAGAAGACCTCTTCCTCTTGATAGTCCCCGGTACTAGCGTCTATAAACGAATACGAGGATACAATCACCAAACAACACTTAAGTAGTCTTAATTAGCCTTATTGGCTCACACAAAGGATCTAGCATCACTACTTAACATCTATTCACACATTAAGCTAGGGTTTCCTTATTTAATATTAGGAGAAATAATTTCCTCTCATTGAAAATTTGAATTAAGGTTTCTCTTTGGTTTGGAGGAATAATTTCCTCTCATTGAATTCTTCTTAAGATTTAATTTCTCTTATGAATAATATATGACCTAGGTTGACCCAAGTCAACCTCTTCATACTTATCATTTGAGAAAATGATTTAAATGAGGTTCCATACCTCATGCAATTTAATACTAACATGGTAGTGATTTAATGCCACCAAATAACTCAATATGAGATTATATAGACCATGGTCACCACCTCATGTTGAATTACTTGAGAACAAGATTTAAATGAGAGGAATACCTCTCATATGATTTAACACATAGTTGTAACTAATAAAAAAAAACTACTATTGAGGTGATTTAATATTCTCAAATAACCAGGGGTGCTCCCATGTTGACCAAGGTCAACACTTCACACTTAGTATTTGAGAAAAGTGATTTAAATGAGATTCATCATCTCATGTGTTTTAAATAACCTTTGCAATTTAAATACTATGTTGATTTAAATTTTACAAGTGAGCAAGTATGAGCCTAAGCATTTAAAGGTCAACACATTACTTCATATCACTTGTGAGAATGATTTAAATGAGGTGCTACACCTCATAGATTTAAATTCCTAGAATTTGAAATAGTTTAAATGGGCTAGTATTGACTACATAGCCAATATTCTGCTTCTAGCCCATGATCATGTACAGAACCCATATCATAATTTTACATAATAAATTAGAGTTTGTTAAATGTGAATTATTGCAATTGGATTCACTTCAAAATTCACAATGGTTGATTTTTAAGATTTATTTGAATACTGAAAAGTATCTATTTTGTTATTTTTGCTATTCGAAAACTACACAACATATGGGGTTGAATCTAGTGAGGTTAGCTAGATCAAAACATAAGCTTTCCAGAACATTTTGATTTGCAAAATTTGAGTTTGTAGATTTTGAGCTATTCAATTTATGGCACAGACCAGGATTGAATTATTGCTGAAACAATTTATTTGAATTAAATCTAACTGGGCTTAGGCGGGAAACATTTGGGCCGAAACGGTTTGAATGGAGGAAACCCAGCCCAGCAGCGCTGCGGGCCAGCTGACAATGGGTCCCAGCGGTCAGCGACTGATAAATGCCGAAGCGGTACCTTTCAACTGGAGCCGTCGGATTAGAAGTGGATCGAGCGGTGGGGCTTCGTCGTCACCGTCGGGAGAGAGGGCTTGCTGCGCCGGTGAGGTAGGGGGTCGGCGGCGTGACGGAGGTTCCCGCGGGGCTCTGCTGGGTGTGCGGCGAGGTTGTCGACGACGAGGGATCGACTGGGACAGATGGCGACTCCGATGGTGGCCGAAATCGGCGGCGCTCTTCTCGATGCGCCGCGGACTCCGGCGAGCGATTGGCGAGCTGCGGTGAGCAATTGGAGAGGGGAAGTGATCGAGGAGGACTAGAAGTGAGAGGGAAGTCGATTGGTGTGAGAGATTTGTCCAGGGGCGGCCTGCTTTTATAGGGGCGGGAGGTGGCCGTGGGGTACGGATGAGGTTGACGGTGGCAAAGGCGTTCCAGGGCGTGAA
The DNA here is from genome assembly GCF_019359855.2 of Lolium perenne. Taxonomy (NCBI): domain Eukaryota; kingdom Viridiplantae; phylum Streptophyta; class Magnoliopsida; order Poales; family Poaceae; genus Lolium; species Lolium perenne. Next base: position 129,744,196 of record NC_067249.2, on the reverse strand, counting down.
GGGGCAAGGTAGGGGGCGCAGGGCGTAGGCGACGTCTAGGCGGAGCTATTGAGCGTGACGGCACATCGAATGGTGGACGGAGGCGTGCAGGCGATGATCAAGTGTGTGCAGTACCATGGCGGCAGCACTTTGATCATGGCGACGTCGACTGGTCCTCCGCTGGCTAGTGAGCTTGTCTGGTGTGTAGCTGGAGGGGTGAGGGTGCGTGTTGCAGAAATAGAGAGGTAGGGAAGGGCTGAGGCGGCCGTGCGATGGCGTGCTCTGGCGCGTCCAGGGCGTCGTCTGGGCGCGCTCACCGCGTGCCTGGCACGTTTCTGGCGCGTCTGGGCGCGCGATGTTCGGCCAATGTGGTGCGTTTCTTCGGTCAGGGATGGTACAGACTTGATCAATGGAGTAAGGCAAGCTTGTTTGGCAAGGTGAAGAGGACCAGAGATGAGTGTACCTGAGGAGGGGCATGGGAGTGGCATGGTACTTGGCATGGGGGTGTTCTGGATCATTGCATCACTTTACTCAGTGCAAAATGGCAGGGCTTGATGCAGAGGAGGTGCAGGAAGGTTGATGATCACAAACCAAAAGGGGTGTAGGCAAAAATCTGATGGGTATTAGAGTGTGTGTCCAAAGCAAGATGTTGCCTGCCAAGTGTATGATGAAATGGCCGCATGAAAATTCTTTTCAAATTTTGAAATTTGTTTTGGTGCAACTCAATTATATAAATAATGTGAAAGATTGGTGGTGGTGGTGTTCATTTTAGAGTTGTTTTGCAAAGATTTCAAAATGGGGTTAATCTTCACATAGTTTCAAAGTCTTCACTTGTCACCTCTCTACTGGTCAACCTGGTCAACATCAGTACTAATGGTCAACATGAAAGTTGTTCACCATCACATGTTCTTGGATGACATGGCAATAGTTGACCAAGTTTAGTTTGAAGAAAAGTCAAAACCAGGGGGTAAAGTGAGGAAGATGTTAAAATGTGCACATATGACCATTATCATATGTGTGAAGGTTTTGAGATTTGCATTGGTTTGATTTTGGTTTCTTTGATGCAATTGTGTTTGTTTATCATATATAAGTGTTTTACAAACAATAGATCAAGCAATGGTGGCCTTGGTTGAAGATTTGCAAATTTGGCTAAGTGTGTATGTGAGTGAAAATGGGATTTTCTCACCATTTGATTTCTCTCCATTTGATTTGACTTTTCTTGACTCTAATGTGGTTCTTATTAGTTTAGAAACATTTTAAAACCATTGAAACCATTTCAAATGGTCTTGTTCGAAGATTTGCAAAAATGGCCATAACACATAAGAGGTGATGTGTCAATTTTTCTTAATCTTGTAAATTATTGACCTTGCTTTACTTGGACATGGGTTGGGGTCAATTTAGTGTTATATTAGGTTGAGAGATGGTTTCACATCATTTGGTCAAGGTTTAAAGGCATAGATCAAGAATTGGGTATTATGGCTATGTGTCACATATGCCTCTATGCATATGTTGCATTTGAGTTTTAATTTGACTTGGCTTGACCCAATTGGTGTTGTTGAGTGTTGAAATGGTATATAGGAGTGATCCCACCATTCATAACAAGTCCTAGGGTCAATCTTCTCAAATTCACAAATTTGCACTTTTCTCTCATATGCCTCTATGGCATTTTTAGTTTCTTTTTATTTTATTTTGTTTCACTTTGGATTTGGTTTGATAAGTACTAGGTAAGGTGTATGAAGGTTTTCCAAACCTCTAAACAAAGTAGAAAGGTCTAGGGTAAAGATTTATAAAAATAGCCATAGGCACATATACCTTTTTCTTATTTAATTTCCTTTTATTTTATTTTAACTGGGATGGTGAAAAGAGTAGGGTTTAGGGTTTAAGATCATTTCAAAATACTTTAACAAGCAATCATGGCAATAGCACAAGAATTAAGCAAGGTCACTATGTATCAAACTTAAGTTAATAAAAGTTTTTGTTGGTTCCAAAATTTGGAACTAGGGAAATTCATTTGTTTTGTTTTGAAATTTTTGGGATGTTACAAACCCTTCCCCCTTAAACAAATCTCGTCCCGAGATTTTAAGAAAAGTTAGGTTCCCTAAGAGAGATTGAGCATTTTATTAACAGGAAGACATACTTGGCATGATTTGGGGTGCTTCCTGAGCTTCAGTGGCAGTCATGTGGTAGAGACGGCCGTTGTTGTTGTTCTGGTTCCTTCTTCCGGCAAAGCGGCGCTGTTGCTGAGCAGGTGCTGCGGTATTGGCGGCAATCCTGGCAATCTTCTTGGGGCACTCATTGGAGAAGTGACCCACAACTCCACATTCGTAGCAATTGACGGTGGACTTGTCTTTGGGGATTACGGGGGTAGCGTTGCTTCCAGTCCTTGGGGTAGTATTGGGGTTGTTGTTGTTTCCATTGTTGTTGCTGTTGTTGGGGTGGTTGTTGATGTTGTGGCTGTTGTTGTTGTTGTTGTTGCCTCCGGGCTTCGGGGGTCCTCCGTTGTTGTTGTGGTTGTTGGGGCGATAACTCTGAGCAGGGGGCTTGTTGTATCTTGGGGTGAATCCTCCAGAGGAGTTGTTGCGGTACTTCTGGGTATGGTGGGGTCCATTCTGGTTCATCATTCTGCGCTTGCGGTTCTCATTGGCCTGATGCAACTTTCCTTCCATCTGTATGGCTGAGTCTACAAGGGCTTCCAAGTCAGCGAACGGAATGTTCACCAACACAGTTTGCATCTCGTCGTGCAGTCCGTTCAGAAATCTTTCCTTTCTCTTTTCATTGGTGTCGGTCTCATCCGGGGCGTACCTTGACAGAGTGAGAAACCTGTCGCGGTATTCCACCACGGACATTCTTCCTTGCTTGAGTTCACGGAACTCGTCTCTCATCTTCTTGATCAGTCCTTGGGGCACGTGGTATTTGCTGAACTTCAGCTTGAAGTCTTCCCAGGTCATCATCTGTCCCGCATTCATTGCACGGGCACTTGTCCACCAGGCTCTGGCAGGTCCTGATAGGTAGTGGGTGGCGAACAGTACTTTTTCTGCGGCTTCAACTCCCGCAACTTCGAGGTTCTTCTCCATGGTCTGGAGCCAGTCATCAGCATCGAGGGGCTCTTCAGTCTTGTTGAATATCGGAGGGTTGGTGTGCTGAAAGTTCTTCAGCTTCGATCCAGGGTGATCGTGGTTTCCGTGGCCTTGATTGTTCTGAGCTATCTGTTGCAGTGCAGCAATGTTGGCTTGGCGTTCAGCCCTCTCGACTTCTCGGTCGGCAAGCAGGGTTTGCAGCAGTTGCATCATCGCGTCATTGGTGCGATTGGGAGGGGCCATCTGAACATTGATGTAGATGATAAGATAAGAGGGAAATTTCTATGGTTTGTTTGGTTGAAGTTTTAAAAAGTTCATAATATTGAAAACTTGAGTAGTGCTGCGGGGGTAAAAACCAACAACACTGTTTCATTCATACCAAGCATCATACATTACAAATCTAACACACCGTTGGTTTGAAGAACCATTCATCGCTCTACGATACAAGGGGATCCTGATTCAACTCACACATATGAAAGTGCTTTAAATGAAACTACTCTTCAGGGGAGAATACTTCGTCTTCACGGGTAATGTGCTTGGCGAAAGGCGAGGGCGTTGTCCAACTCCTTGCGGGTCTTGTACATCATGAAGTCGAGGTGTGCTACATAGTGGTTCATCTCCGTGTGCGGGGGCATGATTATTGGTCTTCCCATGGGGTCATGTCCGGGGTAGTAAATGAAGCGGGTATTCTTGAGCTTGTTGATATTCTGTCCGCACAGACGGGCAATTGCTTCTTGCATAGCTCTGACTAGTCATTCCTTCCAAGTGCTTCCCGTTACAGAAAACCAGATGGGTTCCCATATTGGGGCTCCGAGCTTTCCTCTCAGATCTGCAGTAACTTCCCACCGAGGTGGTCCTCCGGATGGATTGTTGAGGGGTATTCCGAAGAACTCGGGATACGGGCGTCCTAAATACTCAACCAGTTGTTTCAAATCCTTCTCGAACATGAGGTTTCCTCCGTGGCCAAGCTGATAAGACTTGCAGGTGTACTCCATCTGTGAAGAATTATGATGAGTAAGTTAGAGAAGTGTGTCAAAATTTTAGGTAATAGTATAAGAAGAATAGAGCATAACTTTCTTTTTTTGAAAAAGATCTCAATGATAAGAGGGAGAATAAGTTTTCTTAAATAGTCACTTCATTTGTTTTTTTAGAAACTAAAATTTTCAGACGTCCATTCTAACTAGGGTCTCCTAAGGTCAACAATGGCTCTGATACCAACTTGTAAACACCCGGATTTTTAAGTCCCGATGCCTATTATGCCATTCCTCGCAATCCCAGGAATATTGTTTTTTTTTGCGAGACATAATAGATTGATATCACAACACATCATTCATTACAACACATAATCGTCTTACAAATAAAGGATCACATGATCCAGTCTCATTACAATAATATAAGTTCTATTTATTCATTACATAACACATAGCGGAAGCGAAAGTAGCGTAGTAGTAGTCCATCTATTCCACAGGCAACTGTTGACATCAGGAGTGATCCTAGTTGTCGTAGACGTCCTGATGTCCTTCTTCCGGGTTCTCGTACTCATCTTCATAGTCTGGCCATTTGAATAGCCAGGGACACAGCCGTGAGTACTTCAAAGTACTCGCAAACTAATACTAAGGTAAATACTATCAACTATAATAAGGGGGTTCTAAGCTCTAGTTTCATTTGCATAAAGCCAGTTTTATTTCATAAAACACTTTAATAATCAAAAACTCTTCATTTGCTTAACTAACTCATGTGGGAACATTAGTGTCATTCCCACAACTCAGTTGTGATTCAAAGTCAAAGTCACCTTTCAATTCAAATCACAAGTCACCATTCATATTTTTAGAAAAGTTCTGATGACGGAACAGTATGGCCTTTCCAACTGTCCATAACCGCGGACGCGGCTATTCGAATAGGTTTAACTCTGCAGAGGTTGTACACTTGTGCCACAACAATTGCAATAGTTCGTCAGGGGTAATCGGCCTGATTTATCGTACGCGATGCGCGAACTACCAATCCTAACCTTTCATTTACATACTCTAGTATAGGCACCTCTCCCCATGAGCTTGGCCTCCCAGTGAAGACACGCGGTCAGCCTGGGAACTGCACAGGGCTTGGGCCGGACATTCACCTCATTTCACGTCATTTCACATCACTTCACCAGTACGGAGGCAGCCCTCGGCATAACCCCTATGACGTTTGTTCAGAGGGAACCCATACTAAAATACATAAGTTTCCAGCTAAGCCTTACCCAGATTCAGGTATTGTGGGGGTACTTGTAAAATTGGAATGGTATCGCATCCGAACCCAACCATCAGTTTTTGTAAAATTCACCAAGTCATTCACCAGTCATATTCACCTTCAAAATCTCTCAATAGAATGACTCATCATTCCAAGGTTTTCAAAGTCATTTCAATTCACAAGTTCCCAACTAGAGTAGTCACTTTTAATATTGAGCACTAGCCACTAGTTATGAGGGGTGCTAAGTATCTTGGAGCTTGCTAGGCTAAGTGTGATTCTCTTGTACTACTCTATAATTCAACCAGGTGAATCATAATTCAAAAAGTAACTTTGATAAATAAAATCAAGTAAAGCTTGTAAAGTAAAAACTTGGGATAGGTTCATAAAGTAAAATGTAATGGTGCCTTGCTCTTGTAGAGCTTTGCACTTGGCAAGAATATAAACTTGCAACCAAAATAGTTTGCATTAGTCTAGCTTGCATTGGTAATAGATTGCCTTGGTTGGTGATGTGATCAAAGTTCTCTTGCTCTTCCTCTTGGTAGAAGACCTCTTCCTCTTGATAGTCCCCGGTACTAGCGTCTATAAACGAATACGAGGATACAATCACCAAACAACACTTAGGTAGTCTTAATTAGCCTTATTGGCTCACACAAAGGATCTAGCATCACTACTTAACATCTATTCACACATTAAGCTAGGGTTTCCTTATTTAATATTAGGAGAAATAATTTCCTCTCATTGAAAATTTGAATTAAGGTTTCTCTTTGGTTTGGAGGAATAATTTCCTCTCATTGAATTCTTCTTAAGATTTAATTTCTCTTATGAATAATATATGACCTAGGTTGACCCAAGTCAACCTCTTCATACTTATCATTTGAGAAAATGATTTAAATGAGGTTCCATACCTCTTGCAATTTAATACTAACATGGTAGTGATTTAATGCCACCAAATAACTCAATATGAGATTATATAGACCATGGTCACCACCTCATGTTGAATTACTTGAGAACAAGATTTAAATGAGAGGAATACCTCTCATATGATTTAACACATAGTTGTAACTAATAAAAAAACTACTATTGAGGTGATTTAATATTCTCAAATAACCAGGGGTGCTCCCATGTTGACCAAGGTCAACACTTCACACTTAGTATTTGAGAAAAGTGATTTAAATGAGATTCATCATCTCATGTGTTTTAAATAACCTTTGCAATTTAAATACTATGTTGATTTAAATTTTACAAGTGAGCAAGTATGAGCCTAAGCATTTAAAGGTCAACACATTACTTCATATCACTTGTGAGAATGATTTAAATGAGGTGCTACACCTCATAGATTTAAATTCCTAGAATTTGAAATAGTTTAAATGGGCTAGTATTGACTACATAGCCAATATTCTGCTTCTAGCCCATGATCATGTACAGAACCCATATCATAATTTTTCATAATAAATTAGAGTTTGTTAAATGTGAATTATTGCAATTGGATTCACTTCAAAATTCACAATGGTTGATTTTTAAGATTTATTTGAATACTGAAAAGTATCTGTTTTGTTATTTTTGCTATTCAAAAACTGCACAACATATGGGGTTGAATCCAGTGAGGTTAGCTAGATCAAAACATAAGCTTTCCAGAACATTTTGATTTGCAAAATTTGAGTTTGTAGATTTTGAGCTATTCAATTTATGGCACAGACCAGGATTGAATTATTGCTGAAACAATTTATTTGAATTAAATCTAACTGGGCTTAGGCGGGAAACATTTGGGCCAAAACGGTTTGAATGGAGGAAACCCAGCCCAGCAGCGCTGCGGGCCAGCTGACAATGGGTCCCAGCGGTCAGCGACTGATAAATGCCGAAGCGGTACCTTTCAACTGGAGCCGTCGGATTAGAAGTGGATCGAGCGGTGGGGCTTCGTCGTCACCGTCGGGAGAGAGGGCTTGCTGCGCCGGCGAGGTAGGGGGTCGGCGGCGTGACGGAGGTTCCCGCGGGGCTCTGCTGGGTGTGCGGCGAGGTTGTCGACGACGAGGGATCGACTGGGACAGATGGCGACTCCGATGGTGGCCGAAATCGGCGGCGCTCTTCTCAGTACTACCGCGGACTCCGGCGAGCGATTGGCGAGCTGCGGTGAGCAATTGGAGAGGGGAAGTGATCGAGGAGGACTAGAAGTGAGAGGGAAGTCGATTGGTGTGAGAGATTTGTCCAGGGGCGGCCTGCTTTTATAGGGGCGGGAGGTGGCCGTGGGGTACGGGTGAGGTTGACGGTGGCAAAGGCGTTCCAGGGCGTGAAGGGGCAAGGTAGGGGGCGCAGGGCGTAGGCGACGTCTAGGCGGAGCTATTGAGCGCGACGGCACATCGAATGGTGGACGGAGGCGTGCAGGCGATGATCAAGTGTGTGCAGTACCATGGCGGCAGCACTTTGATCATGGCGACGTTGACTGGTCCTCCGCTGGCTAGTGAGCTTGTCTGGTGTGTAGCTGGAGGGGTGAGGGTGCGTGTTGCAGAAATAGAGAGGTAGGGAAGGGCTGAGGCGGCCGTGCGATGGCGTGCTCTGGCGCGTCCAGGGCGTCGTCTGGGCGCGCTCACCGCGTGCCTAGCACGTTTCTGGCGCGTCTGGGCGCGCGATGTTCGGCCAATGTGGTGCGTTTCTTCGGTCAGGGATGGTACAGACTTGATCAATGGAGTAAGGCAAGCTTGTTTGGCAAGGTGAAGAGGACCAGAGATGAGTGTACCTGAGGAGGGGCATGGGAGTGGCATGGTACTTGGCATGGGGGTGTTCTGGATCATTGCATCACTTTACTCAGTGCAAAATGGCAGGGCTTGATGCAGAGGAGGTGCAGGAAGGTTGATGATCACAAACCAAAAGGGGTGTAGGCAAAAATCTGATGGGTATTAGAGTGTGTGTCCAAAGCAAGATGCTGCCTGCCAAGTGTATGATGAAATGGCCGCATGAAAATTCTTTTCAAATTTTGAAATTCTTTTTGGTGCAACTCAATTATATAAATAATGTGAAAGATTGGTGGTGGTGGTGTTCATTTTAGAGTTGTTTTGCAAAGATTTCAAAATGGGGTTAATCTTCACATAGTTTCAAAGTCTTCACTTGTCACCTCTCTACTGGTCAACCTGGTCAACATCAGTACTAATGGTCAACATGAAAGTTGTTCACCATCACATGTTCTTGGATGACATGGCAATAGTTGACCAAGTTTAGTTTGAAGAAAAGTCAAAACCAGGGGGTAAAGTGAGGAAGATGTTAAAAAGTGCACATATGACCATTATCATATGTGTGAAGGTTTTGAGATTTGCATTGGTTTGATTTTGGTTTCTTTGATGCAATTGTGTTTGTTTATCATATATAAGTGTTTTACAAACAATAGATCAAGCAATGGTGGCCTTGGTTGAAGATTTGCAAATTTGGCTAAGTGTGTATGTGAGTGAAAATGGGATTTTCTCACCATTTGATTTCTCTCCATTTGATTTGACTTTTCTTGACTCTAATGTGGTTCTTATTAGTTTAGAAACATTTTAAAACCATTGAAACCATTTCAAATGGTCTTGTTCAAAGATTTGCAAAAATGGCCATAACACATAAGAGGTGATGTGTCAATTTTTCTTAATCTTGTAAATTGTTGACCTTGCTTTACTTGGACATGGGTTGGGGTCAATTTAGTGTTATATTAGGTTGAGAGATGGTTTCACATCATTTGGTCAAGGTTTAAAGGCATAGATCAAGAATTGGGTATTATGGCTATGTGTCACATATGCCTCTATGCATATGTTGCATTTGAGTTTTAATTTGACTTGGCTTGACCCAATTGGTGTTGTTGAGTGTTGAAATGGTATATAGGAGTGATCCCACCATTCATAACAAGTCCTAGGGTCAATCTTCTCAAATTCACAAATTTGCACTTTTCTCTCATATGCCTCTATGGCATTTTTAGTTTCTTTTTATTTTATTTTGTTTCACTTTGGATTTGGTTTGATAAGTACTAGGTAAGGTGTATGAAGGTTTTCCAAACCTCTAAACAAAGTAGAAAGGTCTAGGATAAAGATTTATAAAAATAGCCATAGGCACATATACCTTTTTCTTATTTAATTTCCTTTTATTTTATTTTAACTGGGATGGTGAAAAGAGTAGGGTTTAGGGTTTAAGATCATTTCAAAATACTTTAACAAGCAATCACGGCAATAGCACAAGAATTAAGCAAGGTCACTATGTATCAAACTTAAGTTAATAAAAGTTTTTGTTGGTTCCAAAATTTGGAACTAGGGAAATTCATTTGTTTTGTTTTGAAATTTTTGGGATGTTACAGTCCGTGTATCGTTTTCTCGTCGTGTTTTGTTTCGAGTTGTTTTCTGCGAGGATCTGCTTCGGATCTAGAGCCACCATGTCTTCGTCGGGAACTCCGAAGGACATCTTCTTTGAGGACGTCGTCAACCCGTACATAAACGAGCTGAAGATGCACCCCAAGGAATTGCTGATCGTAGATGGAGAGTTGCAGATCAAAGATGTCCAGGGTCCTAAAGGAGAAGGAAGCTTGGAAGACAGGATGGAGAAACTAGAACAAGAGGTCTTCAACTACAAGAAGATGGCTAAGCGTGAAGTGGACATCTTCCACAAGATTGTGTCTGAACTCATTGATGGACACAAGAAGGAGACTGCAAAGCTGTGGGACGACATCCTCTCGCTTCACAACACCACCAACAAACTCCAAGCTCAACTCTATGATGTTCAGAATCAAAACTTTGAGTATGAAAATAGGTTTAAACACATAAGCTATGCTGCTAGTTTCAGGATTCCCGAGACCAAGATGTCGTTTGTTGATGGAGAGCCTCTTCCTTGGAAGTCTGATGATGGGAAGAATTCATCACCACCACCGCTGAAGGAGTAATTCATCATCGGTATTGGCATCCCCTTGGTCTGTTCCAAGCTTGGGGGAGTGCCGCGGTATCACATCATCACTATCTTTTACTTATTATTATCAAGTAGTGTCATATCATGAGTAGGGAAGTTATCATATAAGATGGGTTGCAGTGTGGAAGTATCTCTCTTTAGTTGGTTGTCTATGTATCCCTTGGTGTGAGTTATCATTATGAAATATTAATGAGAAGTCTTATCATTTACATATTGCACATCTTATTTTAGTTTGCAATCTCTGCTATATGATTGATCTTGTTGTTAGTATTGGTATCACTTTGGGAGCATTGAGTAGATCTATTTGGTTTTGGCAAACTTAGCATTGGTCAATAGCAACAACACTTTGAGTTTAAATAGAAAAGAGGAAATACATGTAGATATGTTAGTTTATTATCTTTCTTTCTTGTTAGCTCTTAGCTTATTATTCTGAAGTTAAAATTGTTTGTGCTTACAAGGAAGATGCATGATTGTTTCTATCACATGTATATTTGTTTGTTTCCCTCAACTCTTATGCTTGCTAATCAGCCTTGCTAGCCAAAGACCTCTACTGAGAGGGAATGCTTCTCGTGCATCCAAACATTAACCCAAACCTATGCCATCAGTGTCCACCATAACTACCTACTATGTGGTATTTCCCTGCCATTCCAAGTAAATACTTCGTGTGCTACCTTTAAACAATTCAAAATTTATCATCCCTTATTTGTGTCAATGTTTTATAGCTCATGAGGAAGTATGTGGTGTTTTATCTTTCAATCTTGTTGGGAAACTTTCACCAATGGACTAGTGGCTTCATCCGCTTATCCAATAATTTTGCAAAAAGAGCTGGCAATGGGGTTCCCGGCCCCGATTAATTAACCTTCATAATTTTACAAATAGACACTCCTCCATGGTATGAGATTGTTGGAAGGCACCCGAGGATTTGGTTAGCCATGGTTTGAGAAAGCAAGGGTTGGGAGGAGTGTCATCCCTAAATAAAACTAAAATAAATAGACACTCCTTCATGGTATGTGATTGTTGGAAGGCAACCGAGGATTCGGTTAGCCATGGCTTGTGAAAGAAAAGGTTGGAAGGAGTGTCACCCAAAAATAAAAAATTTCATGGGAGCCGCTCTTTGAAAGTCTGTCTGGCAAGGGGGTTAGAGTAACCACTACCATTCGTTGACAACAACAAACACCTCTCAAAATTTTACTTTTATGCTCTCTATAAGATTTCAAAACTGAAAAAGCTCTAGCACATGATTTAATCCCTGCTTCCCTCTGTGAAGGGCCTATCTTTTACTTTATGTTGAGTCAGTAAACCTATTTCCCTCCATCTTATGTAAGCAATTGAGTTGTTGTGATCAAACCATTTATATTGTGATCTGTTTAATCATGCATTTTATTCTTGCTTGTTTAGTACAAGTTTAATCTGAATGAATATAGCTTTGAAAGTTACCAATGATTATGAGGAGATTATTATGATTGAGTATGCATGTTGTGACTTATAAGCTTAACATAAGAGCGATGCTCGATAGATAAGTACAATCTGTTAATTGTTCTCTGACCAAGAACGAAGTTTGCCATCACCAATTATGATTTCTTATGCACCTTTATTTGTGATTACCTTCTACTTATTTCAAGTTGAATTATATGAGGAAGTTGTTCACTAGAATGTCTTGTGTGAATTAATATGATGCTTCTTGTCCGTATTTCGTTTATCGACTCTTTACTCCATAAACATGTGGTCTTGTTTACCGAGTTCAGTTTCGCTTGGGGACAAGCAAAGTCTAAGCTTGGGGGGAGTTGATACGTCCATTTTGCATCACTATTTTATATCATAATTTACTGTGATTCATTGATATATTTCATATTTAGAGATGATACTTATGTTATTTCATCTATTTTGCATGTTTCATGATTATTGGAGAATCGCGCACCGGAGTCAGGATTCTGCTGGAAAAAGCACCGTCAGAATGCAATATTTCGGAAGATCAACAATTGACGGAAATTACACGGAAAATCCTATTTTTCTAGAAGACGAAGCTAGCCAAAAGGAGGAGCCGAGGAGGGCCGCCATGGGCCCCCCCATAGGCCGGCGCGGGCCCAGGCCTGGCCACGCCGCCTTGTGGGGAGGGGGCCCACAGCCCCCTCTGGCGTCCTCTCCTTCGCGTACTTCTTCGTCCCGAAAACCTAAACTCCGGAGGATAGTCGCGAAGAGTCACAGCCGCCTCTGCGGGGCGGAAAACACCAGAGAGAAAAGAGCTCTCCGGCAGGCTGAAATCTGCCGGGGAAATTCCCTCCCGGAGGGGGAAATCGATGCCATCGTCACCGTCATCGAGCTGGACATCATCTCCATCATCATCACCATCATCTCCATCATCATCACTGCCATCTCCACCGCTGCACATCGTCACCGTTGTAACAATTAGGGTTGGATCTTGATTGTTTGATAGGGGAAACTCTCCCGGTATTGATTTCTACTTGTTATTGATGCTATTGAGTGAAATCATTGAACCAAGGTTTATGTTCAGATTGTTATTCATCATCATATCACCTCTGATCATGTTCCATATGATGTCTCGTGAGTAGTTCGTTTAGTTCTTGAGGACATGGGTGAAGTCTAAATGTTAGTAGTGAATTATGTTGGGTAATTGAAGCGACACAACCTGAATACAGATTGAATCTCTGTGCTTTCTGTGCTAGTCCCTTGGATCAATCGCTAGCACACACAGTTCGATGAATAACCAGAATAGCAAATGCGTCAATTATTACAACGTATGATCCATGGTATAATTACTACAAAGCGCATAGCTCAAGGCTAGCTGAAAATAACATAGTTCAAGCAGCAAATAAATAAACGAAGAGCTCCATCACGCCACAGGCGAACATGTTGGGTGTAAGCTCGCAACCTATGGTATCTCTTACTCGTCTTCAGTATAACCTGCAACATAAAAACGTTGCAGCCCCGAAGGGTCATTACACTTGGAATGGAAATGGCAAGATGTCATATGGTGGCTTTTTCTGGCGCCTATCGCTACATGATATTTGGCAGGTGGAGTTCATATTTGCGTAAAGCCAGTTTTGTTTTCCCTACTCTCAAAACATTTATTTAAAACATAGTATATCAATAAGACTAATTACTACCCATAATCCACCTGGTACATTAATATTCAGAAATTCGACTGACGAGATCATCCAACAGTTTCAAGCTCTAATTGCTCATAGATGTCTGTAACCGGGGACACGGCTAAGTACTTAGTTTTGACACTCTCGAGAGGCTGTACACATTCCCCACATGACCTAGTCTGTTCTTCTTCCATGATGCGCATTTTGCTCAAATGGACAGATGTCGACTAGGACAAGACCTTTCAGAAGCGATACCTCAACCACAATGGACGCGCTCCGTCCTACCAATATCTACCACCCTCTGTACATTGGGTCGAGCTCTCGCAACCTACTCAATCTAGCCAGAGCCCATATAGCATGTGGTTGTACTGGAAGCTACTAAAACAAGAAAACCGGGCTAATCTCTTTGTTCATGGGTGGCCAACCTCAAGTGTGATGCACACGGTGCTGCCATAGAAATGACCCCGGTGCAACCACTCAACATAAACCAAGCATTACCACTTACCACCCAGGGGTGTATTAATTTGACATGGTTGTTATCATTAAGGGAATAAAACATTTATCTCTCGCAATCTCTCCACTTTGATAATATCCCAGGGCCAGCAATTTGAAAACAGTATGCACATAAAACAACTACCAATGCATAGAAAACAATAGGATAATGAGTTTGTGACACTTGCCTTGGTCGGTGTTCAGACAGTCGTCGCAATCGCACTCGTTGCAATCCGGGCAATCTAACGCAAGCAAAATAATTCACAATCAAACACCAAACAACACAAACAGGTAAAACACATAATGAAATTATGCATGCATGCTCTGGAAAGAAATTGGATATCAAACATTTTCATAAACAATTAATGCAATAAAGGTTTCAAATAGCCATTTAACCATGAACAAAATATATATGTATAAAATAGTTTCTAATATCTCTTGCAGGCATACTGGTGGATAGGCAATATAAGTATCTGCAATTTTGCGTTGGATTCATATTAAAATAGTTTACAGAATTTAAAATATACTAGAAATACTATATAAACGATTTTAAATTGCAAAAATTCGCAAGTTTTGTAAAAGCACAAACTAACAGTACCAAAATGTTCCTCTCATTTTTCTGAATCCAACAATATATTATTTGTTCAATTCCGAGTTACAAAACTTTAATAATGAATTTTAAAAGATTAAACATTTCGAGGTTTATTAATAATTTTTGTCCGAAACGTTGTTCGAAAAAGTTTCTCGGATGGAGAAACTTTCTACACGAAAGTAACAGAGAATTCAATTTCGAACTTAATGCAAAAAGAATCACCTAAAACGGAGCTACAGATTATTTGATATGGAATTTAGAAGTTAGATTTTAGCTAGCACACATATGAACCGATCGATCGCATGTGCGCGAGGTGAGAAAAGAAAAATAAGGTAGACGTGGCCATATGTGATACGATTGTTCTGGTTTAGTGCATTACCCTGCTGCTGCTGCTGGTGATGGTCGATTTGGATGAACCAGACGGCGTGGTGGTCGAGCGTGGACGGCGACGTCGTCCCGGCGTCTCTGGTAGTCCTTGGCGATGGAGACTCGGACGACGAGATGCAGCAGACAACAGCGGTCACAGTAATGTCTCTCCCGTCGTGTCCCTCTCTCTCGGGTGGCAGCTACGGGCGGATGGAGCTCCGGACGATGGTGAACTCCGGCGATAGCTCCGGCGACCTCTCCCAAGCGTTTCCGTGCACTGCAGTTAGGGAAAAAAGGGTTGAGACGAAGCGGTCGAGGAAGGGGAACAACACGAAGTGAAGGAGGGGCTCTCTGGGCGACGGGAACCTCCGGTTCTGAGCTTCAATGGCGGCGGCAGATCGAAACTCCGACGAGAAATTCGCGCAGCCTGGCGGCGCAAAATTTAGGGATTTTAAGGAGCAAAAACGGAGGAGATTATGCGGTATTTATAGAGGGATTTTCGTGGCAAGGGGGCAAAGAAATCTGAGCGGAATCGAGCGAGAAAACTGGGATATTTCGCAGCCGGTACCAACTCGTACGCGAAACAGACTCCAGGCAGAGGTAGAAGATGATTGTGGGTCCCAGCAGCCATTAGTGGAGAAAAAAAAAATGAAAGAATAAGGTGGACGGATACGGAGCTGCTGGCTGCTCGCATGTGCCGGCTGCGCGCGGCCGTACGCGAGTCAGCGCGTACGCATGCTGCCTGCTCGATGGTGAGCTGATTGGTTGCCTTGCCAATCTATTTTTTTTTCTTTATTTCTTTTCTTCTCTATTTTTTTCTGAAAACTGAATTAGCTGTAGGTTGCAAAATCTGATGTAAATAAAAATACGAAAATTTGTAAATACTCCCAGTACAGTATCGGGACTTAATGAGCACAGCTCCAATCCAGTAAGATACTAGCAGTATAAAACTTTTATGCAAGGTAAAGTAAAATATTTTCTAAAACTGAAACTTTAACATGCTGATATGATGAAATGCATGAATTTGAAAATGCACAGTTTTTAGGATGTTACAAACCTAACCCCCTTAAGATGAATCTCGCCCTCGAGATTCGAAGTGGCTAGCAAATAGGTGTGGGTGGTCTTCTCGAAGATCATCCTCTCTCTCCCAAGTTGCTTCCTCCTCTGAATGATGATTCCACTGAACCTTGCAAAATCTGATAGTCTTGGTGCGAGTAAACCTCTCTGCTGTATCAAGAATCTTGACAGGCTTCTCCTCATATGTAAGATCACTTTCTAGTTGAACCTCATCCAATGGAATGGTGTCTCTCAACGGTGTGTCTGCCATCTCCGGATGACACTTCTTCAACTGGGATACATGAAAGACGTTATGAACTGCTGATAGTGTATCTGGCAATTCTAGCTCATATGCAACCTCTCCTTTGCGTGATAGAATTTTATATGGTCCGATGAATCGCGGTGCTAACTTTCCTTTAATTCCAAACCTCTTAATGCCACGGAGCGGTGAAACTCTAAGGTATGCTCTATCTCCCACTTCATATGTAATCTCTCTACGCTTGGAATCCGCATAACTCTTCTGTCTCGATTGAGCTACCTTCAACCTGTCGTGAATGAGTCTAACTTTCTCCTCAGCTTCCTTAATCACATCAGGTCCAAAGAAGCTACGCTCTCCAACTCCATCCCATAACAATGGTGTTCTGCACTTCCTACCATACAATGCCTCAAATGGAGCCATCTCAATACTAGACTGATAGCTATTGTTGTAGGAAAACTCCGCATATGGTAAATTCTCATCCCAACTAGATCCATAATCTAGAGCGCAAGCTCTAAGCATATCCTCCAAAATCTGATTTACTCTTTCTGTTTGTCCATCAGTCTGCGGATGAAAAGCTGTGCTAAACTCCAATCTGGTTCCAAGTGATTCATGCAATTTGCGCCAAAAGTGAGAAGTGAATTGAGTACCTCTATCAGAAACAATTCCCTTCGGAACTCCATGTGAGCACACAATCTTGCTCATATAAATCTTGGCTAACTTGGCGCTTGTGTATGTGGTCTTTACTGGTATGAAGTGAGCTACTTTGGTCAAACGATCAACAACTACCCAAATTGAATCATACCCCGATCTAGTCTTGGGCAATCCTGTGATGAAATCCATATAAATTTTGTCCCACTTCCAATCGGGTATAGGCAACGGCTGTAGTAATCCTGCTGGTTTCTGATGTTCGGCTTTCACTCTGCTGCATACATCACATAATGCAATATACTCTGCAATCTCCCTTTTCATGTTAGCCCACCAAAATCTCTCTCGCAGATCCATATACATCTTAGTGTTACCTGGATGAATAGAATATGGCGAATCATGTGCCTCCTGGAAAATCAACTTCCTAATCTCCGGATCATTGGGCACACATAAACGCTTCTCAAACCATAGCGTTCCTTGTTCATCCAAACGAAAACCTTCAGCTTTACCTTTCTCCATATTCTCTTTTATTTCATCCATCTCATCATCTCCCTTCTGAGCTTCTCTAATTCTATCTAGCAACGTTGGCACCACTTCCATCGATGCTAGGTATCCCTTTGGTACCATTTCCAACCTAAGGTCCTTGAATATCTCACATAAATCTGATGGTAACTCCCCTGCGGTTATACCATTCACATAAACCTTGCGGCTCAATGCATCAGCTACAACATTAGCCTTTCCTGGATGATACTGCAAATCCATATCATAATCCTTTATCAATTCCAACCATCTCCTTTGTCTCATGTTCAGCTCTTTCTGAGTAAATATGTACTTCAAACTCTTGTGATCAGTAAACACATCACAATGCTTTCCCATTAGATAATGTCTCCATACCTTAAGTGCATGCACGACGGATGCTAACTCCAGGTCATGCGTTGGATAATTCCTCTCATGATGCTTGAGTTGGCGCGAGGCATAAGAAACCACTCTTCCATCTTGCATCAATACACTACCAAGTCCTTGACGAGAGGCATCACAATATACTTGAAAATCCTTCTGAATATCAGGCAAACATAAAACAGGTGCACTTACTAGGCGTTGCTTCAATTCTTGAAAGCTGGCCTCACACTCCTCAGTCCAAGTGAATTTCTTCTCCTTCTTCAATAATTCAGTCATCGGTTTGGCAATCTTGGAGAAATTTTCTATGAATCTCCGGTAATATCCTGCAAGTCCTAGGAAACTCCGGATTTCCCCTGCATTTTTAGGCGACTCCCACACAGTTACAGCTGCTACCTTACTTGGATCAACTGCAACTCCTTCTGCTGAAACAATGTGTCCAAGAAATCCCATCTTGTTCAACCAAAACTCGCATTTGCTGAATTTAGCATACAACTTGTGTTCCCTAAGTTTCTCCATGATCAAACGCAAATGCTTCTCATGCTCATCTTCATCTTTAGAGTATATCAATATATCATCAATGAATACCACTACGAATTTATCCAAGTACTCCATGAATACCTTGTTCATCATAGTCATAAAATATGCTGGAGCATTTGTTAGTCCAAATGGCATAACTGTATACTCATATAAACCATACCTAGTAGTGAACGCAGTCTTGGGTATATCCTGCTCTCGAATCTTCAATTGGAAATAACCCGATCGAAGATCGATCTTAGAGAACACCTTTGCTCCTTTCAATTGGTCAAACAAGTCATTGATGTTGGGCAGCGGGTACTTATTCTTAATGGTCACCTCATTGAGAGAGCGGAAATCCATAACTAGTCTCTTAGTAGAATCCTTCTTCTCCACAAATAAAACAGGCGCTCCCCAGGATGATGAACTAGGCCGAATAAAACCCTTTTGCAGTTGCTCCCTAAGCTGTTTCTTAAGTTCCTTTAATTCCTCTACATCCATCTTATACGGCCTCTTAGCTATAGGTCCAGTTCCAGGCATTAATTCAATAAGAAACTCAACATCTCTATCAGGTGGCATTCCTGGTAACTCCTCTGGAAATACATCCGGATAATCTCTCACTATGCGCACATCCTCTATGCTAACCCCCTTAAGAGAATTGATGTTGGATCCCTTAAGCTCAAACGTGGACTTAAATCGAATGCGCTTCTTCTCCGGGGTTGTAAGCATTATCGCTCTATTAGCACAATCTATGACACCTTTTCCGTCATCCAATTCATGCCCAATATTATATCTAAGCCTTGTGACTCCAAAACAATCAGGCTAGTGGGGAAACTATGTGCTCCAATCTCTAAGGTTAAATGGGGACACCCATAGGTCGCAATCATCTCTCCCCCAGGTGAATTTATTTTAATAGGCCTGTTTATGGTACTAGTAGGTATCTTACTTCTATCCACAAATACCCTCGATATGAATGAATGTGATGCTCCAGTATCGAATAGTACGAGTGCTGAAAAATTATTGAGCAGAAACGTACCAATCACGGCGTCTGGCTCCTCATAGACTTCCTCCACGTTGACATGGTTGACATGTCCCTTCTGAAACGGGGTTGGCTTTGCATTCACATCCTTCTTCTCCGGGCAATCACTAGCATAGTGCCCGGTCTTCCTGCATTTGAAGCACTCCACTTGGCTGATATCCCTGCCGGTGAAGTTGTTGGGACGGTTTCGGCCATTGCTATCTCCATTGTTGAGGCCATTACCTCTTCCAGAGTTGTGGTGAAGATGCTTCTGTCCATTATGGTGGTGGCCATTTCCTCCTTTGTGCTGATGACCCTTCCCACCGTGGTGGTTGTGTCCACTGCCTCCATGCTTATGTTGTCCAGAATTTCCATTACCATCATGGAATGTGCGGGTCCTCTGATGCGGCGCTGAGTTGTTGTGGTTATTGCTATGCTTCCTCTTGCGGTTCTCAGCCTGCTTCTGCTTTCCCTCAAGAATTGTTGCTTTGTCCAAAAGTGTCTGAAAATCAGGAATATGCACAATGGACAATTGAACAGCAAGATCATCATGCAAACCATCCAGGAATCTCTCCTTTCTCTTTGCATCAGTATCCACATCTTCCGGTGCATAGCGCGCCAAGTTGCTGAACTCCTCTATGTACTCGGCCACAGTGCGGTGGTTCTGGCGCAGGTTTCGGAACTCCCTTCTCTTCAAGGTCATAACTCCAGTTGAAACATGAGCTGTGCGAAACCCTTCTTGAAACATTTCCCAGGTGATTCCGGCAAGGGGGTGAGTTATCTGGTAATTATCCCACCATGATGCAGCTGGTCCTTCCAGCAAGTGAGCAGCAAACCTCACCTTCTCAGCTTCAGTACAACCCACTGTCACTAGGTCCTTGTCCACAGCACGCAGCCAGTCCAATGCTATCATTGGCTCAGGTGCAGTAGAAAACTTGGCAGGCCTCAACCTCAGGAACCTTGTGAGCATATCTACCCCTGGAGGTGGATTATTGTTGTTGTTGTGGTGATTGTTGTTCTGGTTCTGGTTCGCTATGAACTGATTCATGGTCTGCATGAGTTGTGCCTGTGCGTTGATCAGCAGCTGCACATCAGGATTGGGGTTGTTGTTTCCAGTGTTGTTGGTCCCGGTCCTTACACGTCGAGGAGGCATCTGTTGGTTCAGCAAAGGTAAATAGAGATAGATAGAAACTAAAGAAAACACTACCCATACTAATACACCAACATGGCAGCAAGCATTCACACCAAACATATTACACAACAATCAAACAAGACATCCCTATAAAAAGACAGAATCTGTCCAGAATTTTACTGCTGTGAAAACGTATTTTGCAGAGGCACTTAAATACGTCAGAAAATTTAGCCAATTTTTGTGGCTGTACAGGAACGAATTCCGCACCTAACCTGAATTTTTCGTGATTTTTGGAGTTACCAGTAAGGCATGAAAAATCGCGTGGTAAACAGCATCAGCAGAAAAACTGTAGCTCGCACAGACAACAACTTTTGGTAAAAACGAATATAATACTGATTTATAAACCTCACGAAAATTCCACACAATCATAGTTTAGAGAAAAGAAAATCCTAAACATAAACTTGCCATACCACATGTTTTGATATGACATAGATCTATTGCGATATCGATTTCCTGACGAAGACTAAATTGGTGGGCAATCCTAATTAGAACTTGAAGCGTTTGATGTAGTCCGTGCTCCTCTGGCACCGGCGCTTCTTTGGGCGAGCATCCATGGCTGGTGGTTCATCCTCTTGAGGATCTTCATCATCGCTTGAGACATAGATGATATCTTCCTCGGGGTCCTCTTCCTCTTCCTCATCATCTTCAGCATTTGCGTCACCTTCATCTCCATCCTCCTTATCATCATGTCCATATTTTCGAATAAGTAATCCAACAGAGGTTTGACTTGTTAACTAAAGTGGGTAATGAACATCTACTATTTTGAATAGAGGAGAGTGAGAAAAATGATAGATATAGAATTATGAGAAGTGAAGAGCGAGAAGATATAAGAGAAAATTAAATAAGTTGTCAGTTCCTATGGTCTTCCTAATCTACTCCATTTTCTAAGGTCACGAACCTACAGGCAACACAATGCTCTGATACCATCTGAAGCGACACAACCTGAATACAGATTGAATCTCTGTGCTTTCTGTGCTAGTCCCTTGGATCAATCGCTAGCACACACAGTTCGATGAATAACCAGAATAGCAAATGCGTCAATTATTACAACGTATGATCCATGGTATAATTACTACAAAGCGCATAGCTCAAGGCTAGCTGAAAATAACATAGTTCAAGCAGCAAATAAATAAACGAAGAGCTCCATCACGCCACAGGCGAACATGTTGGGTGTAAGCTCGCAACCTATGGTATCTCTTACTCGTCTTCAGTATAACCTGCAACATAAAAACGTTGCAGCCCCGAAGGGTCATTACACTTGGAATGGAAATGGCAAGATGTCATATGGTGGCTTTTTCTGGCGCCTATCGCTACATGATATTTGGCAGGTGGAGTTCATATTTGCGTAAAGCCAGTTTTGTTTTCCCTACTCTCAAAACATTTATTTAAAACATAGTATATCAATAAGACTAATTACTACCCATAATCCACCTGGTACATTAATATTCAGAAATTCGACTGACGAGATCATCCAACAGTTTCAAGCTCTAATTGCTCATAGATGTCCGTAACCGGGGACACGGCTAAGTACTTAGTTTTGACACTCTCGAGAGGCTGTACACATTCCCCACATGACCTAGTCTGTTCTTCTTCCATGATGCGCATTTTGCTTAAATGGACAGATGTCGACTAGGACAAGACCTTTCAGAAGCGATACCTCAACCACAATGGACGCGCTCCGTCCTACCAATATCTACCACCCTCTGTACATTGGGTCGAGCTCTCGCAACCTACTCAATCTAGCCAAAGCCCATATAGCATGTGGTTGTACTGGAAGCTACTAAAACAAGAAAACCGGGCTAATCTCTTTGTTCCTGGGTGGCCAACCTCAAGTGTGATGCACACGGTGCTGCCATAGAAATGACCCCGGTGCAACCACTCAACATAAACCAAGCATTACCACTTACCACCCAGGGGTGTATTAATTTGACATGGTTGTTATCATTAAGGGAATAAAACATTTATCTCTCGCAATCTCTCCACTTTGATAATATCCCAGGGCCAGCAATTTGAAAACAGTATGCACATAAAACAACTACCAATGCATAGAAAACAATAGGATAATGAGTTTGTGACACTTGCCTTGGTCGGTGTTCAGACAGTCGTCGCAATCGCACTCGTTGCAATCCGGGCAATCTAACGCAAGCAAAATAATTCACAATCAAACACCAAACAACACAAACAGGTAAAACACATAATGAAATTATGCATGCATGCTCTGGAAAGAAATTGGATATCAAACATTTTCATAAACAATTAATGCAATAAAGGTTTCAAATAGCCATTTAACCATGAACAAAATATATATGTATAAAATAGTTTCTAATATCTCTTGCAGGCATACTGGTGGATAGGCAATATAAGTATCTGCAATTTTGCGTTGGATTCATATTAAAATAGTTTACAGAATTTAAAATATACTAGAAATACTATATAAACGATTTTAAATTGCAAAAATTCGCAAGTTTTGTAAAAGCACAAACTAACAGTACCAAAATGTTCCTCTCATTTTTCTGAATCCAACAATATATTATTTGTTCAATTCCGAGTTACAAAACTTTAATAATGAATTTTAAAAGATTAAACATTTCGAGGTTTATTAATAATTTTTGTCCGAAACGTTGTTCGAAAAAGTTTCTCGGATGGAGAAACTTTCTACACGAAAGTAACAGAGAATTCAATTTCGAACTTAATGCAAAAAGAATCACCTAAAACGGAGCTACAGATTATTTGATATGGAATTTAGAAGTTAGATTTTAGCTAGCACACATATGAACCGATCGATCGCATGTGCGCGAGGTGAGAAAAGAAAAATAAGGTAGACGTGGCCATATGTGATACGATTGTTCTGGTTTAGTGCATTACCCTGCTGCTGCTGCTGGTGATGGTCGATTTGGATGAACCAGACGGCGTGGTGGTCAGGCGTGGACGGCGACGTCGTCCCGGCGTCTCTGGTAGTCCTTGGCGATAGAGACTCGGACGACGAGATGCAGCAGACAACAGCGGTCACAGTAATGTCTCTCCCGTCGTGTCCCTCTCTCTCGGGTGGCAGCTACGGGCGGATGGAACTCCGGACGATGGTGAACTCCGGCGATAGCTCCGGCGACCTCTCCCAAGCGTTTCCGTGCACTGCAGTTAGGGAAAAAAGGGTTGAGACGAAGCGGTCGAGGAAGGGGAACAACACGAAGTGAAGGAGGGGCTCTCTGGGCGACGGGAACCTCCGGTTCTGAGCTTCAATGGCGGCGGCAGATCGAAACTCCGACGAGAAATTCGCGCAGCCTGGCGGCGCAAAATTTAGGGATTTTAAGGAGCAAAAACGGAGGAGATTATGCGGTATTTATAGAGGGATTTTCGTGGCAAGGGGGCAAAGAAATCTGAGCGGAATCGAGGGAGAAAACTGGGATATTTCGCAGCCGGTACCAACTCGTACGCGAAACAGACTCCAGGCAGAGGTAGAAGATGATTGTGGGTCCCAGCAGCCATTAGTGGAGAAAAAAAAAATGAAAGAATAAGGTGGACGGATACGGAGCTGCTGGCTGCTCGCATGTGCCGGCTGCGCGCGGCCGTACGCGAGTCAGCGCGTACGCATGCTGCCTGCTCGATGGTGAGCTGATTGGTTGCCTTGCCAATCTATTTTTTTTTCTTTATTTCTTTTCTTCTCTATTTTTTTCTGAAAACTGAATTAGCTGTAGGTTGCAAAATCTGATGTAAATAAAAATACGAAAATTTGTAAATACTCCCAGTACAGTATCGGGACTTAATGAGATACTAGCAGTATAAAACTTTTATGCAAGGTAAAGTAAAATATTTTCTAAAACTGAAACTTTAACATGCTGATATGATGAAATGCATGAATTTGAAAATGCACAGTTTTTAGGATGTTACAGTAATATTCAATGGTTTGATATTTAAGTTGTTGTGTTATTCTTCTAGTGGTGTCATGTGAACGTTGACTACATGATACTTCACCTTTATGGGCCTAGGGGAATACGTCTTGTACTCGTTTGCCAATTGCGGGGTTGCCGGAGTGACAGAAACCTAAACCCCCGTTGGTATATCGATGCAGGAGGGATAGCAGGATCTCAGAGTTTAAGGTTGTGGTTAGATTTATCTTAATTACTTTCTTGTAGTTGCGGATGCTTGCAAGGGGTATAATCACAAGTATGTATTAGTCCTAGGAAGGGCGATGCATTAGCATAGGTTCACCCACACAACACTTATCAAAACAATGGAGATTAATCAGCTATATGAAGCGGAAGCACTAGATTAAATTCCCGTGTGTCCTCAAGAACGTTTGGTCATTATAAGTAAACAAACCGGCTTGTCCTTTGTGCTAAAAACGATTGGACCACTCGCTGCAATTATTTCTCTCGCATTTTACTAACTTGTACTTTATTCATCTGCTATATCAAAACCCCCTGAATACTTGTCTCTGAGCATTTACAGTGATTCCTTCATCGAAACTGCTTGTCAACACCTTCTGCTCCTCGTTGGGTTCGACACTCTTATTTATCGAAAATACTACGATACACCCCCTATACTTGTGGGTCATCAAGCGACTGCGGTAGACTGCTGGATGAGCATATGGTTTCGAGGTTCGGCGGGGATGATCCGGTCCGATTGATGACGGTGTCGATGAAGTGGCTCCGGCAGGCAGCCGGATGATGAGGATCGCGAGGCCTGGGGTAGGCCAGGGAAGTCCGGCGGGGATGTTCCAGTGCGGTGGTCGTGGAGGTGGGAGAGAGAGGGAGTTGGGAAGTTCCGGTGGGTGGTCTGAGGGAAATGATTTTTTTGGGAGGGTTTCCGGGCTAGGGAGGTGGTGATCGAAAAAATGACGGGCAGACCCCCACCACCAACCGACTTTGTTGTCATCTCCTCAGGGGTAGAATGGGAATTTGGAAGCGTGTGAAATTTTTGTATTTTGTGGGCGGGAAGTTTCGCCGCTATGAGATTTTGAATTTGGCTACCGTCCAAGTATAATGATAAAAAAATTGTGAGACCGTACTAGTACCTCTGTTCAAGGCCTAGTGCAAAATCAAATCATCACCTTGAATATCGGTCACTACCATGATCATGATCTATCTCTGAAATTAGCGTATCCGCTAGATCTTGCAAAGTATAATGATAAAAAAATTGTAAGACCGTACTAGTACTTCTCTTCTAGACGGAGTGCAACATCAAATCATCATCACGTTGAAAATTTGTTACCATGATCATGATCTATCTCTGAAATTGGCGCATCCGCTATATCTTTCAAAGTATAATGATAATAAAAATTGTGAAACCATACTAGTACTTCTGTTCAAGTCCGAGTGCAACATCAAATCATCATCACGTTGAAAATTTGTTCCATGATCATGATCTATCTCTGAAATTGGATCATCCGCCAAATCTTGCAAAGTATAATGATAAAAAATTGAGAGACCGTACTAGTACTTCTGTTCAAGCCCGAGTGCAACATCAAATTATCATCATGTTGAAAATTTGTTACCATGATCATGATCTATCTCTAAATTTGGTGCATTCGCTAAATCTTGCAAAGTATAATGATAAAGAAATTGTGAGACAGTAGTATTACTTCAGTTCAAGCCCGAGTGCAACATCAAATCATCATCAAGTTGAAAATTTGTTACCATGATCATGATCTATCTCTGAATTTGGCGCATCCGCTAAATCTTGCAAAGTATAATGATAAAGAAATTGTGAGACAGGGTCGAGTGCAACATCAAATCATCATCACGTTGAAAATTTGTTACCACCATCATGATCTACCTCTGAAAATGGGCGCATCCGCTAAAATTTGCAAAGTATAATGATACAAAATTGTGAGACCGTACTAGTACTTATGTTCAAGATCGAGTGCAACAACAAATCATCATTACATTGAAGATGGTGTTACCATGATCATGATCTATCTCTGAATTTGGCGCATCCACTAAATCTCGCAAAGTATAATGATAAAAAAAATTGTGAGACTGTACTAGTACTTATGTTCAAGGCCGAGTGCAGGATCAAATCATCATCACGTTGAAATTTGTTACAACGATCATGACATATCTCTAAAATTGGCGCATCTGCTAAATCTTGCATGTGGCGCATCTCGGTGCGGAGCAACATGCCGATGCTATCAAGGTTGAGTTGCTGGTAGCGTCATCGGTCTCTCCTCTTTTGATAGATCTTCTACATGGCGCGGCGCACCGCCTGTCGAGAAGCAGTCACATGTGATACCGAGGTGGAGACGTCGCCGGCATCCTCGAGGTGCGGCTGCCCTTCTACGAGCCAGCGTCGACTCAAGGTATGAATCCATGCGTTGTCACGCTCCTTCTGCCGATGAAGTGGGGTGCCTTATATTTATTGTTCTTCTCTTACGATTATTTCGAGCCGAACATGTGAGCTCTTTCTCTAAATATATTGCTTGAAAAGCTAACCAAGTTACTTAAATTCACTTCGTTCTTAATCTTGCGTGCTAATTTTGTTATTTTTGCTGACAGTGGTGCGCGCAAGGAGATTTATTTATGGGTGTGTGATGGCGTGTATTTCACACGTTCGTTGGGCAACCCCAAGAGGAAGGTATGATGCGCACAGCAGCAAGTTTTCCCTCAGAAAGAAACCAAGGTTTATCGAACCAGGAGGAGCCAAGAAGCACGTTGAAGGTTGATGGCGGCGAGATGTAGTGCGGCGCAACACCAGGGATTCCGGCGCCAACGTGGAACCTGCACAACACAACCAAAGTACTTTGCCCCAACGAAACAGTGAGGTTGTCAATCTCACCGGCTTGCTGTAACAAAGAGTTAACCGTATTGTGTGGAAGATGATTGTTTGCAGAAAACAGTAGAACAAGTATTGCAGTAGATTGTATTTCAGTAAAGAGAATTGGACCGGGGTCCACAGTTCACTAGAGGTGCCTCTCCCATAAGACGAACAGCATGTTGGGTGAACAAATTACAGTTGGGCAATTGACAAATAAAGAGAGCACGACAATGCACATACATATCATGATGAGTATAGTGAGATTTAATTGGGCATTACGACAAAGTACATAGACCGCCATCCAACTGCATCTATGCCTAAAAAGTCCACCTTCAGGTTATCATCCGAACCCCCTCCAGTATTAAGTTGCAAGCAACAGACAATTGCATTAAGTATGGTGCGTAATGTAATCAACAACTACATCCTTAGACATAGCATCAATGTTTTATCCCTAGTGGCAACAGCACAACACAACCTTAGAACTTTCACATCCTTGTCCCGGTGTCAATGCGGGCATGAACCCACTATCGAGCATAAGTACTCCCTCTTGGAGTTACAAGCATCTACTTGGCCAGAGCATCTACTAGTAACGGAGAGCATGCAAGATCATAAACAACACATAAGCATAACTTTGATAATCAACATAACAAGTATTCTCTATTCATCGGATCCCAACAAACGCAACATATAGAATTACAGATAGATGATCTTGATCATGTTAGGCAGCTCACAAGATCCGACAATGATAGCACAATGGGGAGAAGACAACCATCTAGCTACTGCTATGGACCCATAGTCCAGGGGTAGACTACTCACACATCACACCGGAGGCGACCATGGCGGCGTAGAGTCCTCCGGTGATGATTCCCCTCTCCGGCAGGGTGCCGGAGGCGATCTCCTGGATCCCCCGAGATGGGATCGGCGGCGGCGGCGTCTCTGGAAGGTTTTCCGTATCGTGGTTCTCGGTACTGGGGTTTTCGTCACGGAGGCTATTTGTAGGCGGAATGGCAGAGTCGGGGGCCAGACGAGGGGGCCACACCATAGGGCGGCGTGGGCCCCCCCTGGGCCGCGCCGCCACGTGGTGTCGCCACCTCGTGGCCCCACGTCGTGTGGTCTTGGGTCATCTGGAAGCTCCGTGGAAAAATCGGCCCCTGGGCTTTGATGCCGTCCAAGTCCGAGACTATTTCCTTACTAGGATTTCTGAAACCAAAAACAGAAAAACAGAATCGGCACTTCGGCATCTTGTTAATAGGTTAGTTCGAGAAAATGCACGAATATGACATAAAGTGTGCATAAAACATGTAGATAACATCAATAATGTGGCATGGAACATAAGAAATTATCGATACGTCGGAGACGTATCAGCATCCCCAAGCTTAGTTCTGCTCGTCCCGAGCAGGTAAAACGATAACACAGATAATTTCTGGAGTGACATGCCATCATAATCTTGATCATACTATTTGTAAAGCATATGTAGTGAATGCAGCGATCAAAACAATGTGTATGACATGAGTAAACAAGTGAATCATATAGCAAAGACTTTTCATGAATAGCACTTCAAGACAAGCATCAATAAGTCTTGCATAAGAGTTAACTCATAAAGCAATAATTCAAAGTAAAGGCATTGAAGCAACACAAAAGAAGATTAAGTTTCAGCGGTTGCTTTCAACTTGTAACATGTATATCTCATGGATATTGTCAACATAGAGTAATATAATAAGTGCAATAAGCAAGTATGTAGGAATCAATGCACAGTTCACACAAGTGTTTGCTTCTTGAGGTGGAGAGAAATAGGTGAACTGACTCAACATTGAAAGTAAAAGAATGGTCCTCATAGAGGAAAAGCATCGATTGCTATATTTGTGCTAGAGCTTTGATTTTGAAAACATGAAACAATTTTGTCAACGGTAGTAATAAAGCATATGCATCATGTAAATTATATCTTATAAGTTGCAAGCCTCATGCATAGTGTACTAATAGTGCCCGCACCTTGTCCTAATTAGCTTGGACTACCTGGATTATCACCGCAATACATATGCTTTAACCAAGTATCACAAAGGGGTACCTCTATGCCGCTGTACAAAGGTCTAAGGAGAAAGCTCGCATTTGGATTTCTCGCTTTTGATTATTCTCAACTTAGACATCCATACCGGGACAACATAGACAACAGAGATAATGGACTCCTCTTTTAATGCTTTAAGCATTCAACAACAATTAATTCTTTTCTCATTAGAGATTTGAGGATGTTTGTCCAAAACTGAAACTTCCACCATGGAACATGGCTTCGGTTAGCGGCCCAATGTTCTTCTCTCACAATATGCATGCTCAAACCATTCAACTCAGAGTAGATCGCCCTTACTTCAGACAAGACGAACATGCATAGCAACTCACATGAAATTCAACAATGAGTTGATGGCGTTCCCCGATAAACATGGTTATCGCACAACAAGCAACTTAATAAGAGATAAAGTGCATAATTACATATTCAATACCACAATAGTTTTTAAGCTATTTGTCCCATGAGCTATATATTGCAAAGGTGAATGATGGAATTTTAAAGGTAGCACTCAAGCAATTTACTTTGGAATGGCGGAAAATACCATGTAGCATAGGTAGGTATGGTGGACACAAATGGCATAGTGGTTGGCTCAAGTATTTTGGATGCATGAGAAGTATTCCCTCTCGATACAAGGTTTAGGCTAGCAAGGCTTATTTGAAACAAACACAAGGATGAACCGGTGCAGCAAAACTCACATAAAAGACATATTGAAAACATTATAAGACTCTACACCGTCTTCCTTGTTGTTCAAACTCAATACTAGAAATTATCTAGACCTTAGAGAAACCAAATATGCAAACCAAATTTTAGCATGCTCTATGTATTTCTTCATTAATGGGTGCAAAGTATATGATGCAAGAGCTTAAACATGAGCACAACAATTGCCAAGTATCACATTACCCAAGACATTTATAGCAATTACTACATGTATCATTTTCCAATTCCAACCATATAACAATTTAACGAAGGAGAAACTTCGCCATGAATACTATGAGTAGAAACCAAGGACATACTTGTCCATATGCTACAGCGGAGCGTGTCTCTCTCCCATAAAGTGAATGCTAGGATCCATTTTATTCAAACAAAACAAAAACAAAAACAAACCGACGCTCCAAGAAAAAGCACATAAGATGTGATGGAATAAAAATATAGTTTCAGGGGAGGAACCTGATAATGTTGTCGATGAAGAAGGGGATGCCTTGGGCATCCCCAAGCTTAGACGCTTGAGTCTTCTTGATATATGCAGGGGTGAACCACCGGGTGCATCCCCAAGCTTAGAGCTTTCACTCTCCTTGATCATGTTGCATCATACTCCTCTCTTGATCCTTGAAAACTTCCTCCACACCAAACTCGAAACAACTCATTAGAGGGTTAGTGCACAATATAAATTGACATATTCAGAGGTGACACAATCATTCTTAACACTTCTGGACATTGCATAATGCTACTGGACATTAGTGGATCAAAGAAATTCATCCAACATAGCGAAAGAGGCAATGCGAAATAAAAGGCAGAATCTGTCAAAACAGAACAGTTCGTATTGACGAATTTTAAAATGGCACCAGACTTGCTCAAATGAAAATGCTCAAATTGAATGAAAGTTGCATACATATCTGAGGATCATGCACGTAAATTGGCTTAATTTTCTGAGCTACCTACAGGGAGGTGGACCCAGATTCGTGACAGCAAAGAAATCTGGAACTGTGCAGTAATCCAAATCTAGTACTTACTTTTCTATCAACGGCTTAACTTGGCACAACAAAACACAAAACTAAGATAAGGAGAGGTTGCTACAGTAGTAAACAACTTCCAAGACACAAAATAAAAACAAAGTACTGTAGGTAAAAACATGGGTTGTGAAAGATCGAGATGTCGCCTAGAGGGGGGGGGGGGTGAATAGGCAATTACAAACTCTTGCGGATTTGTCTTGTAAGAATGCGGAATTAAACTAACGTTTAGTTTACAAGCACAAACCCTAAATATGCTAAGCTCAACTAAGTATAACAATGGCAACTAGAGCTAAGCAAGATAGGCACAAGATATATGTAGCACAAGGCTAAGCAAGATAGGCATAAGATATATGTAGCACAAGTGATAGCAAGATATATATATATATATACTTCAAGCACGATGGCTATCACAAGGAAAGAGAGCTCGGGTATAGAGATAACCGAGGCACGCGGAGACGAGGATGTATTCCCGTGTTCCCTTGCTTTGCAACAAGGTACGTCACGTTTGGAGGAGTGGAGGTCCCACGAAGGATTCCCCGCGCCACGAAGGCTCACCCTATTCTCCGAACCACACCCACGAAGGATAATGGCCCTTTCCTTATGGTTAGCTTTTCCTCCGCTCCGGAGATGGCAAGCTCCACAACCACTTCACAAGCTCCACGAAGGAGAAGCCCGGGCCTCTTCACAATCTTCTTGAAGAGATCACCGGAGCACCAATCACCAAGCCAACTAGGAGGTCACCCTCCAAGAGTAACAAGCTCACGGTCTCTCACTCGAACAA
The DNA here is from genome assembly GCF_019359855.2 of Lolium perenne. Classification (NCBI taxonomy): domain Eukaryota; kingdom Viridiplantae; phylum Streptophyta; class Magnoliopsida; order Poales; family Poaceae; genus Lolium; species Lolium perenne. The sequence goes on along the minus strand of NC_067249.2, from coordinate 129,712,540 downwards.
ATCGTGGTGGAGAGCTCAACACTATGCAATGATGCAAAGCAAGAACACCGGTGGTGTTCAAATCCTTCACACTCAAATCCCACCAAAGCAACAAATGCTAGGATGAGATTGGAGAGGAAGAACAAGGGGGAAAGTCAACCAAAGACTCCAAGATCTAGATCCCAAGAGATTCCCTCACTTAGAGAAGAAACGGTTTGGTGGAAGTGTAGATCTAGATCTCCTCTCTCAAATCCTCAAATATGAGCAAGATTGATTGGAGGAATCAAGGGAGAGAGAGAGTTCTTCAAATAGCAACAATGGAGGTGAGAGAGAGTGAAGAACTTGTTGTCTAAAGGTGGAAGAAGACCTATTTATAGTCCAAGAAGAGAAATAACCGTTGGGGGAAAAACCAAGAGAAAAACGCATTAAAAAGGAAGAAAAACGGGCAGAAACGGAGCCCCGGCGGCGGCCCGGCGGCTGATCGGACCAGCAGCGGACAGGCCGGTGCAGCCGGCCCAGCCGGAGACCGGGCGGGGCGCATGGGCCGCGTGGAGGCGCCAGGCCCAGGCGGGCGAGCTGGCCGCGTGGACCGCGCGTGGGCGGCGCGTAAGGCTAGGGGCGCTCGGTCGGAGCAGGCCCCGGTCGGGCCGGGGAGGTGGCCGGGCGGCCCGCAGGCAGCCGGCGCTGGCCGGAGTGGGGCGGCGGCCGGTTACGGTCCGGTCGGACCGGAGGGCTGGCTGGGCTGCCCGGCTGTTGGGCCGGTGGCCGCCCGGTCGACCGGGTGGGCCGGCATGCGGTCCGGCAGGCCGGGCGGCAACCGGCCGCCTCCCCTTTTCTTTTTCCTTTTCTTTTTCTCTTTTACCTTTTCTTTAATAACTATTGCTCCCGAACTCCGATTAACATGAAACCAATTTTGTTGGAAAGATAACGACGAATACTATCCAATAGAAAGTGCAAACTCAAGAACCTGTAGGAGGGGATTTTATCATGAATATAAAAGGGTAGAACCTTATATCATGAATACCGGTAAAATCACCCAACCTCGAAAACGCAATAGAAGATGCATGCGAACTCCGTTTCGATGAACTTGGGCTTGTTGTAAAGCTAGCAACAAGCTCAAGAACCTCACATAGAGAAACACCAAGAAACAATAAGGATATGCAAAGTATGCAAAGGATTGAGCTCCCTAAGACGATGTGATCAAGTTACCCAACCGAAAGCCCCTCTTAATAGTGCGGCTATCTATCCTATAATCCGGTCTCCCAACATCCACCTTGAGACCGGTAAAAGGAAAACCTAGCAAGGTCATACCTTTGCCTTGCGCATCCCGCTTGATCTTGATGATAACTCTTCAAGCTTCACTCAAGCCGGAATGCCACACTTGACCAATGTTGCTTCGTGAAGACTCACAAATGCTCCCCCATACACTATGATGGGAAAGCCCCATTGATGCACATCTTCACATGTCCATTATCACCAAATGGACGACAAGTTTCAAGCATGTGATCCACTCAAGATACTCATCTTGAACTTGTCCAACTCAACCTTGTATCTTCTCATACGATGTTCTTGATCCAATACACGAGGTATACATTTATCTTCATGGCATCCATACTTGAATCCAACACATGGAGAACAAGTAGTACCTATGGAATATTCCTTCATATAAACTCAATGAAAACATTAGTCCATAGGGGTTGTCATTAATTACCGAAAACCACACATAGGGGCAATGTACCCTTACAATCTCCCCCATTTTGGTAATTGATGACAACCACAATAAGAGGGTTTATATAATGAATATTAGTGACAAGTACGCAACTTATCCGAGAATAAGTTGTATACAAGAGGTTGTATTTGATATGGTCAAGTAACACAAAGCTACTAGTCCATATCAAAACCGGCTCTACTCACACAACTACAACAAATGCAAGAGATGTGAGTAGAACCAATATATATAGAGAAAACTCCCCCACAATGTATGCACGTGTGATGAACATGAATTCATTGCATATATTGTCAAGATTAACCTTTGGGATAGTTTCCACTATATATATACAACCATGCAAGACATATAAATATGGAATGCATGAGAGGCAAAACACTTAAGCACAAACCAAACTTAAGTATAAAACCATTCCCTTAAACCCTCTAAACTTCTCCCCCATTGGCATCGATTGTCAAAATGGGTGAAAAATTTAGAAGGCCAATATAATGTGAGTTCCTCCCCAAAGTGTGCACTTCTCATAATTTGAGTGAAATCAAGTGCACATATCCAATGATGAATACTTGAAGGAAGTCAAACTATATTGAGGATCAAAGATTGCATAAAGATAACATGGTGAAGTGAGCTTCAACAAATAAAGCAAGCAATCAAAGATCCAATTGGACAAACAAAGATATCATGATAAGAGAAATATAGTGCTCTAAAAATAAGAAAGCTCCCCAAGGTTCGTGCACAATTTATCATGTTTGCATTTGAATACAATATGCACAAACATGGAATCCTCACTCCCTATATATCATTTAGAACACAACTAGGATAAAGAGAGTATGCTTATCAAGAACAACTTTAATCCAACAATTACGAGATATGAGTGCATGAAGAGAATAAATAAACCAATCACTCATAAGTTTTCTTTACCAACCCACTAAAAACAAAAGGGGTAAAAGATGGTCGGCAAAGATCAAGAATATCAAGGTGATGGATTAACACTCTTATGTATATAAGTTTCTAAAGTGGACAAAGTGATCCATAAAGAAACATGCACACACAAGAGGTTAACAAAATAGATAAAAACAAGATATCCAATATGAAGTCATAAAATATACCAAAGGATGTTTGCTTAAGAAGCATATATAGCCTATGGCTCCAATTTTCACTTATGGTATATATGAATGAACTTCAACTAAGTTAAACCTCAAAAACATTACAACTAACAATAAAGGAAGTAGGGCTAGTTGGAGTGTTTTGAGAAAGGCAACAAGTATCACAAATACGGATTTATTTCACAAATTCATCAATATTGCACACAAGAGCTCTTTGAGGAATTGATACGCAATAAATTGCTAGAGGGCATATTTGTGATAGGTGAATCATAAAATATGATATATATATATATAACCTATCATATGCATCTTCTCAAATTACTCAAATGTTCAATAAGAAGTTTTACTTTAAATGGGTTTTTCAAGAACCGCAATATTTTCGAAATAAATAATTTCATGCCAAGATACAACCTACAAGAGGTTGGATGCTATATGAGAGTGCATGAATAAGATACTTGTTACCGAGATGGCAATGGCTTGATGTAGTAGATAAGAGTTCATCGATCATCCTAGCTTGACTCCAATCCTCATATGGTGACAACACCTTCCTTATAGATGAGACAAGCCTCCATTGCATCTCCAATGTACCTAAAACATCATTCAAGTACATCTTGGTCCCCAAACTTATTGGGTCCAACATGGTTAGACTAACCACAATATATAGGACACACTCCATATAAACATGTGCATATTTAGATGAAGTTTGAATTTCATGCACATCTTAGCCATTTAGGATTTGATGGAGTATATCCTACATAATGGATCAAAAGAAGGCAAGCATACTACAAGTATAAACAAATTACATATAAGCATGCACCAAAACCTTTAACAATCCAAGAAGGATATACTTTGGACAAAACACCAAAAGAATTAGATAAGGCATAGAGGTGCCACAAAACAAATTTGTTGTCCAAGTTATATCTAAGAAGCAAATCACAAAAGATTTGTTCAACAAAGTTCAACAAGTGAACTAAGAAGAAACCATTGAGCATAGAGGATGAAATAAAGCAAACATGCTCAAAGATTTATCTCATTCAAGCTAATAAAATATGCAAGAAGGAATGAGATAGCAAACTCCCCAAAAGAGCAAGGTTCGAACAAATAAACCAAACCCTCACTTTTCACAATGGCACAATGTACCGTAAGGAAAAGGTATGTATTCCAAAATAAACACTTGATATGAATCAAGAGGATTTATCAAAAGATTTTTCAAAGGGACAAGGAAGACATATGGGAACAATAAAGATTTCTTGGAAATAAAATAAGGAAGTAAGAAGCAATCCAAGGTGAAGATGATCCATGAATTCAACCACATACAAGGTTATCAATTGTCAAAGACAATGAGTATATTGGAAATAATTTCCGGTGGTGAAATTATAATGATAGTAAGGATCAACTTCACAATAAAAGGCATAGGATAAGTATATCGAATTAAGCACTATGCACGGATTAAGATTCTTGATAGCTTCAACTAGTCAAACAATCACGCACGGCAATGATTAGAATAACTTGAAGCAAACGGTGTCCCAAATAAGATATAGAGATATGTATTTGAGGAAAACCGTACCAAGAATTTCTTAATCAAACAAGAGTCCATAAGATGAGCCAATAAAAGCTTTTTAATAGAAGTGGAGCTTGTTTGAGCAAACATGCCACCTAGGAACAAGAATAATTAAGAGCATCAACTCTAAGTGGCATAACCTCATATGTTCACATTTTCTAGGCTTGTGATATGTACAAAACATATTACTCCCCCATAATGTGATAAAACATTTCTTCTAAATAAGAGGCAACTAAAATTCAACTAGAGATGATTAATGGATATTTAGAATTTGAATTTCTCATGAGTATGGAACACCACATAGTGACTAGATAATCTTGCAATATCAATACTAAGTGGTGGTACCCATGTACACACATTTTAAAGAAAGAGAGATGCACAAAGCATATCACTCCCCCAAAATGGGATGTTCCATTAATCACTTCAAGAGAGCCAAATAAGATATCATCAAGATGCATTAGGCTCAAGGCAATACACAAGTATATGGTGAGTCAAACAAACATACTTGAATACACAAATAAGCAAGTAAGACACAACACATACATACACATATTTGGTACAAAACCAAACATGCAAAGGGGCAAGTAACTTACAATAAATATGATGAGTTGAAGTATAAGTTACCGCAAAGAGGAACATTGGATATAAGATATAGATGATAATCCATATGACTTGGCTTGGTCAAAATATAATATATGAAGATCCCTTAATTCTTCATGAAGTAGCCAAGTCTCCAATGACCTCCTCATGTACCTATTGATCAAGTTTGAGATTGTTGGTCCCCAACCAAGTTGGGTCCTAGGAGGTTAGTCACAATAGGCTTGGCAACCCAAATGGTTCTTTTCTTGAAACCACTTTGAGTTCCAACAAACTTGGCAAACACATTGCCATCCTTATCCTTCCCTAGAGAATAATCATTATCAACAATTATAGGGTTAGATAAGGTACCACCTAAGCAAGAAGAAGCAAAGTGCCCCTTCTCACGGCATAAGTAGCAAGTGTTCCCCTTTCTCTTCTTTATTGATTTCTTCTCTTGGGGAACAATATCTTGATTCTTCTTGGGAAGTGGCCTATCTTCAACTTGAGGTCGAGCATGAGCTTGACCTTTACCTTGTGGCCGTTTCCTTGTTGTTTCTCACTCAAGTGCTTCTTCTTCTTCTTCAATGGGCATGATCTAACATGATGCCCTTCAACCTTGCACTTGAAACAAACCAACTTGGCCGAATCCTTGACTTTGTCTTGGCCCTTCTTCTTGTTGCTCTTGCTCTTGGACTTATTCTTGTTATTGGAGTTGAATCCAAGTCCACTCTTGTCATTGGGGGATTGTTGCACACTTAGCATCTTGTCAAGTGCGGATTTCCCTTCATGACGCTTTTCCAAGTCTTTCTTCAAAGAAAGGACTTGGGCCTCGAGCTCTTTTATTTCCTCTACATGGTTAGTAGAAATACAAGTACTAGAGGAAGTAGAAGCTTCATTGTTAGAGCAACAAGGCAAAGTGAGTAATCCAACACAAGGTGTATCACTAGTTTGACTAGATAGATTACAAGGACTAGCACATGAAGATATAGCATTTGTAGTAGAGATTGTGCTAATGTCCATATGAGGCTCACAAGATGTTACCTTAGTGATACTAGCCTCATGAGCTAACTTTAGCCCATCATAGGAAATTAGAAGTTCATCATGAGAGCTTGAGAGCTTTTTATGACTTTCTTCCAATTCCCTATAATTGCTAGTTAGCAACTCAAGTTGAGCCCTTAGCTCAACATTCTCCTTTAAGGTCGATGCTTCACAAGAATTAGAGTTAGTAGCACAAGCATCAACAATAGTTTTCTCATTTTCATGCATATAGGATTCAACTTTTTGTGTAAGCATGAAATTAGCATGTTTCTCATCTTTTAGCTCATGCTTGAGGAGAGTGAATCTCATTTCCTCATTTTCAACATGGGATTCCAACTTCACTATGGTTTCCTTATATTTATTCAAGATATCCATAGAGTATTCGAGATTAGCACGAGCTTCTTTATTACCATGAAGAGAAGCATATATCATTGCCATATTATGCACCAAGGTATTATATTCTTCATCATTATCATCATCATCACTCTCATCATTAGAGGAAGTGTTAGGAGTCAAAGTAGGGGATACCTTTGATCCATTTGCCATAAGGCACATGTGCATATCGGAGAATGAAGATGAAGATATTCTTGAATCCTCATTTGAAATCATGTCTTGATCCATAGAGTGTTCGGTTTCCTCTACAATGTTAGTCAACAAGCAACTAGAGGAAATAGAAACATTTTGATTATGGGAGCAAGACAAGGCAAGCATATCCTCATGAGATCTATGTAAGCAATTTACACATGATATGCAAGGACTATCAACACAAGCATGTAGATTATTTTCAATGCAAGATGTGTTTAAGTCCAAAGAGGAAACATTGCAATGAGATAGAGATGAAGAGTCATCACTATTGAGCACAATATCAACATTGCAATTTCCCTCACCACTCACCATATCATTACCTTGTGTCTTGCAACACGTTGGTGAAGTGGAAGAAGATGATATATCATCACGACCTGAGGTGGAAGCAACTTGGAGCTCTTCATGATGTGAAGGGGAAGAGAGCTCCTCGGAGTCACCACCGACCAATTTAGAAGTGGATCCACCAAACATTTCCTTAAGCTTGATCCACATCTCATGAGACGATTTTCTCTTTATATATATCAAGAACCTACGAAAATCGGGTCTCAAGGAGAATAAAAGCTCATTAGATACTTGAGCTTCAAGATGTAAGTTTTTCTCATCCTCTAAAGATAGATTTTGAGAATCCATCGGAGGAGAAAAACCAACATCTAGAAATTGCTCTATATGTGGACACAAGGTCCGAAGATTACAAAGCAAGCAATTTCGCCACAAAAGATAATTTGTGCCATTAAATACAATTGTGTCATTGTGCACTATACTAGCCGACATCTTTACTCTCAAGGCGGTGAAGCCTTAAACAAGGAGAGACCTTGCTCTGATACCAATTGAAAGATCGAGATGTCGCCTAGAGGGGGGTGAATAGGCAATTACAAACTCTTGCGGATTTGTCTTGTAAGAATGCGGAATTAAACTAACGTTTAGTTTACAAGCACAAACCCTAAATATGCTAAGCTCAACTAAGTATAACAATGGCAACTAGAGCTAAGCAAGATAGGCACAAGATATATGTAGCACAAGGCTAAGCAAGATAGGCATAAGATATATGTAGCACAAGTGATAGCAAGATATATATATATATATACTTCAAGCACGATGGCTATCACAAGGAAAGAGAGCTCGGGTATAGAGATAACCGAGGCACGCGGAGACGAGGATGTATTCCCGTGTTCCCTTGCTTTGCAACAAGGTACGTCACGTTTGGAGGAGTGGAGGTCCCACGAAGGATTCCCCGCGCCACGAAGGCTCACCCTATTCTCCGAACCACACCCACGAAGGATAATGGCCCTTTCCTTATGGTTAGCTTTTCCTCCGCTCCGGAGATGGCAAGCTCCACAACCACTTCACAAGCTCCACGAAGGAGAAGCCCGGGCCTCTTCACAATCTTCTTGAAGAGATCACCGGAGCACCAATCACCAAGCCAACTAGGAGGTCACCCTCCAAGAGTAACAAGCTCACGGTCTCTCACTCGAACAAATCGTGGTGGAGAGCTCAACACTATGCAATGATGCAAAGCAAGAACACCGGTGGTGTTCAAATCCTTCACACTCAAATCCCACCAAAGCAACAAATGCTAGGATGAGATTGGAGAGGAAGAACAAGGGGGAAAGTCAACCAAAGACTCCAAGATCTAGATCCCAAGAGATTCCCTCACTTAGAGAAGAAACGGTTTGGTGGAAGTGTAGATCTAGATCTCCTCTCTCAAATCCTCAAATATGAGCAAGATTGATTGGAGGAATCAAGGGAGAGAGAGAGTTCTTCAAATAGCAACAATGGAGGTGAGAGAGAGTGAAGAACTTGTTGTCTAAAGGTGGAAGAAGACCTATTTATAGTCCAAGAAGAGAAATAACCGTTGGGGGAAAAACCAAGAGAAAAACGCATTAAAAAGGAAGAAAAACGGGCAGAAACGGAGCCCCAGCCGGCGGCCCAGCCGGCTGACCGGACCAGCAGCCGGACAGGCCGGTCTGCAGGCCGGCCCAGCCCCGAGCGATGACCGGGCGGGGCGCATGGGCCGCGTGGAGGCGCCAGGCCCAGGCGGGGCGAGCTGGCCGCGTGGACCGCGCGTGGGCGGCGCGTAAGGCTAGGGGCGCTCGGTCCGGAGCAGGCCCCGGTCGGGCGGGAGGTGGCCGGGCGGCCCGGTAGCAGCCGGCGCACAGGCCGGAGTGGGGCGGCGGCCCGGTTACGGTCCGGTCGGACCGGAGGGCTGGCTGGGCTGCCCGGCTGTTGGGCCGGTGGCCGCCCGGTCGACCGGGTGGGCCGGCATGCGGTCCGGCAGCCGGCGGCAACCGGCCGCCTCCCCTTTTTCTTTTTCCTTTTCTTTTTCTCTTTTACCTTTTCTTTAATAACTATTGCTCCCGAACTCCGATTAACATGAAACCAATTTTGTTGGAAAGATAACGACGAATACTATCCAATAGAAAGTGCAAACTCAAGAACCTGTAGGAGGGGATTTTATCATGAATATAAAAGGGTAGAACCTTATATCATGAATACCCGGTAAAATCACCCAACCTCGAAAACGCAATAGAAGATGCATGCGAACTCCGTTTTCGATGAACTTGGGCTTGTTGTAAAGCTAGCAACAAGCTCAAGAACCTCACATAGAGAAACACCAAGAAACAATAAGGATATGCAAAGTATGCAAAGGATTGAGCTCCCTAAGACGATGTGATCAAGTTACCCAACCGAAAGCCCCTCTTAATAGTGCGGCTATCTATCCTATAATCCGGTCTCCCAACATCCACCTTGAGACCGGTAAAAGGAAAACCTAGCAAGGTCATACCTTTGCCTTGCGCATCCCGCTTGATCTTGATGATAACTCTTCAAGCTTCACTCAAGCCGGAATGCCACACTTGACCAATGTTGCTTCGTGAAGACTCACAAATGCTCCCCCATACACTATGATGGGAAAGCCCCATTGATGCACATCTTCACATGTCCATTATCACCAAATGGACGACAAGTTTCAAGCATGTGATCCACTCAAGATACTCATCTTGAACTTGTCCAACTCAACCTTGTATCTTCTCATACGATGTTCTTGATCCAATACACGAGGTATACATTTATCTTCATGGCATCCATACTTGAATCCAACACATGGAGAACAAGTAGTACCTATGGAATATTCCTTCATATAAACTCAATGAAAACATTAGTCCATAGGGGTTGTCATTAATTACCGAAACCACACATAGGGGCAATGTACCCTTACAGGTTGTCTCCCATAAGCGCTTTTCTTTAACGCCTTTCAGCTAGGCGCAGAAAGTGTGTATCAAGTATTATCAAAGGGTGGTGCATCGTTATCATGAGCTCCCCCATCCATAGTGGTACTAAGGGCTTTGTCAATTTTAGGCCTATAATAATACTTCTTTGGTCTAGGCACTTTAGAGACATACATAAACTTTTGCTCCTTACCCACATAAGCTTTCTCCTTATATTTAAGAGAAGAAAATGTTGAACCCAAGGTTCCCATAGCTTTTTCAAGTTCGTCAATCCTATTGATTTGATCATCATGGACAGCATTAGTTCCTAGGACACTAATTCTTTCATCAATTCCTCCTAAGGATTTATCAAGTTCATCAGTTTTATCAAGTAATATTTCCAATTTAGCTTCAATACTTGGAAAATTTTTCTCTATGGTTTCCAATTTTTTCATAACATCTTCAAGAGAGATTTCAGTTTTAACTTTATCAACAGAGGGTATTCCAAATAAACTCTCAATAATGCAACTAGCTTCTAATGCAGGGGTACTTAAGAAGTCACCTTTTGCGAGACTATCAAGAACATATCTATTCCAACTAGAGATACCAACATAAAAATTCCTGAGTAAAATAATAGTGGAGTGCTTCTTAGTGCATCTATTATGAGCATCGCTAATTCTATACCAAGCATCTCTCAAACATTCTCCCCCTCGTTGCTTAAACGTACGAACTTCAACTTCAGGATTACTCATTTTAGTAGTAGTAAATAAAGCAAACTAGATAAAGTAAATGCAAGTAAACTAATTTTTTTGTGTTTTCGATATAGCAAACAAGATAGCAAATAAAGTAAAACTAGCAACTAATTTTTTTGTATTTTGATTTAGTGCAGCAAACAAAGTAGTAAATAAAACTAAGCAAGACAAAAACAAAGTAAAGAGATTGAGAAGTGGAGACTCCTTGCAGCGTGTCTTGATCTCCCGGCAACGGCGCCGAGAAAAAGAGCTTGATGGCGTGTATTTCACACGTTCGTTGGGCAACCCCAAGAGGAAGGTATGATGCGCACAGCAGCAAGTTTTCCTCGAGAAAGAAACCAAGGTTTATCGAACCAGGAGGAGCCAAGAAGCACGTTGAAGGTTGATGGCGGCGAGATGTAGTGCGGCGCAACACCAGGGATTCCGGCGCCAACGTGGAACCCGCACAACACAACCAAAGTACTTTGCCCCAACGAAACAAAGTGAGGTTGTCAAGCTCACCGGCGTGCTGGAACAACGCGTTAACCGTATTGTGTGGAAGATGATTGTTTGCGAAAACAGTAGAACAAGTATTGCAGAGATTGTATTTCAAGAAGAGAATTGGACCGGGGTCCACAGTTCACTAGAGGTGTCTCTCCCATAAGACGAACAGCATGTTGGGTGAACAAATTACGATTGGGCAATTGACAAATAAAGAGAGCACGACAATGCACATACATATCATGATGAGTATAGTGAGATTTAATTGGGCATTACGACAAAGTACATAGACCGCCATCCAACCGCATCTATGCCTAAAAAGTCCACCTTCAGGTTATCATCCGAACCCCCTCCGGTATTAAGTTGCAAGCAATGTACAATTGCATTAAGTATGGTGCGTAATGTAATCAACAACTACATCCTTAGACATAGCATCAATGTTTTATCCCTAGTGGCAACAGCACAACACAACCTTAGAACTTTCTGTCACTGTCCCAGGTGTCAATGCAGGCATGAACCCACTATCGAGCATAAGTACTCCCTCTTGGAGTTACAAGCATCTACTTGGCCAGAGCATCTACTAGTAACGGAGAGCATGCAAGATCATAAACAACACATAAGCATAACTTTGATAATCAACATAACAAGTATTCTCTATTCATCGGATCCCAACAAACGCAACATATAGAATTACAGATAGATGATCTTGATCATGTTAGGCAGCTCACAAGATCCGACAATGATAGCACAATGGGGAGAAGACAACCATCTAGCTACTGCTATGGACCCATAGTCCAGGGGTAGACTACTCACACATCACACCGGAGGCGACCATGGCGGCGTAGAGTCCTCCGGGAGATGATTCCCCTCTCCGGCAGGGTGCCGGAGGCGATCTCCTGGATCCCCCGAGATGGGATCGGCGGCGGCGGCGTCTCGGAAGGTTTTCCGTATCGTGGTTCTCGATGCGGGGTTTCGTCACGGAGGCTATTTGTAGGCGGAAGGGCAGAGTCGGGGGCCAGACGAGGGGGCCACACCATAGGGCGGCGCGGGCCCCCCCTGGGCCGCGCCGCCACGTGGTGTCGCCACCTCGTGGCCCCACTTCGTGTGTTCTTCGGTCTTCTGGAAGCTCCGTGGAAAAATAGGCCCCTGGGCTTTGATTTCGTCCAATTCCGAGAATATTTCCTTACTAGGATTTCTGAAACCAAAAACAGCAGAAACAAAGAATCGGCACTTCGGCATCTTGTTAATAGGTTAGTTCCAGAAAATGCACGAATATGACATAAAGTGTGCATAAAACATGTAGATAACATCAATAATGTGGCATGGAACATAAGAAATTATCGATACGTCGGAGACGTATCAGTGTGCTAAGTTGTTAGTCCTAAGTCAAAATCCTCAGCTAAACGAGGTCTCAGCTTAACACATAAAAAGGTGTTCAATCTTGCCCACAATGTCCTCTTCTTTCCTCTTCCTTTATTGGAACTTGTTTTGCAGACAAGGAAAGTGGCACATGTAATGTGAGTAAAACCCTCTTAGCCAAAATCAGCTACGAGCAAGATTTTCTGTATTGTAGATGCCCCAGTTGACTCTCATCCCCAATGTAGTCTTTTTTTATGTCAGTATATACTTCTTTACATGGCATGCATTTGCCTAATGAGCAGCATTGTATTGCCATTCTAGCCAACCTGATCGATATGTCAAGCTTCATGCACGAGATGCCATGTTTAATTTACTCCCTCACTCCGATCCATATTTCTTGGTATAAAATGAATGTGAATCGGAGGGAGTACTTTTCTTAGATAGTACTATACCAGTTCAAAAAAAGTACTACTCCGTACTACATCACAAATGCATCAAAAGAGTACTACATCACAAGACCACCACTTGTACTAGTAGAGTTTAATGCTGAACTTCCAAAGGGAATAAGATTACACATATGAACTTTAAACAGGACCAGGAGCATGAGGGCCAGCAGCAGGGGCGTGGACCGGGAACAAGCCAGGCAATACGTAATTCTGGAGGAAGAGGACATATGCTGCGTGCTTGGCATTGGTTGCAGGGCGGTGCTTCCCCGATGTACTTAGGCCTACACCCGTCGCATGCTGGATCAGGCTGTGGATGTCCTTCTGGAGGATTTTGCCACAGAATGGGCAAAATAGCTCCCCGCGCATGCGGAAACGAATTTCACCACCCTCCAGCCGCTTCAGAACGTAGTGGCTCTTCTGGTCCATGCACTACTTGTTGTCGTCCATGTCATCAGAATACTCCTGTGAATTATTAAGTACATAATAATCAGGTGTTTAATGACAGATCGAATAAATACTGCACTATCATAAGCAAACCTTAGAAACCCTAAAATTAAATGTGTAGAACAAGTAAATGGCAGAAGAAATCATACTAAATCACAAGAAAACCCTATGAATAGCAATGAACATAAGCCACAACAATTTCAAGTCCACTAAGTATGAACACATAAATTAATTATATGACTAATCAAGACAACTACATGACAGATTAGTCAAAATTAAACTAGAATCTGACCGTACGAACCGCAGAATCAAGTACGTCTACGAGAACAAGGTAGGAGATAAAATCAATCAAGAACCATGCTCGTGCAAACCACGTGAACAGTAATATGACACAAAGAGGATCGGGACAGTTTCGGTAAAAGAGCAGTACCTCCTCATCATCACCCTCGACATCCTCCTAGAACTGAACGTTTGGGACGAAATCGTCGAAGGGGTCGAGGTCCGCGTCCAGCACCGGGTCTAGGAAGACCTCGCCGTGGTGGCCTGCAACGCCTTGCAGATTTTCGGTGGGAGCAACGGCGTTGCTATCTGTTGACGCGTAAAGCACACGCCCGTTGGGAACCCCAAGAGGAAGGTGTGATGCGTACAGCAGCAAGTTTTCCCTCAGTAAGAAACCAAGGTTATCGAACCAGTAGGAGTCAAGGAGCACGTGAAGGTTGTTGGTGACGGAGTGTAGTGCGGCGCAACACCAGGGATTCCGGCGCCAACGTGGAACCTGCACAACACAATCCAAATACTTTGCCCCAACTTAACAGTGAGGTTGTCAATCTCACCGGCTTGCTGTAAACAAAGGATTAAATGTATGGTGTGGAAAATGATGTTTGTACGCGAAGAACAAGAACAATGTTTGCAGTAGATTGTATTTAGATGTAAAAGAATGGACCGGGGTCCACAGTTCACTAGTGGTCTCTCTCCAATAAGATAAAGCATGTTGGGTGAACAAATTACAGTTGGAAAATTGACAAATAAAGAGAGCATAACAATGCACATACATATCATGATGAGTAGTGTGAGATTTAATCGGGCATTACGACAAAGTACATAGACCGCTATCCAGCATGCATCTATGCCTAAAAAGTCCACCTTCGGGTTAGCATCCGCACCCCTTCCAGTATTAAGTTGCAAACAACAGACAATTGCATTGAGTATGGTGCGTAATGTAATCAACACAAATATCCTTAGACAAAGCATTGATGTTTTATCCCTAGTGGCAACATGTTGACGTCAGAAACCCACCGGCGGGCAGCGACGGGTCAACACCGTAGAGCCGGGAACAACCTAGAGCTGCGGCTGGCTGAGGTCCCTCCGAGCGACGGCCCGCAAAGCACTTCTGGTCACACGTCCGATGCGAATTGCAAGGGCGTGCCACCTGACCTATACCTGGTCAGGAAGGTGATGGAGATGCCTCGCTTAGTTTCCTGCATGGCATACACGTAAACATTAAATACGAGCCTCGATCGGCTCTCAGGTTATCCTGTGAATCGGCTCAGGGAGCCGATCCACCCATGATTCGTACGGGGTGCACGAATATATGGTGGTCCTGCTTGATCAAGATAAAGCTAATTAGATCTACGATGATTTAGGGTTTTCACCGCATAATCGGATCATCCTACTCCAGGTTGGGCCTCGCGGCCACGCACGGCGATCGTAAGCCGATCCTAAACAAGGCCTAAAAACCAACATGAAGTTGATCCCCGGAACATCCTGCTTAGGACTAGCGAACGACACCCTACGTGCCGCTGGATCCTCCCCCCCCCCTTTGTAAGGCCTAACTATTGCAGATATTAAACTAACTAGATTTAGATGTGCGCCTTGGCGCACGATCCCGTGAAAATCATGCCTATGATTATTTTGTATAACTAAGATAAAATAGCTTTTAGTGGAAGATATTAAGATAAATATTTGCATAACTTCTGAATATCTTACTCTTAGTTATTGGAACCAATATATTTTATTCTTATATGCTGGACTTTTTTTTTGGATCTCCTGGATCTGGGACTCAATGTGTTATGACTAAGCAAGTGAAAAACACACATGACCGTTCAAAATGGAAGCAAAGAAGAAATGAAAAAAAAAATCCACATAAGTTGCACGACTGTGTTGCAATAGGAGACAATTTTCTGCCCGCCTTGTTAGCATACTTCAATGAAATTTAACTTAACTACTAAAATCTAATTTTCTACCATAATTCTTAGCATTCTACCTGTACATATAATACAGTGCCATGCTTGTCATGCACACTTTCAAAACTAAAGTAATTACATGAGTTTCAAGGCATCAAAAAGTTAACTCTGACCATATGAATTAACTGTTATAGGGTTATCAGTTTGGGTTTTTGACAAAGATAAACAATCAACGGTCAAATGCAGCTCACATGTCCATCTCATGGGATTGCTGGAGAGTCTAGCCATCGGGTTTATGCCTTGATGGTATGAACCAATCAGCCTCAGAGCATGCTCATGTTTAACATCATACTTAAACAACACCTCCTACCCCTTTAACGCCAACAGACTTGCCGACCTATGCATCTCAACACCTGCAGCACAAGTATACCCCAAATGAAAACATGAGCAAACCATTAGTTAATCACAAGTACAACTGAACTTACGGCTGACTGTGACACATTGCAAAAAAAAGGAGTATGATTATCGCACTGATAAACTATTTGAAAACCGTTATACTGACGTTTCATGAAAATCTATTATGGATAAGCGGCGAGTGAGGAAACACATAGGGCTTACTTGTTCCAGAAGTACAAAAATAACCGAGCAAGAAGGGATTGTCAATAGCAACATCCACATAAGTTGTTAACATTCCATTGAAGGGAAAGTGACATACAGTAAAACAGAGAAATGTAGCACACACAAGTAGACAAAATAAGGAAATATATTCTACAGATGAGCACTGGTTTGGGTACTAATTTATAACCCGAATAGACTACTGATCTAGAGTTGGGTTAAGGAATAGAGCATGCAAAACAAAGAACTAAATAGCATGATCTAACTAAAAGCAAAATCGATTCATAGAAATGTAAACAATATGGAAGAAATTATCATGGGAGATTACATGAAAAAAACATAGCAAGATAAACAACTAAAAAGGACTTTTGTGAAGTAAACTGGGAAATAATTCGAGCTAAATAGAGGATAATTTAAAATAACTGTGATGGATTGAAATAGTAGAATTGAAAAGGCATCAAAAGAGAAGCACAGCTGTGAACCATCGTACAGTGAGAATAAAGTAAAAGGTCGAGGAAACAATTAAAAAGCAAGAAAAAAGAAAGGGAAAAGTTGTTAGCAGCTTATATTAGAAAATGCAAGGAAATGATCAAGGTACAGAGAGAAGGAAGTGGTTCCTAGTTCAATAGCCCAAGATCTCAGCATGATATGGTTAAGTGCCAGTTGCAGACTCACATTAGTAGGTTTTATGCCTAGGAACTGGCTATGTAATGTAAATGGTTCCCTGCTAGGAAATATACTCAGTGTGTGTGATAAGAAAATAAGTAGTTAGATGAATGTACACAATGTGCGATAATTTTATTGCCACACCTCACCCATTGTTACAGGTATAGCTGGTCTGAACCTAGCTCCAAAATCGCTTTTAAAAATAAATAGAGGAAAATTAAGGGAAGCAAATGTACTTTGTGCGCAAATACAGAGACAATAAGGATGAACTGCTTAGGTATGAAGCAGTTGGGTCTTGTCACCTACCTGGAATCTTGCATCTTTGGTTGGACTAATTGTTGACGCTGAGGACGATGGCCACAATATAAAAGTCTATCAATTGATCAAAAACAGTTCTATCTTGCTTGCAGAAATCTAATTTCAGATCAATTATTTCTTTCATTTGAGCGTAAATTGCAATAATGTCACCTATGTACATGGTATGGTAATCTAGCTAGTAATCCTTTCGTCTACTAATAAGTGTATGTTAGGACATATCTTAAATCAAACTCTATTAACTTTGACTAACTTTCTAGAAAAAAGTAGTAGCATTTATGGCACCAATTTAATATGGCTAGGCTCATCTTGACATGTAGTTCAATAGTACAGTAGTTTGATGTCGCATATGTTGTTATTTTTGTGTAATAATCTAGTCAACTTTAAAAAAATTTAACTTCCAAAAAAAAGCACTTACTCGTGGACGGAGGGAGTAGGGCACAATATTCTTATAGTGTATCACCTGACCCGATTGTACCTATATCTAGAACACAAAACTCAAGTATATATTAGGAAAAAGTACCTTTGTGTCTAGCCAAGGAAATTGATGATTTCTTGTGCAAAAGCCAAAACCTGCCGTTTGAGGTGGATTGGCCGGTGCATAGCTGCAAGGAGAATAAGCAAAACTAATTGAGGAAATGAACAACCACAGCCCACACAATCCAAAAGGAAACCAATCTGAAGAACGTGTGAACCAAAACGAACAAGAGGACCACATCCAACATAAAAAAACCATGACCAACACGACATCCTTTGCTTGAGCAGAAGAGAAACCGGCCTTGAGCCAAACTGGACCGACTTCTTCATGGCTTTCAGAGGCAAATTCCAGCGTGAACCTCATCTCCCTAGCATATCGCGGTTAGCACTGTGGAGCTGAGTATCCGGTGAAACAGAGGTGAAACAGAGGTGATGATAAGGCCAGTTTCTAATATGAACAATTACGGTGGACAATATTAAATTATACTCAAGGAAAATACTTTCTAATATGAACATAATGTAATTTGTCCTCTAGTGCTAAACCAAATTGGCAACAAATTAGTCCTTACTAACGAGCATTAAAAAACTCCTCTATAGACTTGATGACTTGATGTTAGTATGCAGGAATAATACTTACTTATACCACTCATAAAAAGATCACCTTATCTGAAGACGAACAAGTTCAGTACCACACAAAGCCAGTTCAGGAGCTCATTTGTTGATCCTTAAAAGGTGTTAATAAGCAGGCCTTCAGAGAGAAAGATTTAGCATTGATCATTAAGGAAATTTATAGGAAATGCATAAAGTAAAATAATTAATGTTCAATATCAAAAGCATGTAAAGCACTATCGATCTTCATTATTTTATTCTTCAATGGTGGCAAGGGTTACCTTAAGTGCTCATCATTAGGAGTTTAGTTTTGTTACGGACCAGCCAAAGTGAGAACAAAAAGGCAGAAACACATGAACGTAGGACATTGTTGATTGCTCTAGAGAGTTGACCCTGAAATAGTAGGAGAATTAAATATTTAGGGTACAACTATTCAACCTACAAAAGGGGAAATGCGCGAACCCACAAAGCATATTGAAGATCAACAACTATAATGACTGAAAGTAAAGCACAGCAATATTCTCAAATACGACCGCTGAAAGTAAAGCACAATTTTAATTTGGTACCAAATATAAGTTAGCAAAAGGCATATGTTTGATCAACTTCATTATAGGAAAACAAGCATAACAATCGATGAATTTTACCTAATCAAAGAAATACAGTAGCTATATTATCTGACATCCAACAATCTGACCAGGAAATAAAAGAGAACACTTCATAGCTCTAGGGATCAACATGAACTCTTCCTTCATACTCCATCTCAATTAATCTCTGAAATAAAAAAGCATAAGTTTCAGTACAGATGAATAGTCCAAGTTGGTATACATAACTGTACTATCTGTAATGTAATAGAAGGGAAAACAACCAGGTAAAGTGACATTTTAATATCTATAGTGTGTATGATAAAGATCATTTCTGATGTCTCAATATAACAATTATTACCATAGAAAATAATTATTGGATTCTCACTGTACATATAATTGATTAATTTTAACTAACTGCTGTTGAAGGTCAGTGTTGATGTGCCCAACGCCCATAATTGTGGTTGAAGGTAGAAATTAGAGCATATAGTCTACACTAATTTTCATAAGAAAAACAACCAATTATTCAGAGAAAAATATTTAGTAATAGTTTGGAAAAATCATGGTCGCCTTATCTAAGCAATATATTCATCATAACAACCTAGATCATAGGCAACAGATTATTACCTAGCGGGGAGATGGGGTTGAGTTGCCAAAATAACAATGTGATATACTACATATCCATGATAAAATTTATTCATGTTGTGTAGTATAAACAATACCTGGGTCTCGAGGGAACCAACTGATAGGTGCTGGAGATTTTTTATCTGCACGCGGCATGGAATGTTGCCGCTGACCATTGCAATACCGCACATGTGAGCACCATCACGTGTGCGCCTGAAATTAACGGGAAACACAAACATTAGCCTAAAATTATTTGTAGATATGCTCTACTGGAATGTGCATCATGTCCACCAGTGAAATGAAAGGTACCCAAGCCTATCCTCTGTTTGGCCACAATTTGAAAACTTTCTTTTGCGAATAAATTTGAAAACTTGATTAACTTGCAAATTTAACTGATGCACGTTGAAAGAAGAAATACTCCATATTCAGTTATATGCGAAGATGCAAAGGAAGTTGGGAAAAGTAAATCTCGCATTTCCTATTAGCAGTAACATGCCAAAGCATTAAATTCATAACCTTCTGCTGATCTATAGAACTTGTATAGGCTACTACATAATTGGACTGCTAAAACACTGTTGCTCACCTAAAGAACACCACAATGAAGAAACAATTAGATTCCAAAACATGTTAGACCACAGAAGCACCACATCTGCATGTCGCTGAATCTGCACTTCTTATATAACAATAACAACTATTCCAGCAATATTCTAGAGCAATTTTGTAGTACACCGTCCACCCCCAAAGGGGAAAATAAGATCATTTACATCAACTAACTTTGCATTCGATAATAGAAGTGCTTCAGTACAGAGAAATAAATAACATTTAAGAGGAAAATCCAAAGAGGGAGAAAATAAGTAAAACAATGCTCAGTTAGGAATAATGTTCACCTGGCACTTGTATTTGTCAGTTTGTCTTCCTCCATGCTCAAAGATAATTAGAAAGCTCGACACTGAAAAAGAAGACAATAATTCGGCGATATTAGGAATTGCATACCAAATAAACAAGTGACATTGCAGCGGTCATCTATGAGGAAATCTAGAAAAGAAAGATAAATCACCTCATGTGTCGATGCCTCATGCCAAATATCAACTTCAAGTCACGTATCTTATCTTCTCTGCTACCTGCCCATAATATAGAGTCAAATTAGACCTTGGGGCTGCTCATGGAGGGACGAGGACAATAGGGGCGCCACGCTCCACTGCGCTGAGGACGACGGCATCGATCTTGTTCCCTTGAGCCATCTCCCAGCCACCATAAGCAGAACTGCGTCATTACCTGCTTCAGGTAACATTGGGAAATATAAGTTTGGAGTATCACCCAGTATTAGTCAGCTGAGAGCAATAATCTAATAGAGAAATCAGATTATAGGTAAAAATAGCTCACATGAGAGTGCCTCAATAATTGCAATAGTCAGTTCTGATAACTTGTGAGACAAAATACAAACACAAGATAGAGGTAGTAAGTACGTGGATCAGAAAAACAATAACAAATTAGAACTAAAATGGTACAAAACTATTTTTTCAACTGGCTCACAGTATTATTGTATGCTAGGTAGCTGTATAAATCCTTGACCCACTAAACCATGTGAAAAAATGGCAATTTAATGGCATGCTTCAAAGTAAGAAATGAATGAAAAAATATATCTTTGCCTACAGCAGATAGTTGAGTGATTTCAACATGCCAACACATTTACATTGCAACTTCCGATCTAAAAGCAACATGAAGTGACTACAAAAGGTAAAGAGAAGTGATTTGGCAATAAATCCATGAATTTATAGATAAAAGAACTTGTCATGACATACATGAACGACATACATGAATGGTTAAAAATTACCAGCTTTGCTGCTTTAGTATATAAATCTTGGAAACAATATCAGGAGTAATATTTTAAAATAAGGGGTGGTCAGTTCACCTACACAGGCTCCTTCTGTAGATTAATTCAGGCTAAGTACAAAAATAATGGAGAAAAAATTTGCTTCTGTTTCCAAATACAATACGAATACCTTTACTTATTTCCTTTACAATGAAAAAATTCAAACAATCAGCACCAAGAAGTGTTCCTTTACATGAACAAAACACAAGAAAAAAATGAGGTGCTAGGAGAAACCTGTAGGTCTCCAACGAGGGCCCTCTCTCGCCTGGCCCTTGGCGAAGGTCGCCCGCGCCGCCCTGCCGCGCTGGCCCCTGCAGAGGTCGCCCGCCCGGCCGCGCCGCCCCTTGCCCACGCCGGCGGCCCCTGCCGGAGGTCGGCCACGCCGCCCGTCGCCCGTGCCGGCTGTTCCAGAGAGGACCGCGGTGGAGGCAGAGGGGTGGAGAGGCTGCAAGGTGAGGGATTTGGGGAGAGGCGTGCGGGGACTGGGAGGAGGACGGGCAGAGGAGGATGCGCTCAACGATTTGGCAAAGGCGGCTAGGGTTTCGCTCCGTCGATCTCGGTTTTATACGCAGGCACTGAAATACCGAAAGTACCCCTACGGGTGGAGACCTCCACCGGTTGACGCCAATGCGAACCGAAAGAGATTCCAGCCGCAGTGGCTGACGTGCGGGGCCAGCGAAGGTGGGGCCCACATGCAGCCGGAGGCGGGTAACAACCGACCATTGCATGGGGATAGCTAGTGAGAGGATTCTCTGTCTCTTCTGCCCAGAATAAACGAACCAGATGCGTTGATGGGGTGATCCAACGGCCACGAAGCAAGGATCGCTGTGAGAGCCCCATGGGGGTGCAGCAATTATACCTTTAGATACCTAGTTGTGCCGCAGTCCAAAGCAGCCGCGGCAATCCGCCGCGGCAACCAGAAAGGCGGTGACCTACAAAGATAGAAACAAAATCCATAAGAAAGCACGTCAGTCGTAAGGTGCTAGCATACCGAAAAGGCAAGCGAGTATAGAAACGTAAAGAAGCAGAAGAAATCCCCACGACGAAGAACATCTCGGTGGAAAAATATCTAAAACCAGATCCATGCGGAAGAAGACGGAGAAGAGAAAGTAAACAATCGCAAAGAAGAAATCAAACCAAAATCCCGACAGCGAAGACCCAGGCGGAAGGGCAAGATGACGGAAAAGAGGGAAGAAACAATCGGAAAAAAAGAAATCCGAATCCAGCAGCAGAAGGTCAATCAAACCCAACCCCGATTCGGCCGCACAGAGATAAATCAAACCCCAACACCACACGGAGGATCACGGATCACAAACCCATACAAACGTTGTAAGAAGCGAATGGCTTGCAAGGCTGATTCCTCAAATGGACACGGTGAACCACATGACGCAACAGACCAAAAAAAATGGGCCGGCGCGGACAACAGCAGTATCAAGCTCCACGCCTCCAAGGACGGAACCATCGCCGCCCACCTCACGCAGGTAGGCTTGGTATGACAACCGACAGTGGGAAGCAACCAACTCCAACAAATGCAGAGGGGAATAGGAGACGACGAACATCCTGTGGCACAAAGTACGTAAATGCAAGGAGACGCACACGAAAGTAAAGGAAAAACCCAGAGGGCACACTTTTATCAGGAACATGGCAGTAGAGTTCAGTAACAAAAATAAGATGCATGTACATAAAAGAGATAAACACAATGGGCGGATGAGGTGGGCAGAGATCAATACCTGACAAACAAGGACTCCCAGCAACAACTCACGTGCAGTTCCAACAACAGCTCACAGTAGCAAATAACCTAAAGCACATAGGAATGGTGAACAATCAGACGGTAAGAATCTTGCACACCCGTGGTACTTCAGAAGTATACCATGGCTATTGTATAAGCTTCCTCTTGATTGCATCTTAAATAAGCTAAATGTTATTCTTAGATGGCACACAAACCAAGTGAAGGTGGGTAAACATTTCAGGACATTCAGGTCTGGGCCTTTCATGACATTTGAATAACAAGCTTCTTCAACGTGAACCTAACAGTATACGACAGCTGAGACACACACACGTTGGGTACTTTAGTGTTTTTTCCTTGGCCTGAGACTGTGGTTTAATTTGTAGCTGAACCAAAGGTAGCACCAAAAATGAAGTGGTACTTCTGAATAACTGTCACAGAAAAGCAAGCACTGAAGAATATACATAGAAGTAAGGCATTTTCCAGGTTTGGTACTGCCTAATGCATATTTATTTGTGCAAAAATCCCATTAACCCATATGGAAATTTACCTGCTATCCCCGAAAAGGCGGAAGGACCTTATAGGACTGCCAAGAGTACCCAACATCCTTCCTTCTTTCAACAAGAGATAGTAGAACTTGAATCCTTTTATTGGACAGAGTGCTTTCTGCCTTGCCTTCTTGATCGTACGTACTGGTCCCTATCAAATAGAGTTTCCCACACCTATGACGTATACATTTATGCCAGATTATGGAGACTTGCATCCCCTTATGGACGTACTTCCTGCTGAGGAAGTATTAGCAAATTGATGCAAGTATTAGCAATGTTTCTCTCCAGAGACAACAACTCGGAGTACAGCTCAGGGAAGTAGGCAATGCTCAGCCATCTCCATATTCAGAAAGAGCCTTAGTAAATATAGGAAAAGAAGCAATAAAGGAATTTGCACATGCTGAGTTCTTTTATTATTTAAATGTGTGGATTTTCTGTGCTATTTGTTCAACCATTATCTACCCTTGATACATTGTCTTAGTACCATTAATTGGCAGACTGCAAATTGTGGAATTAGGCCGGATTTTATGTCTACATAACTATTAATATATGACCAACTGCAGCTCAGTAAGCTACCAAGTCAAAGAACATGTGGTGTATGCAGCATTCATTTATACCTTATACTTTAAAGGTGCACGAAGATAAACACATGCAGGCCATTCAATTGAATTAGTTGGTAGTAGATCCCCGTAAATTATTTTATCTTGAAATTCTCCTCATTTCTACACTGTCATGTTAATATAATTTGTCTTTCTAAATACAGGCTAAAGAGATCCACAACGTCCCCTTACAAAAAAACCAAGTAATAAACTAAACCATTATCGTTGCTGAATGACTGTTTTGCTAACCATACAGGTACATGATAAAAATCTGAATGTACATGTTGTGTTGTTGAATGGTGTTTAGTAAATCCTTAATATAGCACTTCACAAACCAAATAGAGCACAGTTTTTTTCTGAAAACTGTAGATGCACACCTTAAGGTATGCACCAGGCAGCTAGAAGGAGAGGAGACGAGCCCTCTCTTCCTACAGAAATTTCTATCCTCCACGCAGCATGATGGAAACTAAGATAAGATATGGGTTGCTCCCTGGGTACAATGTATTATGGAGGTTTCTTTTTGTCTGATTAAGCACACGCACTCATGGTTTGTTGGATCTACCGATACACCCATACATGGCGGATCTGGAACAATTACCGTACAGAGGAGGATGGAACAGAGGGCACTCACCGGCAGTACAGGCGAGCAGAAATCCAACAGAAGCAACCGCTCAACCCCACGCGGCAATCCCAGCGAGACGACGACCTGGAAAGGAAGAAACAAAATTCAAAGGAAACCACGTCAGGCGTAAGATGCGAAGATAGGATAGTAAAGAAGAGCAAAAACGAAATCTCTCCAGCGAATAGAAGAGGAATCGCAAGAAGGAAAGAAAACCAAATCCTACCAGCGAATAGAGCGAGATGAGGAAGGAAACATCTGGGGGAAAAAGAAACGGAAAGAAGAGGCCCGAATCAGGCTGCACGAAATCAATCTCGTCTGTTCCGATTCGTCCGCCCAGAGATCAGCCGAACCGCAGTACCAGCCGTTGGCTTTAGGAGGGGAAGGGGAAAAGGGACGGAGGTCACCTCAACCAAGCTCACAGCATAGCGCCGCCATGGAGCACGCCTGCGGCCGCCGACGATGATGAGCAAGTGGTTGACACGGGCGCGGCGGATCGACGGCGCAGCGACCGGGCGGACGAGGCGAGCAGGAGAGGACAGCGTGGGCGAAGGTAGAGCGGCGAGGGAGAAGTGAGGCGGATGGGCACGGGGGTCGACGCCGGCGCACGAAAAGGGCCTCTCTCCCAGGCAGAGCTCCTCTGTGGGCGAATGTCGTGCCGACAGCGGCCGAGCGCACTCACCGGCCGAAACGACGCGGGGGGAAATGTCGAATCTACCCCCGGTAGTGGAGATATTTCGACGGGCCGATAACACGCTGGACGCAAACAAATCCCACCCGGAGCGACCGACAGACGGGCCCGAACGATGGTGGGGTCCACAAACAGAGTGAGGTGGGTAGACCACGCCCGTTGCATGGCTGTATCTAGCAGGAGAAATGCCCACGCGCGGGCTGAACGAACCAGAAGGCTCCACAGCACGCTCGACCGGATCTAGTTTCACCCGCAGCAACTGACGAGCGGGTCCGCACGCAGGTGGGGCCCAAAAACAGCCTGAAGCGGGTAGAAGATTGCCGTTGCATGGGTTTATCTAGCTGCCTGTGAACCAGAACGAACGGACGAGATTTGCCCAGCTGTGAAGATCGGACGGTCCAGAATCGAGAATCGCTGTGAGGAGGCCATGGGGTTGCAGCAATTATACCTTTAGATCCTTGTAGAACAAGGAGCAATCGTAACGGATCAGATCTACTAAATAATGATCAAGCGGGGTGCCGCCCCCACACCTAAGATAGGTGTGAGGGCGGCTAGACATGCAAGGGTTGCACTACGATAGCATGTTACGCGAAGAACTATGCTAACCCTAATACATCTATGATAACTACGTTGCTCGCCATCAACAAGGCTTCAGTACGAGCAACGCATGAACAACGTGGAGCTTGTGCTGCCTAGATCGCAAGATGCGATCTAGGCAGCATGTCGCTTACCGGTAGAAACCCTCGAGACGAAGGAGTTGGCGATGCGCCGAGATTGATTTGTTTGGTTGAACGTGTCTTGTTGTTTATTCCATAAACCCTAGATACATATTTATAGTCCAAGGGACTTTCTAACTTTAGACGTGCACCTAACCGTGCACGGGCCAAACTCTAACCAATCGACACGTATCCTAATATATTACAGATACAAGGGCAAACTAGCCCAAACTCAGCATAACAGGCCGATTCACGTAATTCTTCCATGTATATTTCTTTAAGTCCATCTTGATCGCGGCCCACCTCTGACTCGGTCAAATTCTGGTGATAACACATGCCCCCCTGGTTTTGGAATTGGTAATTCCAAAATCACTCTGCTTTCCTTCGTCGGGTCATGTCGTGGCAGAACTGTTGCAGTATCCTTCATCATGATGCCTTGCCTTCTCAACTTCTCTGCGTGACCTGGCAGTTTTTTTTTCTTTAGGCACCACTTCCTCGGAAACTGCTGTGGCATTGAATTTCCACTATATCCCCTTTTATTTAACCGCTATGAACAGTTCTCCTTTGCATCTCCTTCGCATTAGCACTCCAAAAGCCCTCCTGCGCCACCATGTCTTCTTCCTCCTCTGCTCCATCGGATCTTTCCAGCCAGTCCTCCCCTTCCTGTGAGCCGACGCCAGAGCCGACCCAGGAGGAAGTCCACGCGGCGAACACCCGCCGCGCCATCGAAGCTGGGGAGGAGTCCAGCCACGACTTCTCCGTCTGGTCCGAGGACGACAAGTCCCTGACCGACGGGGAGAGCGACCTCCGCTTCCTCGCCAGCGGGGAAACGGAGGAGGAGAGCGACGACGACCGCTTCTCCTACGACTTCACCTCTTCCGAGGAGGTGGAGGAGGAAGAGGAGGAGGAGGAGGAGGACGACACCTCCTCCGACGAGCCGCCGGCCAAGCGGTTCTGCCCTTGGCCGGGCAACCTCAGCGACTTCGACAGCGACGATGACGCTGACGAAGAAGATGAGGACAATGAGGGCCCAGTCGGCGGCCACTGGAGCGACGACGAGCCCGTCGGGAGCAGCGCCGACAGCGGCGACGACGGCGACGACGAGGGCAGTGACGGCCCGTAGATAGGACCTCTAGTATAGGGCCAGTAGCAGTAGATGGGGCAATGTATCCCCTAGTATTTCCTTTTGAGAGCAATCAGCTCTTTGATGTAAGAAATCTCGCCTATCAATGAAGAACTTTTCCCCAATTTGATTTTGCCGATTTCCTTTGAGCTTAATTTAGCCGATTCCCTCTCATACTGACCTTGCCAATTCGCCCCCTTTGCCAATGCGTAATGAGCCGATAGCAACGCATCGGTCCTTTGAAATTCACCCTTCCCTTCTTCAACTGATGATTTTTTAGATCTGGTGGATAATGTAGAATCTTCAGGAAACCCTTTGAATTCTTCCAACCAAACCCAATGGTCCTCTTCAATACTCATCATTTGTGAAGAAGGTTGCAATGAAAGATCAGCCGATGGTATCCCAATCAGCTCCTTAAACAGAGCAAAACAGAGTATCCACCAGGCCTGCTGCCCCCCGAGCCTTACTCGAGGCGAGAATGTCAGAGAGAATGCGCCAAAGCCGATCCCCTTTCTTCCTTAGACAGCCGATAACCCCTTCTGTCAACACAGCTGAACTAGCACCAAAGATTGGAAATCCTCGACAAAAAGGTTCAGGAACCCGGATCGGCTCGAAGCAGCTGAAGAAATTTCCATTGTTTTACTCCTGCGAAGAAGCAGAAGGCACCACAGTTGGCCTGGATTTGGTGGAGATTCGGTAAACCTCGCATAATTTCACTAGAGTCGATGGCTGAGCACCGGCTGCTTCTCAATTCTAAAGTCGATGCCCTTGCATCGGCTGTCTAAAATTTTTTTTACTGGCCGATTTTCTCCTATCGGCCCCAATATTTCACTGCATACATGTCCTCTGTTCCCATGTTCATCGTGTTTAGGTGCCCCCCGAGCCGAATCTGTCAGGGAATGGCAGATATCGGCTCTGTAATTCGCACGTCGGCTCCTGATAGGGTCAAGGATGAACACAAGCAGAACATGTGGTGAGGATAATTTTGGCCGATCGCTGGAATCGGCCTCCATATCTGTTGAAGTGTTGAATGAAGGTTCTGTAATGTTCCTTCATAATTTTTGGGGCCGATCACAAGGATCAGCCTCGCCCCGTTTGCTCATTGGTTTAATCTTGCTACTCGGTCAGGCTGGTGGATAAAACCAGCCCAACCTCTGACTTGATGCGCCTGCTATCGTCCACCTTGAGTGCATCGTAGGATCGTGGAGCACCAAGCTCCGTCGGAAGGACGAGCACCATGTTTGTGCCAGCCGATGTTTCATCATCGGCTTTCCTTTGCTTTGGGCGCCACTCCATTTTCCGTGGACGACCCTCTTCGTCCAGGGTTCGCTGAACTTTCGCAGCCAGATCCGGTCGTGCCTTCCTTAAAGTATGCAAGTATAACCTTTCAGCTTCCTCCAGGCCGCGCAATCGCTAAACCCTGCACTTTTGGGAACGGCTGAGTCCGTCAGGGCACCACCTTGGACGGTGGTTCCTGTCTTCTTCTTCTTCTTCTTGTCCCTCGTCTTCGGAATCCTCGAGATCTGCCCACCGAGGGAACTCAGCATGTTTGCTTTGTGGCGGGAGAGGCCCTAAGCGCCTGAACACAGACACGTTGGCTGCCTCCTTCTTCTTCTGGTTGCATTCTGGGCAATTGCCGATTGTGGGCAATCGGCTCATTCCTGAATCCCAGCAGTGTCTGAAGAAGGGGCAGTCCCAGTGCCTGGCGTTGTCGTCTTGCTCCCTTGATTCTTCTTTGGCACGGCGCTCGTGCTCCTCCTCATCGCGATCATGCCGACGATGTCTTCTGGCTTCTCTAGCCAGATGATATCTTTCACCATCATCGCTTGATCGTCGGCGTTGGTCATACCGACTCACATACTTGTTGAGGAGGTGATCAGAGAGGGGTCGCTGATATCTCATGTTCTTCACTTCTCCCTCTGTGACGTAGCGCTTGCCATCATGACGGAGCCGATCGCGTGGAGCGGCCTCTTCTGTATCCTTGCTACGAGAGCAGCTGCCCTCGTCTCCATCTTTGCCAGAGTGGTTCCCAGGTCCTACCATGTTGATGCTGAACGAGGATCCTGGCTGGCAACCTTCAGGGTAAGTGCAGTCTACCATGTTAACGGCGGGAAAGGGCTGGGTGTCGACCTTCATGGCGTACTGGTTGAAAATTAGACGTCCTTTTTCTATCGCCGCTTGGATGTGCTGACGCCATACCCTGCAGTCGTTGGTGGCATGGGAGAGCGAGTTGTGCCATTTGCAGTATGGCTTTCCGTTCAGCTCTTGCGCCGTGGGGAATTTGAGACCTTCAGGTATCTTCAACTGCTTTTCCTTGAGTAGGAGGTCGAAGATTTGCTCAGTCTTGGTCACGTCAAAATCAAATCCCCTGGGCGGGCCTGGTGGCTTTACCCACTTGCATGACACGGGGGTTTCTCCCCGAGTCCATTCAGCCACTGCTACCTCTTGGTCTCCCGCAGGAACTTCGTCTTCCTCTGCATCGACCAGGACTACTGCACGCTTGAACTTGTCTTGGTACAGGTCCAGGTGGCGCTGTTCATATGCTGACAGTTTCTGAACCATATGCGCCAGTGAGGGATAATCTGCTTGGGAGGCCATGTCCTTGAGCTGTGTTGCAAGGCCTGCTACTGCCAACTCGACTGCTTCTTTTTCAGTTATACGAACCGAATAACATCGGTTCCTAAGATTCCTGAAGCGCTGGATGTATTCTGTTACAGTTTCTCCGCGCTTCTGACGTAGTTGTGCTAGATCGGCAATGCCAGACTCGGAAGCCTCTGAATGGTACTGCATATGGAACTGCTCTTCCAACTGCTTCCAAGTCCGGATGGAGTCTGGTGGCAAAGAGGTGTACCATCCAAAAGCCGATCCCGTGAGGGACTGTGAGAAGAGCCTCACGCATAGTTGATCCGACACTGAAGCCGGTCCTAGCTGTGCCAAATATCGGCCTATGTGCTCGATGGAGCTGGAGCCATCTGATCCACTGAATTTGGAGAAATCAGGGAGCCGATATTTGGGTGGTAGCGGGATCAATTCGTACTCGTCGGGGTACGGCTTGGAATAGCCGATTGCCCTCCTTTTCGGCACCATGCCGAACTAGTCTCTGAGTATGGTACTGATCTGATCCGCTGTGCTGGCTGTAGGAGTTGAATTCTGAAGATTCGCCGGGGTGGCGTACTTAGCCAGCCATGTTTGCTTTTCCAGCTCTGAGCCAACTGCAGGAGCTGGGCTCTGGAGGTTCGTCGGGGTGGCGTACTTAGTTAGCCACGTCTGCTTCTCAAGCTCTGTCGCTGACGTTCCTCCTGTTTTCCCAGAAGTCCCTGATGTTGTGGCCTGGTTTGTGAGTGCCCAGTTGCCACCATCTGGCACATACGTGCACGTGTACCCGTGAGGGATCTCCTTAGGCGCCTCGGGCAAGAACTGGTAGTCACTAGGGTCACCACCGATCTTGTAGACGACGAATGCCGGTGTAGCCGGCACTTCTGGTGCTGCCAACGCATATGGCAGCGGTGGACGGGACTGGAGTGGCAACTCTCCTTGATGCGTCCCGAGAGCTGGTCCTGACGGCGAGTACTGGTGCCTCATGATCTCCTGGATCACGCGAAGAGCGACACGCTCCAACGTGTTGACCAGGTTCTCAGAGTGGCGGTGTAGCGAGTGAGCCACCAAGTAGTTGATCTCCTGCCGCAGGGACCTGGTGCGTTCTTCTGACGGGGCAGAGAGGTCTATCCCATCGAGTGCACCTTGAGGTGAGAACCCTTTCCATCTGACGCCATGGGAACGGGTTCTGTGAAAAGAGCCGATGAGGTCGGCTTCGAGGATGACTTTGATCTCGTCATACTTTTTCTTGAGCTCCTCCGTCAGATCCTCGTACGTGACTGGCGTGCCGTCCGCCATCTCAGATGTAGATGGCGATGTGGTTGATGTAGAAGATTGTCCCACCGGGCGTGCCAGAATGTGTTGACGTCAGAAACCCACCGGCGGGCAGCGACGGGTCAACACCGTAGAGCCGGGAACAACCTAGAGCTGCGGCTGGCTGAGGTCCCTCCGAGCGACGGCCCGCAAAGCACTTCTGGTCACACGTCCGATGCGAATTGCAAGGGCGTGCCACCTGACCTATACCTGGTCAGGAAGGTGATGGAGATACCGGGACGAGCAGAACTAAGCTTGGGGATGCTGATACGTCTCCGACGTATCGATAATTTCTTATGTTCCATGCCACATTATTGATGTTATCTACATGTTTTATGCACACTTTATGTCATATTCGTGCATTTTCTGGAACTAACCTATTAACAAGATGCCGAAGTGCCAGTTGCTGTTTTCTGCTGTTTTTGGTTTCAGAAATCCTAGTAAGGAAATATTCTCGGAATTGGACGAAATCAAAGCCCAGGGGCCTATTTTTCCACGGAGCTTCCAGAAGACCGAAGAACACACGAAGTGGGGCCACGAGGTGGCGACACCACGTGGCGGCGCGGCCAGGGGGCCCGCGCCGCCCTATGGTGTGGCCCCCTGCCCGGCCCCCGACTCTGCCCTTCCGCCTACAAATAGCCTCCGTGACGAAAACCCCGCATCGAGAACCACGATACGGAAAACCTTCCAGAGACGCCGCCGCCGCCGATCCCATCTCGGGGGATCCAGGAGATCGCCTCCGGCACCCTGCCGGAGAGGGGAATCATCTCCCGGAGGACTCTACGCCGCCATGGTCGCCTCCGGTGTGATGTGTGAGTAGTCTACCCCTGGACTATGGGTCCATAGCAGTAGCTAGATGGTTGTCTTCTCCCCATTGTGCTATCATTGTCGGATCTTGTGAGCTGCCTAACATGATCAAGATCATCTATCTGTAATTCTATATGTTGCGTTTGTTGGGATCCGATGAATAGAGAATACTTGTTATGTTGATTATCAAAGTTATGCTTATGTGTTGTTTATGATCTTGCATGCTCTCCGTTACTAGTAGATGCTCTGGCCAAGTAGATGCTTGTAACTCCAAGAGGGAGTACTTATGCTCGATAGTGGGTTCATGCCTGCATTGACACAGGGACAAAGGATGAAAGTTCTAAGGTTGTGTTGTGCTGTTGCCACTAGGGATAAAACATTGATGCTATGTCTAAGGATGTAGTTGTTGATTACATTACGCACCATACTTAATGCAATTGTCTGTTGCTTGCAACTTAATACTGGAGGGGGTTCGGATGATAACCCGAAGGTGGACTTTTTAGGCATAGATGCAGTTGGATGGCGGTCTATGTACTTTGTCGTAATGCCCAATTAAATCTCACTATACTCATCATGATATGTATGTGCATTGTCATGCTCTCTTTATTTGTCAATTGCCCAACTGTAATTTGTTCACCCAACATGCTGTTCGTCTTATGGGAGAGACACCTCTAGTGAACTGTGGACCCCGGTCCAATTCTCTTTACTGAAATACAATCTACTGCAATACTTGTTCTACTTTTTTCTGCAAACAATCATCTTCCACACAATACGGTTAACTCTTTGTTACAGCAAGCCGGTGAGATTGACAACCTCACTGTTTCGTTGGGGCAAAGTACTTTGGTTGTGTTGTGCAGGTTCCACGTTGGCGCCGGAATCCCTGGTGTTGCGCCGCACTACATCTCGCCGCCATCAACCTTCAACGTGCTTCTTGGCTCCTCCTGGTTCGATAAACCTTGGTTTCTTTCTGAGGAAAACTTGCTGCTGTGCGCATCATACCTTCCTCTTGGGGTTGCCCAACGAACGTGTGAAATACACGCCATCAAGCTCTTTTTCTGGCGCCGTTGCCGGGGAGATCAAGACACGCTGCAAGGGGAGTCTCCACTTCTCAATCTCTTTACTTTGTTTTTGTC
This sequence comes from Lolium perenne, assembly GCF_019359855.2. NCBI lineage: Eukaryota > Viridiplantae > Streptophyta > Magnoliopsida > Poales > Poaceae > Lolium > Lolium perenne. Next base: position 129,679,471 of record NC_067249.2, on the reverse strand, counting down.
TTGCTTTATTTTATTTACTACTTTGTTTGCTGCACTAAATCAAAATACAAAAAAATTAGTTGCTAGTTTTACTTTATTTGTTATCTTGTTTGCTATATCAAAAACACAAAAAAATTAGTTTACTTGCATTTACTTTATCTAGTTTGCTTTATTTACTACTACTAAAATGAGTAATCCTGAAGTTGAAGTTCGTACGTTTAAGCAACGAGGGGGAGAATGTTTGAGAGATGCTTGGTATAGAATTAGCGATGCTCATAATAGATGCACTAAGAAGCACTCCACTATTATTTTACTCAGGAATTTTTATGTTGGTATCTCTAGTTGGAATAGATATGTTCTTGATAGTCTCGCAAAAGGTGACTTCTTAAGTACCCCTGCATTAGAAGCTAGTTGCATTATTGAGAGTTTATTTGGAATACCCTCTGTTGATAAAGTTAAAACTGAAATCTCTCTTGAAGATGTTATGAAAAAATTGGAAACCATAGAGAAAAATTTTCCAAGTATTGAAGCTAAATTGGAAATATTACTTGATAAAACTGATGAACTTGATAAATCCTTAGGAGGAATTGATGAAAGAATTAGTGTCCTAGGAACTAATGCTGTCCATTATGATCAAATCAATAGGATTGACGAACTTGAAAAAGCTATGGGAACCTTGGGTTCAACATTTTCTTCTCTTAAATATAAGGAGAAAGCTTATGTGGGTAAGGAGCAAAAGTTTATGTATGTCTCTAAAGTGCCTAGACCAAAGAAGTATTATTATAGGCCTAAAATTTACAAAGCCCTTAGTACCACTATGGATGGGGGAGCTCATGATAACGATGCACCACCCTTTGATAATACTTGATGCACACTTTCTGCGCCTAGCTGAAAGGCGTTAAAGAAAAGCGCTTATGGGAGACAACCCATGTTTTTACCTACAGTACTTTGTTTTTATTTTGTGTCTTGGAAGTTGTTTACTACTGTAGCAACCTCTCCTTATCTTAGTTTTGTGTTTTGTTGTGCCAAGTTAAGCCGTTGATAGAAAAGTAAGTACTAGATTTGGATTACTGCACAGTTCCAGATTTCTTTGCTGTCACGAATCTGGGTCCACCTCCCTGTAGGTAGCTCATAAAATTAAGCCAATTTACGTGCATGATCCTCAGATATGTATGCAACTTTCATTCAATTTGAGCATTTTCATTTGAGCAAGTCTGGTGCCATTTTAAAATTCGTCAATACGAACTGTTCTGTTTTGACAGATTCTGCCTTTTATTTCGCATTGCCTCTTTCGCTATGTTGGATGAATTTCTTTGATCCACTAATGTCCAGTAGCATTATGCAATGTCCAGAAGTGTTAAGAATGATTGTGTCACCTCTGAATATGTCAATTTATAATGTGCACTAACCCTCTAATGAGTTGTTTCGAGTTTGGTGTGGAGGAAGTTTTCAAGGATCAAGAGAGGAGTATGATGCAACATGATCAAGGAGAGTGAAAGCTCTAAGCTTGGGGATGCACCCGGTGGTTCACCCCTGCATATATCAAGAAGACTCAAGCGTCTAAGCTTGGGGATGCCCAAGGCATCCCCTTCTTCATCGACAAATTATCAGGTTCCTCCCCTGAAACTATATTTTTATTCCATCACATCTTATGTGCTTTTTCTTGGAGCGTCGGTTTGGTTTTGTTTTTGTTTTGTTTGAATAAAATGGATCCTAGCATTCACTTTATGGGAGAGAGACACGCTCCGCTGTAGCATATGGACAAGTATGTCCTTGGTTTCTACTCATAGTATTCATGGCGAAGTTTCTCCTTCGTTAAATTGTTATATGGTTGGAATTGGAAAATGATACATGTAGTAATTGCTATAAATGTTTTGGGTAATGTGATACTTGGCAATTGTTGTGCTCATGTTTAAGCTCTTGCATCATATGCTTTGCACCCATTAATGAAGAAATACATAGAGCATGCTAAAATTTGGTTTGCATATTTGGTTTCTCTAAGGTCTAGATAATTTCTAGTATTGAGTTTGAACAACAAGGAAGACGGTGTAGAGTCTTATAATGTTTTCAATATGTCTTTTATGTGAGTTTTGCTGCACCGGTTCATCCTTGTGTTTGTTTCAAATAAGCCTTGCTAGCCTAAACCTTGTATCGAGAGGGAATACTTCTCATGCATCCAAAATACTTGAGCCAACCACTATGCCATTTGTGTCCACCATACCTACCTATACTACATGGTATTTTCCGCCATTCCAAAGTAAATTGCTTGAGTGCTACCTTTAAAATTCCATCATTCACCTATGCAATATATAGCTCATGGGACAAATAGCTTAAAAACTATTGTGGTATTGAATATGTAATTATGCACTTTATCTCTTATTAAGTTGCTTGTTGTGCGATAACCATGTTTACTGGGGAACGCCATCAACTCATTGTTGAATTTCATGTGAGTTGCTATGCATGTTCGTCTTGTCTGAAGTAAGGGCGATCTACTCTGAGTTGAATGGTTTGAGCATGCATATTGTGAGAGAAGAACATTGGGCCGCTAACCGAAGCCATGTTCCATGGTGGAAGTTTCAGTTTTGGACAAACATCCTCAAATCTCTAATGAGAAAAGAATTAATTGTTGTTGAATGCTTAAAGCATTAAAAGAGGAGTCCATTATCTGTTGTCTATGTTGTCCCGGTATGGATGTCTAAGTTGAGAATAATCAAAAGCGAGAAATCCAAATGCGAGCTTTCTCCTTAGACCTTTGTACGGGCGGCATAGAGGTACCCCTTTGTGATACTTGGTTAAAGCATATGTATTGCGGTGATAATCCAGGTAGTCCAAGCTAATTAGGACAAGGTGCGGGCACTATTAGTACACTATGCATGAGGCTTGCAACTTATAAGATATAATTTACATGATGCATATGCTTTATTACTACCGTTGACAAAATTGTTTCATGTTTTCAAAATCAAAGCTCTAGCACAAATATAGCAATCGATGCTTTTCCTCTATGAGGACCATTCTTTTACTTTCAATGTTGAGTCAGTTCACCTATTTCTCTCCACCTCAAGAAGCAAACACTTGTGTGAACTGTGCATTGATTCCTACATACTTGCTTATTGCACTTATTATATTACTCTATGTTGACAATATCCATGAGATATACATGTTACAAGTTGAAAGCAACCGCTGAAACTTAATCTTCGTTTGTGTTGCTTCAATACCTTTACTTTGAATTATTGCTTTATGAGTTAACTCTTATGCAAGACTTATTGATGCTTGTCTTGAAGTGCTATTCATGAAAAGTCTTTGCTATATGATTCACTTGTTTACTCATGTCATACACATTGTTTTGATCGCTGCATTCACTACATATGCTTTACAAATAGTATGATCAAGATTATGATGGCATGTCACTCCATAAATTATCTGTGTTATCGTTTTACCTGCTCGGGACGAGCAGAACTAAGCTTGGGGATGCTGATACGTCTCCGACGTATCGATAATTTCTTATGTTCCATGCCACATTATTGATGTTATCTACATGTTTTATGCACACTTTATGTCATATTCGTGCATTTTCTGGAACTAACCTATTAACAAGATGCCGAAGTGCCAGTTGCTGTTTTCTGCTGTTTTTGGTTTCAGAAATCCTAGTAAGGAAATATTCTCGGAATTGGACGAAATCAAAGCCCAGGGGCCTATTTTTCCACGGAGCTTCCAGAAGACCGAAGAACACACGAAGTGGGGCCACGAGGTGGCGACACCACGTGGCGGCGCGGCCCCCGGGGGGCGCGCGCCGCCTATGGTGTGGCCCCCTCGTCTGGCCCCCGACTCTGCCCTTCCGCCTACAAATAGCCTCCGTGACGAAAACCCCAGGACCGGGAGCCACGATACGGAAAACCTTCCAGAGACGCCGCCGCCGCCGATCCCATCTCGGGGGATCCAGGAGATCGCCTCCGGCACCCTGCCGGAGAGGGGAATCATCTCCCGGAGGACTCTACGCCGCCATGGTCGCCTCCGGTGTGATGTGTGAGTAGTCTACCCCTGGACTATGGGTCCATAGCAGTAGCTAGATGGTTGTCTTCTCCCCATTGTGCTATCATTGTCGGATCTTGTGAGCTGCCTAACATGATCAAGATCATCTATCTCGTAATTCTATATGTTGCGTTTGTTGGGATCCGATGAATAGAGAATACTTGTTATGTTGATTATCAAAGTTATGCTTATGTGTTGTTTATGATCTTGCATGCTCTCCGTTACTAGTAGATGCTCTGGCCAAGTAGATGCTTGTAACTCCAAGAGGGAGTACTTATGCTCGATAGTGGGTTCATGCCTGCATTGACACAGGGACAAGTGATGAAAGTTCTAAGGTTGTGTTGTGCTGTTCCCACTAGGGATAAAACATTGATGCAATGTCTAAGGATGTACTTGTTGATAACATAACTAACCATACTAAAGGCAATAGTCTGTTGCTGGCAACATAAGACTCGACGGGGATCGGATGATAACCTGAAGGTGGACTTTTTAGGCATAGATGCAGTTGGATGGCGGTCTATGTACTTTGTCGTAATGCCCAATTAAATCTCACTATACTCATCATGATATGTATGTGCATTGTCATGCTCTCTTTATTTGTCAATTGCCCAACTGTAATTTGTTCACCCAACATGCTGTTCGTCTTATGGGAGAGACACCTCTAGTGAACTGTGGACCCCGGTCCAATTCTCTTTACTGAAATACAATCTACTGCAATACTTGTTCTACTGTTTTCTGCAAACAATCATCTTCCACACAATACGGTTAACTCTTTGTTACAGCAAGCCGGTGAGATTGACAACCTCACTGTTTCGTTGGGGCAAAGTACTTTGGTTGTGTTGTGCAGGTTCCACGTTGGCGCCGGAATCCCTGGTGTTGCGCCGCACTACATCTCGCCGCCATCAACCTTCAACGTGCTTCTTGGCTCCTCCTGGTTCGATAAACCTTGGTTTCTTTCTGAGGGAAAACTTGCTGCTGTGCGCATCATACCTTCCTCTTGGGGTTGCCCAACGAACGTGTGAAATACACGCCATCAATGGCATACACGTAAACATTAAATACGAGCCTCGATCGGCTCTCAGGTTATCCTGTGAATCGGCTCAGGGAGCCGATCCACCCATGATTCGTACGGGGTGCACGAATATATGGTGGTCCTGCTTGATCAAGATAAAGCTAATTAGATCTACGACGATTTAGGGTTTTCACCGCATAATCGGATCATCCTACTCCAGGTTGGGCCTCGCGGCCACGCACGGCGATCGTAAGCCGATCCTAAACAAGGCCTAAAAACCAACATGAAGTTGATCCCCGGAACATCCTGCTTAGGACTAGCGAACGACACCCTACGTGCCGCTGGATCCTCCCCCCCTTTGTAAGGCCTAACTATTGTAGATATTAAACTAATCCTTGTAGAACAAGGAGCAATCGTAACGGATCAGATCTACTAAATAATGATCAAGCGGGGTGCCACCCCCACACCTAAGATAGGTGTGAGGGCGGCTAGACATGCAAGGGTTGCACTACGATAGCATGTTACGCGAAGAACTATGCTAACCCTAACACATCTATGATAACTACGTTGCTCGCCATCAACAAGGCTTCAGTACGAGCAACGCATGAACAACATGGAGCTTGTGCTGCCTAGATCGCAAGATGCGATCTAGGCAGCATGTCGCTTACCGGTAGAAACCCTCGAGACGAAGGAGTTGGCGATGCGCCGAGATTGATTTGTTTGGTTGAACGTGTGTTGTTGTTTATTCCATAAACCCTAGATACATATTTATAGTCCAAGGGACTTTCTAACTTTAGACGTGCACCTAACCGTGCACGGGCCAAACTCTAACCAATCGACACGTATCCTAATATATTACAGATACAAGGGCAAACTAGCCCAAACTCAGCATAACAGGCCGATTCACGTAATTCTTCCATGTATATTTCTTTAAGTCCATCTTGATCGCGGCCCACCTCTGACTCGGTCAAATTCTGGTGATAACACAACAGCACATCCACAACCTTAGAACTTTCTGTCACTGTCCCAGATTTAATGGAGGCATGAACCCACTATCGAGCATAAATACTCCCTCTTGGAGTTACAAGTATCAACTTGGCCAGAGCCTCTACTAGCAACGGAGAGCATGCAAGATCATAAACAACACATATGATAGATTGATAATCAACTTGACATAGTATTACATATTCATCGGATCCCAACAAACAAAACATGTAGCATTACAAATAGCTGATCTTGATCATGATAGGCAGCTCACAAGATCTAACATGATAGCACAATGAGGAGAAGACAACCATCTAGCTACTGCTATGGACCCATAGTCTAGGGGTGAACTACTCACACATCAATCCGGAGGCGATCATGGTGATGATGAGTCCTCCGGGAGATGATTCCCCTCTCCGGCAGGGTGCCGGAGGCGATCTCCTGAATCCCCCAAGATGGGATTGGCGGCGGCGGCGTCTCTGGAAGGTTTTCCGTATTGTGGCTCTCGGCACAGGGGTTTTCGCGACGAAGGCTATAAGTAGGCGGAAGGGTAGGGTTGGAGGCGGCGCAGGGGCCCCACACCATAGGCCGGCGCGGGCCCCATGCTGGCCGCGCCGCCCTATAGGTACGGGCCCTCGTGGCCCCACTTCGTATCCCCTTCGGTCTTCTGGAAGCTCCGTGGAAAAATAAGACCCTGGGCGTTGATTTCGTCCAATTCCGAGAATATTTCCTTTGTAGGATTTCTGAAACCAAAAATAGCAGAAAACAACAACTGGCTCTTCGGCATCTCATCAATAGGTTAGTGCCGGAAAATGCATAATAATGACATAAAGTGTGTATAAAACATGTGAGTATCATCATAAAAGTAGCATGGAACATAAGAAATTATAGATACATTTGAGACGTATCAAGCATCCCCAAGCTTAGTTCCTACTCGCCCTCGAGTAGGTAAACGATAACAAGGATAATTTCTGAAGTGACATGCTATCATAATCTTGATCAATACTATTGTAAAGCATATGAGATGAATGAAGTGATTCGAAGCAATGGTAAAGACAATGAATAAACAACTGAATCATATAGCAAAGACTTTTCATAAATAGTACTTTCAAGACAAGCATCAATAAGACTTGCATAGGTGTTAACTCATAAAGCAATAGATTCTTAGTAGAAAGTTTTGAAGCAACACAAAGGAAGATATAAGTTTCAGCAGTTGCTTTCAACTTCAACATGTTTATCTCATGGATAATTGTCAACACAAAGTAATATGATGAATGCAAATAAGCAAATATGTAAGAATAAATGCACACAGTTGACACAAGTGTTTGCTTCTAAGATAGAAAGAAGTAGGTAAACTGACACAACATGAAGTAAAAGAATGGCCCTTCGCAGAGGGAAGCATGGATTGCTATATTTGTGCTAGAGCTTTTATTTTGAAAACATAGAAACAATTTTGTCAACGGTAGTAATAAATCATATGTGTTATGTATAAGACATCCTATAAGTTGCAAGCCTCATGCATAGATTACCAATAGTGCCCGCACCTTGTCCTAATTAGCTCGGATTACCTGGATTATCATTGCAATACATATGTTTTAACCAAGTATCACAAAGGGGTACCTCTATGCCGCCTGTACAAAGGTCTAAGGAGAAAGCTCGCATTGGATTTCTCGCTTTTGATTATTCTCAACTTAGACATCCATACCGGGACAACATAGACAACATATAATGGACTCCTCTTTAATGCATAAGCATTTAGCAACAATTAATATTCTCATAAGAGATTGAGGATTGTTGTCCAAAACTGAAACTTCCACCATGGATCATGGCTTTAGTTAGCGGCCCAATGTTCTTCTCTCACAATATGCATACTCAAACCATTTGATCATGATAAATCGCCCTTACTTCAGACAAGACGAACATGCATAGCAACTCACATGATATTCAACAAAGGTCAAATAGTTGATGGCGTCCCCAGGAACATGGTTACCGCTCAACAAGCAACTTATAAGAAATAAGATACATAAGCAACATATTCTTCATCACAATAGTTTTTAAGCTATTTTCCCATGAGCTATATATTGCAAAGACAAAGAATGGAATTTTAAAGGTAGCACTCAAGCAATTTACTTTGGAATGGCATAGAAATACCATGTAGTAGGTAGGTATGGTGGACACAAATGGCATAGGTTTTGGCTCAAGGATTTTGATGCACGAGAAGTATTCCCTCTCAATACAAGGCTTAGGCTAGCAAAGTTGTTTGAAGCAAACACAAGTATGAACTGGTACAGCAAAACTTACATAAGAACATATTGCAAGCATTATAAGACTCTACACTGTCTTCCTTGTTGTTCAAACCCTCACCAGAAAATATCTAGACTTTAGAGAGACCAATCATGCAAACCAAATTTCAACAAGCTCTATGGTATTTCTTCATTAATAGGTGCAAAGTAGATGATGCAAGAGCTTAAACATGATCTATTTGAGCACAACAATTGCCAAGTATCAAATTATTCAAGACATTATACCAATTACCACATGAAGCATTTTCTGTTTCCAACCAAATAACAATGAACGAAGTAGTTTCAACCTTCGCCATGAACATTAAGAGTAAAGCTAAGAACACATGTGTTCATATGCAACAGCGGAGTGTGTCTCTCTCCCACACAAAGAATGCTAGGATCCGATTTTATTCAAACACAAACAAAAATAAAAACATAAAGACACTCCAAGTAAAGCACATAAGATGTGACAGAATAAAAATATAGTTTCACTAGAGGTGACCTGATAAGTTGTCGATGAAGAAGGGGATGCCTTGGGCATCCTGATACGCGTACAGCACGCGTCCGTTGGGAACCCCAAGAGGAAGGTGTGATGCGTACAGCGGCAAGTTTTCCCTCAGTATGAAACCAAGGTTTATCGAACCAGTAGGAGCCAAGAAGCACGTTGAAGGTTGATGGCGGCGGGATGTAGTGCGGCGCAACACCAGAGATTCCGGCGCCAATGTGGAACCTGCACAACACAACCAAAGTACTTTGCCCCAACGAAACAGCGAGGTTGTCAATCTCACCGGCTTGCTGTAACAAAGGATTAGATGTATAGTGTGGATGATGATTGTTTGGAGAAAACAGTAGAACAGTATTGCAGTAGATTGTATTTCAGTATAGAGAATTGGACCGGGGTCCACAGTTCACTAGAGGTGTCTCTCCCATAAGATAAACAACATGTTGGGTGAACAAATTACAGTTGGGAAATTGACAAATAAAGAGGGCATGACCATGCACATACATATTATGATGAGTATTGTGAGATTTAATTGGGCATTACGACAAAGTACATAGACCGCTATCCAGCATGCATCTATGCCTAAAAAGTCCACCTTCAGGTTATCATCCGAACCCCCTCCAGTATTAAGTTGCTAACAACAGACAATTGCATTAAGTATTGCGCGTAATGTAATCAGTAACTACGTCCTTGAACATAGCACCAATGTTTTATCCCTAGTGGCAACAGCACATCCATAATCTTAGAGATTTCTGTCACTTCCCGCATTCACGGAGACATGAACCCACTATCGAGCATAAATACTCCCTCTTGGAGTTACAAGCATCTACTTGGCCAGAGCATCTACTAGTAACGGAGAGCATGCAAGATCATAAACAACACATAGACATAACTTTGATAATCAACATAACAAGTATTCTCTATTCATCGGATCCCAACAAATGCAACATATAGAATTACAGATAGATGATCTTGATCATGTTAGGCAGCTCACAAGACCCGACAATTAAGCACAATGGGGAGAAGACAACCATCTAGCGACTGCTATGGACCCATAGTCCAGGGGTAGACTACTCACTCATCACTCCGGAGGCGACCATGGCGGCGTAGAGTCCTCCGGGAGATGATTCCCCTCTCCGGCAGGGTGCCGGAGGCGATCTCCTGAATCCCCCGAGATGGGATTGGCGGCGGCGGCGTCTCAGTAAGGTTTTCCGTATCGTGGCTCTCGGTACTGGGGGTTTCGCGATGGAGGCTTTAAGTAGGCGGAAGGGCAGGTCAAGAGGCGGCACGAGGGGCCCACACCCTAGGTCGGCGCGGCCAGGGCTTGGGCTGCGCCGCCCTATGGTGTCGCCACCTCGTGGCCCCACTTCATCTTCTCTTCGGTCTTCTGGAAGCTTCGTGGCAAAATAGGACCCTGGGCGTTGATTTCGTCCAATTCCGAGAATATTTCGTTACTAGGATTTCTGAAACCAAAAACAGTAGAAAACAGCAACTGGCACTTCGGCATCTTGTTAATAGGTTAGTTCCAGAAAATGCACGAATATGACATAAAGTGTGCATAAAACATGTAGATATCATCAATAATATGGCATGGAACACAAGAAATTATCGATACGTCGGAGACGTATCAGCATCCCCAAGCTTAGTTCTGCTCGTCCCGAGCAGGTAAAACGATAACAAAGATAATTTCTGGAGTGACATGCCATCATAACCTTGATCATACTATTTGTAAAGCATATGTAGTGAATGCAGCGATCAAAACAATGTATGTGACATGAGTAAACAAGTGAATCATATAGCAAAGACTTTTCATGAATAGTACTTCAAGACAAGCATCAATAAGTCTTGCATAAGAGTTAACTCATAAAGCAATAATTCAAAGTAAAGGTATTGAAGCAACACAAAGGAAGATTAAGTTTCAGCGGTTGCTTTCAACTTATAACATGTATATCTCATGGATATTGTCAACATAGAGTAATATAATAAGTGCAATATGCAAGTATGTAGGAATCAATGCACAGTTCACACAAGTGTTTGCTTCTTGAGGTGGAGAGAAATAGGTGAACTGACTCAACAATAAAAGTAAAAGAATGGTCCTCCATAGAGGAAAAGCATCGATTGCTATATTTGTGCTAGAGCTTTGATTTTGAAAACATGAAACAATTTTGTCAACAGTAGTAATAAAGCATATGTATCATGTAAATTATATCTTACAAGTTGCAAGCCTCATGCATAGTATACTAATAGTGCCCGCACCTTGTCCTAATTAGCTTGGACTACCGGATCATCGCAATGCACATGTTTTGACCAAGTGTCACAAAGGGGTACCTCTATGCCGCCTGTACAAAGGTCTAAGGAGAAAGCTCGCATCGGATTTCTCGCTATTGATTATTCTCAACTTAGACATCCATACCGGGACAACATAGACAACAGATAATGGACTCCTCTTTTATGCATAAGCATGTGGCAACAATTAATTTTCTCATATGAGATTGAGGATATATGTCCAAAACTGAAACTTCCACCATGGATCATGGCTTTAGTTAGCGGCCCAATGTTCTTCTCTAACAATATGCATGCTTAACCATAAGGTGGTAGATCTCTCTTACTTCAGACAAGACGAACATGCATAGCAACTCACATGAAATTCAACAAAGAGTAGTTGATGGCGTCCCCAGTGAACATGGTTATCGCACAACAAGCAACTTAATAAGAGATAAAGTGCATAAGTACATATTCAATACCACAATAGTTTTTAAGCTATTTGTCCCATGAGCTATATATTGCAAAGGTGAATGATGGAATTTTAAAGGTAGCACTCAAGCAATTTACTTTGGAATGGCGGAGAAATACCATGTAGTAGGTAGGTATGGTGGACACAAATGGCATAGTGGTTGGCTCAAGGATTTTGGATGCATGAGAAGTATTCCCTCTCGATACAAGGTTTAGGCTAGCAAGGCTATTTGAAACAAACACAAGGATGAACCGGTGCAGCAAAACTCACATAAAAGACATATTGAAAACATTATAAGACTCTACACCGTCTTCCTTGTTGTTCAAACTCAATACTAGAAATTATCTAGACCTTAGAGAGCCCAAATATGCAAACCAAATTTAAGCATGCTCTATGTATTTCTTCATTAATGGGTGCAAAGCATATGATGCAAGAGCTTAAACATAGCAAACAAAACAATTTACTACATGTATCATTTTCCAATTCCAACCATATAATAATTTAACGAAGAAGAAACTTCGCCATGAATACTATGAGTAGAGCCTAAGGACATACTTGTCCATATGCTACAGCGGAGCGTGTCTCTCTCCCATACAATGAATGCTAGGATCCATTTTATTCAAACAAAACAAAAAACAAAAACAAACCGACGCTCCAAGCAAAGCACATAAGATGTGATGGAATAAAAATATAGTTTCAGGGGAGGAACCTGATAATGTTGTCGATGAAGAAGGGGATGCCTTGGGCATCCCCAAGCTTAGATGCTTGAGTCTTCTTAGAATATGCAGGGGTGAACCACCGGGGCATCCCCAAGCTTAGAGCTTTCACTCTCCTTGATCATATTGCATCATACTCCTCTCTTGATCCTTGAAAACTTCCTCCACACCAAACTTAGAACAACTCATTAGAGGATTAGTGGACGATAAAAATTAACATGTTCAGAGGTGACACAATCATTCTTAACACTTCTGGACATTGCATAAAGCTACTGGACATTCATGGATCAAAGAAATTCATCCAACATAGCAAAAGAGGCAATGCGAAATAAAAGGCAGAATCTGTCAAAACAGAACAGTTCGTATTGACGAATTTTATCGAGGCACCAGACTTGCTCAAATGAAAATGCTCAAATTGAATGAAAGTTGCGTACATATCTGAGGATCACTCACGTAAATTGGAATAATTTTATGAGTTACCTACAGAGAAAACAGCCCAGATTCGTGACAGCAAAGAAATCTGTTTCTGCGCAGTAATCCAAATCTAGTATTAACTTTTCTATCAACGACTTTACTTGGCACAACAAAACACTAAACTAAGATAAGGAGAGGTTGCTACAGTAGTAAACAACTTCCAAGACACAAAATAAAAACAAAGTACTGTAGTAAAAACATGGGTTGTCTCCCATAAGCGCTTTTCTTTAACGCCTTTCAGCTAGGCGCAGAAAGTGTGTATCAAGTATTATCGAAGGGTGGTGCATCTTCAGCGGGGTGTGGAGTTTTCTCAACCAGGCATAGTATATTAGATACATAAGTTTTAGCATCTCCCTTTTCATTAGTCTTAGGCTTGCTACTCTCATCAAACAAATTTTCAGGAACAAGCCAAGCATAGTTATTTTCTAGTGCATCATTCATTGCTAGGAGCTTACATGGTATTGGTGCTTTGATCTCCCCACCATCATTAATATTATTAGTGTACTTTATTCTATCCATATCCATCTTTTCAAGGAGACTAACAAAATTGGTATAAGAACCAAGCATATTATATTTAGCAAAGACCTTTCTAGCCTCTCTTGCTATACCACCAAATTCTCTAAGAAGGGTTTCTAAAACAAAATCTTTCTTTTCCCCTTCTTCCATATCACCAAGTGTGAGAAACATGTGTTGGATTATAGGATTGAGATTAACAAATTTAGTTTCCAACATGCGAACTAAAGCAGCAGCAGCAATTTCATAAGTAGGAGCAAGGTCTACCAAGTGTCTATCCTCAAAATCGTCAATGGTACTAACATGGTTGAAAAATTCCTCTATATTATTTCTCCCAACTATAGACCCACGTCCTACCGGTATGTCTTTCGTGGTAAAATTAAAAGGAAACATGATGAAATAAGTAAAGTAAATACAAGTAACTAATTTTTTTGTGTTTTTGATATAGAGTGCAAGATAGCAAATAAAGTAAAACTAGCAACTAATTTTTTGTGTGTTTTGATTTAGTGCAGCAAACAAAGTAGTAAATAAAACTAAGCAAGACAAAAACAAAGTAAAGAGATTGGGAAGTGGAGACTCCCCTTGCAGCGTGTCTTGATCTCCCCGGCAACGGCGCCAGAAAAATAGCTTGATACGCGTACAGCACGCGTCCGTTGGGAACCCCAAGAGGAAGGTGTGATGCGTACAGCGGCAAGTTTTCCCTCAGTATGAAACCAAGGTTTATCGAACCAGTAGGAGCCAAGAAGCACGTTGAAGGTTGATGGCGGCGGGATGTAGTGCGGCGCAACACCAGAGATTCCGGCGCCAACGTGGAACCTGCACAACACAACCAAAGTACTTTGCCCCAACGAAACAGCGAGGTTGTCAATCTCACCGGCTTGCTGTAACAAAGGATTAGATGTATAGTGTGGATGATGATTGTTTGCAGAAAACAGTAGAACAAGATTGGCAAGAGATTGTATTTCAGTATAGAGAATTGGACCGGGGTCCACAGTTCACTAGAGGTGTCTCTCCCATAAGATAAACAACATGTTGGGTGAACAAATTACAGTTGGGCAATTGACAAATAAAGAGGGCATGACCATGCACATACATATTATGATGAGTATTGTGAGATTTAATTGGGCATTACGACAAAGTACATAGACCGCTATCCAGCATGCATCTATGCCTAAAAAGTCCACCTTCAGGTTTGCTGGCGTGTAGTTGACGTGGGAGTCAGAGATCTTTGTGATGTAACTTTTCTTCAGATCCCCGGCAACGGCGCCAGAAATTTGCTTCTTGAGGTGGAGAGAAATAGGCGAACTGACTCAACATTGAAAGTAAAAGAATGGTCCTCCATAGAGGAAAAGCATCGATTGCTATATTTGTGCTAGAGCTTTGATTTTGAAAACATGAAACAATTTTGTCAACGGTAGTAATAAAGCATATGTATCATGTAAATTATATCTTATAAGTTGCAAGCCTCATGCATAGTATACTAATAGTGTCCGCACCTTGTCCTAATTAGCTTGGACTACCGGATCATCACAATGCACATGTTTTAACCAAGTGTCACAAAGGGGTACCTCTATGCCGCCTGTACAAAGGTCTAAGGAGAAAGCTCGCATTGGATTTCTCGCTATTGATTATTCTTCAACTTAGACATCCATACCGGGACAACATAGACAACAGATAATGGACTCCTCTTTTATGCATAAGCATGTAACAACAATTAATAATTTTCTCATTTGAGATTGAGGATATATGTCCAAAACTGAAACTTCCACCATGGATCATGGCTTTAGTTAGCGGCCCAATGTTCTTCTCTAACAATATGCATGCTTAACCATAAGGTGGTAGATCGCTCTTACTTCAGACAAGACGAACATGCATAGCAACTCACATGAAATTCAACAAAGAGTAGTTGATGGCGTCCCCAGTGAACATGGTTATCGCACAACAAGCAACTTAATAAGAGATAAAGTGCATAATTACATATTCAATACCACAATAGTTTTTAAGCTATTTGTCCCATGAGCTATATATGGCAAAGGTGAATGATGGAATTTTAAAGGTAGCACTCAAGCAATTTACTTTGGAATGGCGGAAAATACCATGTAGTAGGTAGGTATGGTGGACACAAATGGCATAGTGGTTGGCTCAAGTATTTTGGATGCATGAGAAGTATTCCCTCTCGATACAAGGTTTAGGCTAGCAAGGCTTATTTGAAACAAACACAAGGATGAACCGGTGCAGCAAAACTCACATAAAAGACATATTGAAAACATTATAAGACTCTACACCGTCTTCCTTGTTGTTCAAACTCAATACTAGAAATTATCTAGACCTTAGAGAAACCAAATATGCAAACCAAATTTTAGCATGCTCTATGTATTTCTTCATTAATGGGTGCAAAGCATATGATGCAAGAGCTTAATCATGAGCACAACAATTGCCAAGTATCACATTACCCAAGACATTTATAGCAATTACTACATGTATCATTTTCCAATTCCAACCATATAACAATTTAACGAAGAAGAAACTTCGCCATGAATACTATGAGTAGAAGCTAAGGACATACTTGTCCATATGCTACAGCGGAGCGTGTCTCTCTCCCATAAAGTGAATGCTAGGATCCATTTTATTCAAACAAAACAAAAACAAAAACAAACCGACGCTCCAAGCAAAGCACATAAGAGGTGATGGAATAAAAATATAGTTTCAGGGGAGGAACCTGATAATGTTGTCGATGAAGAAGGGGATGCCTTGGGCATCCCCAAGCTTAGACGCTTGAGTCTTCTTAATATATGCAGGGGTAAACCACCGGGGCATCCCCAAGCTTAGAGCTTTCACTCTCCTTGATCATGTTGCATCATACTCCTCTCTTGATCCTTGAAAACTTCCTCCACACCAAACTCGAAACAACTCATTAGAGGGTTAGTGCACAATAAAAATTAACATATTTAGAGGTGACACAATCATTCTTAACACTTATGGACATTGCATAATGCTACTGGACATTAGTGGATCAAAGAAATTCATCCAACATAGCAAAAGAGGCAATGCGAAATAAAAGGCAGAATCTGTCAAAACAGAACAGTTCGTATTGACGAATTTTAAAATGGCACCAGACTTGCTCAAATGAAAATGCCCAAATTGAATGAAAGTTGCATAAATATCTGAGGATCACTCACGTAAATTGGCATAATTTTCTGAGTTACCTACAGGGGGATTTTGCCCAGATTCGTGACAGCAAAGAAATCTGTTTCTGCGCAGTAATCCAAATCTAGTATGAACTTTTCTATCAACGGCTTAACTTGGCACAACAAAACACAAAACTACGATAAGGAGAGGTTGCTACAGTAGTAAACAACTTCCAAGACAAAAAATAAAAACAAAGTACTGTAGGTAAAAACATGGGTTGTCTCCCATAAGCGCTTTTCTTTAACGCCTTTCAGCTAGGCACAGAAAGTGTGTATCAAGTATTATCAAGAGACGAAGTGTCAACATCATAATTTGTTCTCATAATAGAATCAAAAGGTAATTTCATTCTCTTTCTAGGGAAGTGTTCCATACCTTTCTTGAGAGGAAATTGATATTTTATATTACCTTCCTTCATATCAATGATAGCACCAACAGTTCGAAGAAAAGGTCTTCCCAATATAATGGGACAAGATGCATTGCATTCAATATCCAAGACAACAAAATCAACGGGGACAAGGTTATTGTTAACAGTAATGCGAACATTATCAACTTTCCCCAAAGGTTTCTTTGTAGAATGATCAGCAAGATTAACATCCAAATAACAATTTTTCAGCGGTGGCAAGTCAAGCATATCATAAATTTTCTTAGGCATAACAGAAATACTTGCACCAAGATCACATAAAGCATTACAATCAAAATCTTTAACCTTCATCTTAATGATGGGCTCCCAACCATCCTCTAGCTTTTTAGGAATAGAGGCTTCGCGCTCTAGTTTCTCTTCTCTAGCTTTTATGAGAGCATTTGTAATATGATGTGTGAAAGCCAAATTTATAGCACTAGCATTAGGACTTTTAGCAAGTTTTTGCAAGAACTTTATAACTTCAGAGATGTGGCAATCATCAAAATTCAAACCATTATAATCTAAAGCAATGGGATCATCATCCCCAATGTTGGAAAAAATTTCAGCAGCTTTATCACAGGCAGTTTCAACAGTTTTAGCAGTTTCAGGCAGTTTCTCGCGCTTTGCATTAGAAGTGGAAATATTGCTAACACCAATTCTTTTATTAGTATTAGTAGGAGGTGCAGCAACATGTGTAGCATTAACATTACTAGTGGTGGTAATAGTCCAAACTTTAGCTACATTCTTCTCTTTAGCTAGTTTTTCATTTT
The DNA here is from genome assembly GCF_019359855.2 of Lolium perenne. Taxonomy (NCBI): domain Eukaryota; kingdom Viridiplantae; phylum Streptophyta; class Magnoliopsida; order Poales; family Poaceae; genus Lolium; species Lolium perenne. The sequence continues at coordinate 129,661,887 of NC_067249.2, read as the reverse complement.
CTTCTCTATCCCACCTAGCACGCAGTTCAGCCATTAATCTTATATTCTCATTAATTCTAACTTGGATGGCATTTGCTGTAGTAACAATTTTATTATGATGATTCTCATTAGGCAAAACTTTCGATTTCAAAAGATCAACATCAGCAGCAAGACTATCGACTTTAGAAGCAAGTATATCAATTTTCCCAAGCTTTTCTTCAACAGATTTGTTAAAAGCAGTTTGTGTACTAATAAATTCTTTAAGCATGGCTTCAAGTCCAGGGGGTGAATTCCTATTATTGTTGTAAGAATTCCCATAAGAATTACCATAGCCGTTGCCATTATTATAAGGATATGGCCTATAGTTGTTACTAGAATTGTTCCGGTAAGCATTGTTGTTGAAATTATTATTTTTAATGAAGTTTACATCAACATGTTCTTCTTGTGCAACCAATGAAGCTAATGGAACATTATTAGGATCAGTATTAGTCCTATCATTCACAAGCATAGACATAATAGCATCAATCTTATCACTCAAGGAAGAGGTTTCTTCGACAGAATTTACCTTTTTACCTTGTGGAGCTCTTTCCGTGTGCCATTCAGAGTAGTTGATCATCATATTATCAAGAAGCTTTGTTGCTTCTCCAAGAGTGATGGACATAAAGGTACCTCCAGCAGCTGAATCCAATAAATTCCGTGAAGAAAAATTTAGTCCTGCATAGAAGGTTTGGATGATCATCCAAGTAGTCAGTCCATGGGTTGGGCAATTTTTAACCAAATATTTCATTCTTTCCCATGCTTGAGCAACATGTTCAGTATCTAATTGTTTAAAATTCATTATGCTACTCCTCAAAGATATAATTTTAGCAGGGGGATAATATCTACCAATAAAAGCATCCTTGCATTTAGTCCATGAATCAATACTATTCTTAGGCAGAGATAGCAACCAATCTTTAGCTCTTCCTCTTAATGAGAAAGGGAACAATTTTAATTTTATAATGTCACCATCTACATCCTTATACTTTTGCATTTCACATAATTCAACAAAATTATTAAGATGGGCAGCAAAGATCATCGAACTAACACGAGAAAATTGCTCTCGCATAACAAGATTCAGTAAAGCAGGTTTAATTTCAAAGAATTCTGCTGTAGTAGCAGGTGGAGCAATAGGTGTGCATAAGAAATCATTATTATTTGTGGTTGTGAAGTCACACAACTTAGTATTTTCAGCGTTGGCCATTTTAGCAACAGTAAATAAAGCAAACTAGATAAAGTAAATGCAAGTAAACTAATTTTTTTGTGTTTTTGATATAGCAAATAAGATAGCAAATAAAGTAAAACTAGCAACTAATTTTTTTGTATTTTGATTTAGTGCAGCAAACAAAGTAGTAAATAAAACTAAGCAAGACAAAAACAAAGTAAAGAGATTGAGAAGTGGAGACTCCCATTGCAGCGTGTCTTGATCTCCCTGGCAACGGCGCCAGAAATTTGCTGCTGGCGTGTAGTTGACGTGGGAGTCAGAGATCTTTGTGATGTAACTTTTCTTCAGATCCCCGGCAACGGTGCCAGAAATTTGCTTGATGCGTGTGGTTGACACGTCCGTTGGGAACCCCAAGAGGAAGGTGTGATGCGCACAGCGGCAAGTTTCCCTCAGTAAGAAACCAAGGTTTAATCGAACCAGTAGGAGTCAAGAAGCACGTTGAAGGTTGATGGCGGCGGGATGTAGTGCGGCGCAACACCAGAGATTCCGGCGCCAACGTGGAACCTGCACAACACAACCAAAGTACTTTGCCCCAACGAAACAGTGAGGTTGTCAATCTCACCGGCTTGCTGTAACAAAGGATTAACCGTATTGTGTGGAAGATGATTGTTTGCAGAAAACAGTAGAACAAGTATTGCAGTAGATTGTATTTCAGTAAAGAGAATTGGACCGGGGTCCACAGTTCACTAGAGGTGTCTCTCCCATAAGATAAACAGCATGTTGGGTGAACAAATTACAGTTGGGCAATTGACAAATAAAGAGGGCATGACCATGCACATACATATCATGATGAGTATAGTGAGATTTAATTGGGCATTACGACAAAGTACATAGACCGCCATCCAACTGCATCTATGCCTAAAAAGTCCACCTTCAGGTTATCATCCGAACCCCTCCGCATTAAGTTGCAAAGCAACAGACAATTGCATTAAGTATGGTGCGTAATGTAATCAACAACTACATCCTTAGACATAGCATCAATGTTTTATCCCTAGTGGCAACAGCACAACACAACCTTAGAACTTTCATCCTTGTCCTGTGTCAATGCAGGCATGAACCCACTATCGAGCATAAATACTCCCTCTTGGAGTCACAAGCATCTACTTGGCCAGAGCATCTACTAGTAACGGAGAGCATGCAAGATCATAAACAACACATAGATATAACTTTGATAATCAACATAACAAGTATTCTCTATTCATCGGATCCCAACAAACGCAACATATAGAATTACAGATAGATGATCTTGATCATGTTAGGCAGCTCACAAGATCCGACAATGATAGCACAATGGGGAGAAGACAACCATCTAGCTACTGCTATGGACCCATAGTCCAGGGGTAGACTACTCACACATCACACCGGAGGCGACCATGGCGGCGTAGAGTCCTCCGGGAGATGAATCCCCTCTCCGGCAGGGTGCCGGAGGCGATCTCCTGGATCCCCCGAGATGGGATCGGCGGCGGCGGCGTCTCTGGAAGGTTTTCCGTATCGTGGCTCTCGGTACTGGGGGTTTCGTCACGGAGGCTATTTGTAGGCAGAAGGGCAGGTCAAGAGGCAGCACGAGGGCCCCACACCACAGGGCCGCGCGGCCAAGGGGGGGGCCGCGCCGCCCTAGGGTGTGGCCCCCTCGTGGCCCCTCTTCGTCTCTCCTTCGGACTTCTGGAAGCTTCGTGGCAAAATAGGACCCTGGGCGTTGATTTCGTCCAATTCCGAGAATATTTCGTTACTAGGATTTCTGAAACCAAAAACAGCAGAAAACAAAGAATCGGCACTTCGGCATCTTGTTAATAGGTTAGTTCCAGAAAATGCACGAATATGACATAAAGTGTGCATAAAACATGTAGATAACATCAATAATGTGGCATGGAACATAAGAAATTATCGATACGTCGGAGACGTATCAAGGTTATCATCCAAACCCCCTCCAGTATTAAGTTGCTAACAACAGACAATTGCATTAAGTATTGCGCGTAATGTAATCAGTAACTACGTCCTTGAACATAGCACCAATGTTTTATCCCTAGTGGCAACAGCACATCCATAATCTTAGAGATTTCTGTCACTTCCCCAGATTCACGGAGACATGAACCCACTATCGAGCATAAATACTCCCTCTTGGAGTTACAAGCATCTACTTGGCCAGAGCATCTACTAGTAACGGAGAGCATGCAAGATCATAAACAACACATAGACATAACTTTGATAATCAACATAACAAGTATTCTCTATTCATCGGATCCCAACAAACGCAACATATAGAATTACAGATAGATGATCTTGATCATGTTAGGCAGCTCACAAGACCCGACAATTAAGCACAATGGGGAGAAGACAACCATCTAGCTACTGCTATGGACCCATAGTCCAGGGGTAGACTACTCACTCATCACTCCGGAGGCGACCATGGCGGCGTAGAGTCCTCCGGGAGATGATTCCCCTCTCCGGCAGGGTACCGGAGGCGATCTCCTAAATCCCCCGAGATGGGATTGGCGGCGGCGGCGTCTCAGTAAGGTTTTCCGTATCGTGCCTCTCGGTACTGGGGGTTTCGCGACGGAAGCTTTAAGTAGGCGGAAGGGCAGGTCAAGAGGCGGCACGAGGGGCCCACACCCTAGGTCGGCGCGGCCAGGGCTTGGGCCACGCCGCCCTATGGTGTCGCCACCTCGTGGCCCCACTTCGTCTTCTCTTCGGTCTTCTGGAAGCTTCGTGGCAAAATAGGACCCTGGGCGTTGATTTCGTCCAATTCCGAGAATATTTCGTTACTAGGATTTCTGAAACCAAAAACAGCAGAAAACAGCAACTGGCACTTCGGCATCTTGTTAATAGGTTAGTTCCAGAAAATGCACAAATATGACATAAAGTGTGCATAAAACATGTAGATATCATCAATAATGTGGCATGGAACACAAGAAATTATCGATACGTCGGAGACGTATCACATCCCCAAGCTTAGATGCTTGAGTCTTCTTGAATTATGGAGGGATGAACCACGGGGGCATCCCCAAGCTTAGAGTTTTCACTCTCCTTGGTCATATTGTATCATCCTCCTCTCTTGATCCTTGAAAACTTCCTCCACACCAAACTCAAAACAAACTCATTAGAGGGTTAGTGCATAATAAAAAATTCACATATTCAGAGGTGACATAATCATTCTTAACACTTCTGGACATTGCACAAAGCTACTGAAAGTTAATGGAACAAAGAAATCCATCCAACATAGCAAAACAGGCAATGCGAAATAAAAGACAGAATCTGTCAAAACAGAACAGTTCGTAAACACGAATTTTTCTGGGGCACTTAACTTGCTCAGATGAAAATGCTCAAATTGAATGAAAGTTGCGTACATATCTGAGGGTCACGCACGTAAATTGGAAGAATTTTTTGAGTTACCTACAGAAGGGGCGGCTCAATTTCGTGACAGTAAGAAATCTGTTTCTGCGCAGTAATCCAAATCTAGTATCATCTTTACTATCAAAGACTTTACTTGGCACAAAAATGCAATAAAATAAAGATAAGGACAGGTTGCTACAGTAGTAACAACTTCCAAGACTCAAATATAAAACAAAAGTGCAGAAGTAAAATAATGGGTTGTCTCCCATAAGCGCTTTTCTTTAACGCCTTTCAGCTAGGCGCAGAAAGTGTGAATCAAGTATTATCAAGAGATGAAGCATTAACATTCTTACCGGGGGCGTCGGGAGTTTTCTCAACAATGCATTGTATCTTGTCTATGTAAGTAACTCCTCTTTGGTTGCTTTTAGGCTTACTATTCCCATCAAACAAATTTTCAGGAACAAGCCAAGCATAGTTATTTTCTAGAGCTTCATGCATTCCTAGGAGCTTACTAGGTATCAGTACTTTAATCTCCCCCCATCATTGACATTACTAGTGTACTTTATTCTCTCCATGTCCATCTTTTCAAGTGTTTTTGCAAAATCGGTGAAAAGACCAAGCCTCTTATGCTTAATAAAAACTTTTCTAGCTTCTTTAGCTATATCTTCAAATTCTCTAAGAAGGACATCTAAAACAAAATCTCTCTTTTCTCCCATCTCCATATCAGAGAGTGTAAGAAACATATGTTGCATTATGGGATTGAGATTAACAAATCTAGTTTCCAACATGTGTACTAAATGTGCAAAGAGCACTTTCATAAGTAGGAACAACTTTTACCAAGTGTCTATCTTCAAAATCTTCAACCATACTAACATGAGTGAAAAATGCTTCTATATTATCTCTTCCAATGATAGACCCTTGTCCTACCAGTATATCTTTTAGCGTGAACTTAGGAGGAAACATGATGAAATAAACAAAAGGTAAATAAAGTAAATGCAAGTAACTAATTTTTTGTGTTTTTAATATAGAGAACGCAAACAAGACAGTAAATTAAGTAAAGCAAGTAACTATTTTTTTTGTATTTTTTATATAGAAAGCAAACAAAGCAGTAAATAAAATAAAGTAAAGCAAGACAAAAACAAAGTAGAGAGATTGGAAGTGGGAGACTCCCCTTGCAGCATGTCTTGATCTCCCCGGCAACGGCGCCAGAAAAAGAGCTTGTTGACGCGTAAAGCACACGCCCGTTGGGAACCCCAAGAGGAAGGTGTGATGCGTACAGCAGCAAGTTTTCCCTCAGTAAGAAACCAAGGTTATCGAACCAGTAGGAGTCAAGGAGCACGTGAACGTTGTTGGTGATGGAGTGTAGTGCGGCGCAACACCAGGGATTCCGGCGCCAACGTGGAACCTGCACAACATAATCCAAATACTTTGCCCCAACTTAACAGTGAGGTTGTCAATCTCACCGGCTTGCTGTAAACAAAGGATTAAATGTATGGTGTGGAAAATGATATTTGTACGCGAAGAACAGTAAAGAACAATGTTTGCAGTAGATTGTATTCAGATGTAAAAGAATGGACCGGGGTCCACAGTTCACTAGTGGTGTCTCTCCAATAAGATAAAGCATGTTGGGTGAAAAAATTACAGTTGGGCAATACAAATAAAGAGAGCATAACAATGCACATACATATCATGATGAGTAGTGTGAGATTTAATCGGGCATTACGACAAAGTACATAGACCGCTATCCAACATGCATCTATGCCTAAAAAGTCCACCTTCGGGTTAGCATCCGCACCCCTTCCAGTATTAAGTTGCAAACAACAGACAATTGCATTGAGTATGGTGCGTAATGTAATCAACACAAATATCCTTAGACAAAGCATTGATGTTTTATCCCTAGTGGCAACAGCACATCCACAACCTTAGAACTTTCTGTCACTGTCCCAGATTTAATGGAGGCATGAACCCACTATCGAGCATAAATACTCCCTCTTGGAGTTACAAGTATCAACTTGGCCAGAGCCTCTACTAGCAACGGAGAGCATGCAAGATCATAAACAACACATATGATAGATTGATAATCAACTTGACATAGTTTTCCATATTCATCGGATCCCAACAAATACAACATGTAGCATTACAAATAGATGATCTTGATCATGATAGGCAGCTCACAAGATCTAACATGATAGCACAATGAGGAGAAGACAACCATCTAGCTACTGCTATGGACCCATAGTCCAGGGGTGAACTACTCACACATCAATCCGGAGGCGACCATGGTGATGAAGTGTCCTCCGGGAGATGATTCCCCTCTCCGGCAGGGTGCCGGAGGCGATCTCTTGAATCCCCCGAGATGGGATTGGCGGCGGCGGCGTCTCTGGAAGGTTTTCCGTATCGTGGCTCTCGGTACAGGGGTTTTCGCGACGAAGGCTATAAGTAGGCGGAAGGGTAGGGTTGGAGGCGGTGCAGGGGCCCACACCATAGGCCGGCACGGGCCCCATGCTGGCCGCGCCGCCCTATGGGTACGGGCCCTCGTGGCCCCACTTCGTATCCCCTTCGGTCTTCTGGAAGCTCCGTGGAAAAATAAGACCCTGGGTGTTGATTTCGTCCAATTCCGAGAATATTTCCTTTGTAGGATTTCTGAAACCAAAAATAGCAGAAAACAGCAACTGGCTCTTCGGCATCTCGTCAATAGGTTAGTGCCGGAAAATGCATAATAATGACATAAAGTGTGTATAAAACATGTGAGTATCATCATAAAAGTAGGATGGAACATAAGAAATTATAGATACGTTTGAGACGTATCACTATCCACCTTCTCCTCGACGGCCAGGACCCCCGTTTCGACCAAGGTCGAAGAATCAGACAAGGAGAGGAGACGAGCGGCCTGGGTGCCCGGTGAAGCCTCACCCTCCGCGACGGGCACTACCGCAGATGCATCCTCTGCGCGAGCGGCCGCCGATTGCTCCGCCTCGTACGCAAGACCTGTCTTCATGCTGCTGCTGTTGGAAACGAGGAAGTCGATGCCTCGGAGGTGCGGTGAGTTGATGGGGGTTTTCACAGTGTGGGGAAGGAAAGTTGGGGGAGGGGAGAGGACGAGCTCGCGAGAGACGATGAGGCCGATTATTTTATAGCCTCTGACTCTCTGTATCGAGTTGTGGACGCGTGAAGTCGTGCATGTACTCGATTTTCCACTTTCTGGGAAACGTGTACGAAACCTTTTTTTCTTGGACCATTTAAATTCGTATGGGGCTCACGTATACCAATACTTCCAAACTTCATAATTAATTCACAATCATTTAGAATAATATGAGACCTTAACATTTTATTGTTTGTCTCAGATATTGTCCATAAAAAATAACATCGTTCAAAAAATAAATCCCCTATGCCAATCTGGTCATGCCCATCTACTCCAACTAGCTTCCTCAAGTAATTTGTCACCTTACATTCTTAAAATGAACCAAAATTTGGCACACGGGCATCACATGGAAAATGATGTTACCATTATGTCTTCCCATTTTTGTTTGAATTTTTCAAAATTGGCATGCCCTAACGGAAAAAATGTATGTTCCTTCTATGAAGCATGTATCAGAATGGCATTACCAAAACCTGGGGGTGGCGGGGCACATGGTGGTGTGATGATACATCACATTTTGGACCACACCACACCATTTTGACCAACCAAAAAAATTCAACCACCCTACACAAACCCTGGTCAAAACTAGTTTGACCAATATTACAAAAGTTGTACATAATTCAGAAACCGTCAGAAATATACGAAGCATTCAGGAGTCAATACTGAAGACAAAGCAATTATGAAAAAGACGAAGGCAGAGGAGGAACATGTCTTGCTATATTGCACAACAAAGCAAAATTCAACTTTTCATCGATTGCAAAATTTTGGCTGCAATTAGCGCACCCGGGTCTCCTGATGTCGCAATAGTTGGCTGCTAGGAGCGGAGACACTCGACTTCCTTCTTCAACTTATCGCACTCAGTGCAAACTTTCAAGTACTTCATCTCGAAATATTGCGTATATTCAGCATGCAACTCCACTTCCTGTCGAGAACTTTCACAGTCACAGTTGCAATCACACTGACCAGCCTTGTCAATGACCACGCTCATCGGTGGCTGGGCGCGTAGTTCCTTGACTTCCTTCTTCAACTTCTTACACTCAGCGAGAACGTCTGAGTACTGTTTATCAAAAGAAGATTGCACGGAACGGACATTCTCCTCCGATATGGCACGAGTTAAAATGCACCTGCCCACGAGGTGGCGGATTTTCTTATGAAGGATGGTGTTGTGGCCCTTGATTTGGTCCAGTTTCGCGGAGAATTGTGTTATCACATCCTGCATTGCAAATTCAACAGCAATGAAGTATGCAGAGTGCAAATGAGGGGGAGAAATAAACAAATGGAGTGCTAACCTCTTCAATATGTCTGAGAGCTGCAAAGTCCTTGTCCATAGGAACCTCTTCAATGATGGAACCGCCATCCCTGGAAGAAAGACAGTTAAGTAGTTCGATCTGGCAGCCAGCAAGGAGGCGATGAAACTGCAGCACGGCAATGGAAACATACACGGCCGAAGATGCACACGCACGCACTGGCTGCTCCTCTCCCGGAGACTGAGCATTCATCTCTGATTCTGCATTCAGGATACCAAACCTATGCAAGAGTTGGATGTTTCTGTTATAAAGGGTGGTGTTCTAGCCCTTGATCTCGGCGGCTGTCACCGATAATCTCATAATCCCTTCCTGCATTGAAAAATTCACCAGTAACGAATCAGGGATCCTTTTTCATTCACAGGATAGGAAAATTATAAGATTAGGAAAAGCATAGGATTTTGTATACATTAGAGTGGGTGTATGCGCTATTTTATGGGATATTTGGAATGTGCAAAATGAAGTCGTGTTTAATAAACCCAAATCCCATCCCTTCTTACAGGTTATCCCTATGATTATTCACTAGATCCGTATGTTTCTTATCTCCAGCCCGAGGATCAGCAGGATATCATGGAGTCTGGGTGCAACTGACTAGAGACAGCCGCACGGGATTTTTACAGCCAGGGTGGCTGGCAGTTTCCTCATAGAATTACTTACTTATGTGTTTTTACCTTTTTGGCACCCGCTGTTTTCTATGTTTCGTTGATGGATCTTTGTGTCGACTCTAGCTGATCCATGAGAAGTTGTCATAATTTGTGTATTAACTGAATAAAGCAATAAAGCAGCCATATACATCATTTTGATGCAGAGGCCGTGGTATGTCCCCCATTTCGAAAAAAGGAAAAAAACATAGGATTGAGATGTCATGGCTAGTTGAATTAATGTTTTATTCCTATATGATTTGCACTACTAGATTCCTATAGGATTAGTTCCGATATGTTCCTATAAATCAAAGGGTTAATTGGTTCTATGCCACTCCCCAATTCACAAGTTGTGTTTATGTCATTAAAAAACTGAACTTGTGTCTATGCCACTCTCAATTCTCAATACCCCTTTCTATGCCATTTTTAGCAATACAACATCATATACTGCCTATGTATCCAGTATTTGTACCCTATACTACAGTTTGTACATACTCTCAGATAATCTGGACCGTACTTTGCACCTATGTTTAATGGATCATATGTGCCCAGAAATGGCTCATATTAGAATAGTAGACTCATATTAGTGTTCTTGACATTCGGTAAAATTTTCAGATTTTTCGAAGAAGTTTGATTTTTTGGACCAAATTTTACCAATTTCTAGACAGAACATAAAATGTCAGTTTTTTATGCAAATCTGCACATAAATGGCTCAAATTAAAGCAGTATACTCGTTTCAGTGTTTTTGATTTCCTGTAAAAAAAATTAGATTTTTCTGAGAAGTTCTAATTTTTTACTGAATTTGAAAATTTTGGATTTTTTGTGTGCCCGAAAACACCCAAAAGTCGCTCCAAATCTGAACACGGGATTATTTTGGTCAATACGAAAGTATAAACTGAAATACGACTATTTATTGAATCATTTTCATGTTGTATTGTTGAAAATGGCATAGAAGGGGGTATTGAGAATTGAGAGTGGCATAAACACAACTTCAATTTTTGTAATGGCATAAACACAACTTGTGAAATGGGGAGTGGCATAGAACCAATTAACCCTAAATCAAACAACTAATGTAGGAAAAAATCCCATAGGATCTAAATGCTACACAATTCTTATAGGAGTCCTACGAATTAAAGAAGCCCTCGTGCAGTACGGAGATGAAGAGGAAGAAAAAAAAAGCAATGGATATATATTATATAGTGCATACATTATTAATGCTCTTGAGAGCTAACAAGTGCTCATCAAACAAAGGGTCCTCGATAGCTAAGTACGAAGTGGATCCTGCGGTAGAAAGCACGAGCCAGGAACCGTCGGCCCTGGAAGATGATAGCCGGTTTAGTTGGCATCGCCTGCCAGCAAGGACTCAACGAAAATCCGGCATGGCGATGGAAACATACCCAGGAGCTTCGTACCCACCAGGTTGTCAAGAAACGAGTGATTTCTCAACTAGGGTAGGAATGGCGCTGAAACCAGCCGCCATGGAAGAAAGACGGTTAAATTGTTTGATCCGCTAGCCAGCCAGAAGGCAGAGAAACTTCGGCATGGTGATGGAAACATACCGGGGAGCTTCGTACCCACCATCTTGGCGAAACACGGGTGATTTCTCGGCATCGGTAGGAAGGGCAACACTTGAACGGGCAGTCCTGGAAGAAAGACGGTGAAATAGCTGGTTCTCCCGGGTAAAAAAATAGTTGGATCTGTTTGCCTTGCTGCAATCTGCGTTCATGGGGGCAAAGAAAGCACATGGCGATAAACACCTACCAGGACTCTTGCTGGATTATCCTGCCCTGACCCAACAAGCCCGAAGCAGACTGAGCTTGCGATGGAAGCGCAGACTGAGCTTGCGATGGAAGCGCAGACTGAGCATGCGATGGAAGCGCAGACATGCCTGTCCACTGGCGCCGCTGGTACACTTTCAGAGTCGGAGTTTGCAGGACTTTCAGCGGGATGGATTTCACCGCGGATTTAGTCTCAGACACCAACGTCTCCTTCCTCTTCTTACTCTTCTTCATGTTCTTCTTATACAACTTGTTGAACGAGGGATGAATCGCTGGAGGAAGAAGGAAGGGACAAGCAGGTGGGGATAGAAGGGGTCGGTGTAGAGCTCTTCGAGGAGGGTTCCCCGGGGAGGAGGATGAAAACTGGGACGAACAGGACAGGGATGGGACTGGGCAATCTTGTCCGTCCATCCAAAATCAATGGGCGGGAGTACATAAGACTTTGGGCCATTGACAGGCTGGTCCTGCCACAGGTGGACCCCAAGTTTCAGCGATTCAATGTCAGTGAAAAGATATATCGGAAATGTAAAAGAATCTTGTTCGGGGTTGGCCGCGGAAGCCAAATATCTGTGTCCCAAAGTCTACTAGTAGTCTATATAGGTATAGCTGCATAGACATCATACCATTGCATTGATCGAGCGTACGCCTTTACCACTCTGATTCAGGTCCAAAATATTAGTATTCTCTTGTCAAATCAAAGGCCATGTCAGTTTGACGAGAGGGACGTTCTTTAACTTACAAACTACTCCAAGGACATCATTTACGGACTACTCAGTTCGGCAAGAAGATTCTTGAAGCCATGTACATATTTTCTGGATCAATTTAGTAATTTGCTACAACTGTAATATTATTTCCAATTTTTAGCGATTTATTTGAATTTTAGGATTTTACTTATAAATTTGGCTAATTGACATGAGGAAAACTTAGTATCTCATACTGTACAAAAAGACATAAAGCAATCTGGAACCATCCACATAGAATCAACGGGCCAGAGCAGATGCCTTCTTTAGGAAGGGTCTTGCGCAGAAGCCAAGGAATCCTCTGCATCGACAATCTGTTGTAGCAGTAAAATTGACCATCATAGCAGAACATTGATGGAGCCACTACAATGCGTCCAAATCCGGGTATAGTCTTGTCATATCAATGGCCATGTCAGTTTCTCCAGATATAATTTATCTGTTAGCTAGTACTACTACTCTAGAGGCTTCTACAACCATCTTGTACGCCACATGCAGAAGTTTGGGAGGACCCTTGGCTAAATGGAAGGCGGCCGAAAGACATAGCCCCACTCATTTATAAAGGACCGAAAAGAAGAAAATGCACCATCAACAAAGATCTAGACAATGACTCTTGGACCACTAATATCAACACTCAAGATGGCCTCTCACTAGACCACATTATACAATTTACCAATCTTTGGGAGATGACTCATGGCATACACTTGGACCCTAGAACAACGGATTCAATCCTATGGAAGCTAACCAAGGATGGTTGCTACTCCTCCAAGTTGGCTTAAACCATGCAATTCTTTGGACACCCGAAATCTTGTATGCCTTCCTTGGTTTGGAAGCCATGGGCTCCACCGAAGTGCAAAATCTTTGCTTGGTTGATCATCCAAAATAGAGTTTGGATGGCGGATAGGCTCCAAAAGAGAGGATGGCCAAATTGTGGAACATGCAAGCTTTGTAATCAAGCACAAGAATCCGCCTCTCATCTTCTTTTCAAATGCCGGTTCACCATTTGTGTGTGGTCAAGGGTGAAGAATTGGCTAGGACTACAAGACGTTAATCCCGCAACTTGGCGTACTATGAGGAATGTAAAGGAGTGGTGGAATGAGGCGATCCACAAGCAAGGGCAATCAAAGAAGGCCATGGCGTCCCTTGCAATGTTGGTCTCATGGGAAATTTGGAAGGAAAGAAATGCTCGTGTTTTTCGGAACAATGCCTCCACTTTAAGTATTTTGGTGACCAAGATAAAAGATGAAGCTGCCATTTGGAGCCTAGCCGGGGCTAAGGCCTTGAGTGTTGTAATGCCGCGAGAGTAGGCTTATGTTTTGGGATTGACCTTGTGTCAAGTCTTGGTTTGTAACAACTCTAAAACTTCTTCTTAATCAATGAAAATGGCAAATCTTTTGCCTTGTTTCAAAAAAAATTATTTTTTTCAACAAAAACATGCAGAAGTTGTACAGTACTACGACTACTATCGAGTATCGACTACTCAAAAATGGCCGTAAAGAAAAATGCAGAAGTAGGATGGGGCCACGACAAAAGACATATCATATCAGCATGCATAGCATCTCATTTGCAACTAGTTGCACCCGCATCCTATTATCAGATATCACACTTCTGCACTTTTAAAAAATATGAAGAAAAAAAAAAACTGGGACACATATTATGTTGTGTATTGCTCCACAGGTCACAGATGAGTATGCATCTGTGAAGTTTCATCAAAAGAATGAAATTTTCTAGCTTGCACAAAAAAGACAAGTGATATGTGAATAGTTAAGGAATATTATTCATTTTGGTCTTTTATTTTTTCCAAAGCTCACATATGGTCACTTTTTGAAACAAATGTTTAGATGTGCACAAGATACAACATAACCCGTGACTATGATTTGAATTTACATTTTTTTAGAAACTCGAAATGTGACATCCGACAATAAGGTGAGGGCTCAACTAGTTGCGAAATGTTTGCACTCCTGACCATGCATCTGAATCTATCTACTAGACTACTACAACAACATACAAAATGCACCAGTTTTGAACTAGACATGTAACAGCAGTACTAACCGTTGGTCTCCAAAATCTAACGCTTGTGATTAGAGGGATTCACGTCAAGAGATACCACAATAGCATACACTTCTTTCTAGAACCATCATGTAGCCATTATGTAGAAGAATAAAAAAGCAGGGTCACACCAATATCACACGTCCCACTCGATAGTAAGAAAAGTTCCAAGTTATTGTTCCCATTTCTCAACTGGTCATACCTATTTCGATGGTGTAACCTACGTAGTATAAGTTATATATTAGTTTTATGGAAAGTTTGAGCAACATTTAGAACATAATTTTGTACTCCTAATTGGTCCAACATGCTAAGATTATGCCATTTACTAGTAGTTAACTGCAATGGGCCACTACAAAAGACATATCAGTAGTTCAGTTTAGAACTAGTTCATAGGAGCACGTCCGGCAAATAAACTTACCCAGAACTTAATCAAAACCAGTATGCTCATCACAGATGAGCACCTTCTGGCAGGAGGTGTTTAGATGATCAGTTTTTAGTTCACCATTTAATTAGAATTCATAATTTTTGGTAATAAAATACTTGGAGGTACCCTGCAAGTGTGGTACCACAAACAAATCCCAAACATGGGTCCCAATAGTACAAGATAGCGCGCATCAGAACTTTGAGCAAATTTGAAACCAACCAAATGAGGTAGAAACAAATCAAAAAAAGTTGTGAAACATGTGCATGGAGCCATCACATGACATGTACTGACTACTAACAAGTAAAAAATATAAAACCCTATCATACATAGAGGTTTGGGGTGAAGAGTCATTATTCACACACATATACAATAAATATGGACTGATTTTGGCTTTCTACCCATTAATTTGAGCATGCTTCATGTAGTGTCCACTTCAAACTTGACAACATTGGAACC
The DNA here is from genome assembly GCF_019359855.2 of Lolium perenne. NCBI lineage: Eukaryota > Viridiplantae > Streptophyta > Magnoliopsida > Poales > Poaceae > Lolium > Lolium perenne. The sequence continues at coordinate 129,646,789 of NC_067249.2, read as the reverse complement.
ATAGCTGCTTGAGTTCGCCTTGCTAGCCTCTTCCCATATGTAAGCTTAATTAATTGGTTACACTACGAAAACCACAGACAACTTCTGAATAATGCATGCATTGCCCCCCTTTTGCACATATGCAACTTTGCAAAGTAGGGATTTTTGGTTTACCACACATTAGTGTGTTGTTTTCTTTTTATTAGGACCCCTGTTTGGTAGCCACATTTTGCCAAAGCCAAAGTGTGGTTAGCCAAAAAAAAATAAGCTAGTGTGGCTAGCCACCAAATTGTGGCTTAAAATATTAAAGCCAAACTTTGGCAAAACTTTGTAAAAAAAAGTTGAGTCTATGACAAATGGACCATACATGCAATAAAGTGTGATAAACCAAATTGTGGAAAAAACCAAACACATGCCAAATAAACTATATGGCTGCGAAATTTTAGCTTCTTGGAAAATTGTGGCTAGGAACCAAACATGCCCTTGCTGGCCAAAGGGGTCCAAATAGGTGTTTTGTTTATTCGCTATCATGTGCAGTGTGTGCACAATAACACAAATCAAAATTTCCCAGGTAGGCCAAACATGCATGCATGGTAGACGAATCGCCATTTCGAAGGTTAATTTGTCAAACTAGCTTACCATGAAACCATAAACTAAATTATTTGTACTCCAATTAATTAAGTTCAGATATGAATGGTGGTCATCAACCAAACTAATAAGAATTCAAAATTTGGGATCATATAGGGATGTGCCCTATTGTTTTGGAATCAGAAAACATTAGCCAACGAAAATGTGGGTTGCATCCATGTATAGTAGCTCACAAGTCGATTGCCAAGAAGTTTTTGCCTAAATTTGAAATTAAGCCAAAATATGGTTCAAACTTATTGATATCAGCAAGCAAGGCAATCATGAAGTCGCCAATTACTACTTTTATCTAGGAGAAATAACAAACATCATGGCATGCAAATATTCTTGAGAAGCAGAATCATTCTGCAAATATATATCTTTGGAACCATGCATGTTGGACATTGATTCGCTTCTTGTCACATGGGTGAGCTAGCTTGGTTACCGCAAGAACCATGCATGGCGAACTTTTGAATCATGACCCCTTTTTAAGAGATCAATGAAAAACTTCTTATTTTCAACTATACTTTGCCAAATACAGTTTTTTGGTTTTGCACATAAAGTCTTTTCATTTTTATTGGCCGAATTAAGGGGGGCAAAACTAAAAGGATGTATCACTACCACCTATACAATTTTCACAAGGGGTGACATGGTTGGATGGCCATGCATTTCACCGTCTTTCTCATCATATAGTATATACTACATTAATTTTGTAAATATTTTTCAATTCAAGTATTAACGATGGTTATATTACAACTCAAATAAATTGGGAAAATACTGGGATTCACCTTCCTAGAATCAATCTTGCCCGTCCATTTCCTATCAACTGACTATAGGGAGTACTAGATTTAAATGGCAGTTGGAGTTAATTCCTCAACCTCATCGCAGTATTATTCCCATATGTCCCCACTAAACAACCCCTGGCGTTTCGTTCTCCCCTGCATTTCGGCAAGTTCCAAAAAACCCCATTGTTTGTAGTTGCTCTCCTTCCTCCCCCTCAATCCCTCCGACCAGTTCAACGTGCTTCAGCGCTGGCATGGCCGACGGCGGCCTGTTTACGCTAAAGAGGAGCGTCGTTCCCCATGGGACGACCAAGGTGAACGTGGTGTACACGAATGACCCTTCCATTCTCGAGCGCACCCTCCAGATGTACGAACTCAAGCTGCTAGAGGACAGGCCTAGGTTCGTCGGCCTCGACCTAGAATACAATTCGGACAAAGTAAGTACCGCCATCGTTCAGTTGGCCATGGACGAGCACGTCCTGGTGTACCATTTCTGCAGGTATGTTCTTCACATGCCTTCCTTTATCCTTTTGTTTTTTTTATAGAAACTCTTCCTTTATCTTGGATCTGCTTTTTTATTTCGAAATAGACTAGGTTCTAACTTGTATGAAAACATGAACAAACTAACTTGTATGAAAAATATGGTCTGGAACATAATATCCAACAAACTTGTATAATTTTTTTTGGATTGACCACGATATCTAGTTTCATGATTTTGGTACTCAAAATTTGCACAAATTTCATGTACTCATACTCACCGATAATCGGCATGGATGTCAAGATATTAACATATAGTAACTGAATCTTAACTTGACACTTTAATAATTAGATCATATAGTCGCAACAACAATTCATGTTATTTTGATGTGTATCACTGATGCAAAATCATTGTTTCACTGCAACAAGTATACAGTTTATTGGAAGAAAAATATGTGTACTATTTCAGCATGTACGATCTTACAAGATTGATTTGTGTTAACATGCAGGAGTCCTGACAATCTGGCACAGCGAGAATTCCTTCAACATAAAGGAATTTGTTTCACAACTGTTGACATCAGGGGTGACACTCGCAGGTTTGCTAAGGATGGCATTAGATAATTGGATTGACATAATTGGATTGAACATAATTGGATTGACATTCAGGATATGATCAATTTCAATGGTCCTGGCAAGAGGACGGGCATGGGTGATTTGGCAGCCGCCATCATTGACCCATCTTACAAAGACATGAAGAAAAAGTTCCCTACTAGCAACCACGATCAATGGGAGTGCATGCCATTGCCTGAAGTAAACTTGAGGTATGATGCGATTGATGGGTATGTCAGTTTTGAGTTGTACCGGCGACTCAAAAAATCAATGATGGGCAGCGTCAAGCACAACCAATTCCAAGGGAAGTGGTTTGCCCGGATTGCAAGGAAGCGGTTAGGTTGGCCGCTTGATACGTCTCCAACGTATCTATAATTTCTTATGTTCCATGCTAGTTTTATGACAATACCTACATGTTTTACTCATACTTTATATCATTTTTATGCATTTTCCGGCACTAACCTATTAACAAGATGCCGAAGCGCCAGTTCCTGTTTTCTGCTGTTTTTGGTTTCAGAAATTCTACACAGGAAATATTCTCGGAATTGGACGAAACAAAAGCCAAACCTCCTATTTTTCCGAGGGATACACGGAGCCAGAAGGGCAAGCCAGGGGGAGGCCCACTGCCTCCACACCATAGGCTGGCGCGGCCAAGAGGGGGCGCGCCGCCCTATGGGGTAGGCCCCTCGGGACTCCTCCGAGGCCGCCCCTCCGCCTATATATTCTTCCAAAAGTGAAAACCCTAAATAGATCAGTCTTCCTCCACGAAAAGTTACGTAGCCGCCGCCATCGCGAAGACAAGTTTCGGGGGGGCAGAATCTCTGTTCCGGCACGCCGCCGGGACGGGGAATTGCCCCCGGAGTCATCTCCATCGACTCCACCGCCATCTTCATCGTCGTTGCTGTCTCCCATGATGAGGAGGGAGTAATTCTCCCCCGAGGCTGAGGGCTCTACCGGTAGCTATGTGGTTCATCTCTCTCTCCCATGGTGTGATCTTTATGTGATCATGAGCTTTGTATCACTATTAATCTATGTGCTACTCTAGTGATGTTATTAAAGTAGTCTATTCCTCCTCCATGATGTAAAGAGGACAGTGTGTGCACCATGTAGTACTTGGCGTAGGCTATGATTGTAATCTCTTGTGGATTATGAAGTTAACTATTACTATGATAGTATTGATGTGATCTATTCCCCCTTTCATAGCTATTGTTGACAGTGTGTATGCTATATTAGTACTCGGTCTAAATTGCAATGGTATTATCTTGGATTATGATTTGATGAGGATATCCCTATGAGTGGTGTTTGTCAAGTACTTGATGAACTTTGAGTGGAGCTTTCGTAGCCACTACGTGATGATTAGTGATTCCAATAGGAGAGTAATTCAGAGTAGCACAAGTGAAGTTTTGTAATCTAGTTGAATATGTAGATGTTGCTCTTGTCTATTATGCACTCTAGATGTTACTTTAATATGAACTCCGGAGTCACTCTCCACGGTGTGATGGTGACAGTGTGCGCATCGTGTGTGATTCCTTTATGAAGTTGTGGAGCTTGTTTACTCCGGCTTGAGGTGTGCTTTTGTAGCCCTACACAATGAATGGTGTTTGTTCTCCAACAAGAGAGTGTTTAAGAGTAGCTTTATTCAATTATGTGATCATTGTCGAGAGTGTCCACTAGTGAAAGTATGATCTCTAGGCCTTATTTCTAAGCATTGAAACACCATTTCCAACAAGTTCTGCTACATGTTTGCTTGCTGCCATTTTTATTTCAGATTGCAATTACTACTTATAATCATCCATATTACTTGTATTTCACTATATCTTCGCTGAACTAGTGCACCTATACATCTGACAAGTGTATTAGGTGTGTTGGGGACACAAGAGACTTCTTGTATCTTAATTGCAAGGTTGCTTGAGAGGGATATCTTTGACCTCTACCTCCCTGAGTTCGATAAGCCTTGGGTGATTCACTTAAGGGAAACTTGCTACTGTTCTATAAACCTCTGCTCTTGGAGGCCCAACACTGTCTACAGGAATAGAAGCGTGCGTAGACATCAAGCTATTTTCTGGCGCCGTTGCCGGGGAGCCATAGCGTAGGTGAATATTTTCGTGTGCACTTGTTTGCTTTATCTCTAAGTAGTTTTACTTCATGTACCTAGTTGTTCTCTATCTCTTGTATGGATAGGGAATGCGAATTATAAAACAATTAGTTGTACTTCTTATATAAAAAAATAAAAAATGTTTTCAGAAAAGAAAAATGATTGGAAAGATGAGTAATGGTGAAGTGGGGGTCGACCTTGAACACTTGTGTTCATGCCTGCGAAACCAAAACAATTCTTTCCATGGAAGCTTTTCATTAAAAATTTGTAAATAGTGTATATAGTGTACATATCCCGCTGTAAATAGAATGTATAGATAACCCCTAGTTTGTTATGCAAGTTTGTCACTATGCTGCCTAGAAAACAGATTTCCTGTGCTCCACTGTAGAAAATTTTAAAAATCACCAGAACGTGATCTTGATCTGAAATTGCTTGAGTGCATAGTAGTTCTTGCTATCTAACTTTCGTTAGTTCTGACTTTTCTGATTTGAGGTACGTAGACAGATCTAATAATTCAATCTTTACGGACTGATTCTGTTGAGACAGATTTCCTGTGCTGTGCTGCAAAAATTCGTGAAAAATCTCAGTATGGCATTTTGTTCTGAATTTTTTTGTGCATAGACCTGAGGTTATGATCTGTCTTTCATTAATCATGAGTTTTTCTATTTGAGCTACGTAACTATCTCATTGAGTGACATCTTTACAGAGTGTTCAGTTTTGACAGATTTCTATTCTCTTTGTTTAAATATTGTACTTAGGATTCAAAAGTTTCCTTCGTTTTCGACGTACGATTGAAATAATAAGAAACCTCAGTATTACAGTGGCTAAATATTTGATAGATTTTATAGAAATTAGGGATACTTGAACACTTGTGGATTTTATTTAATGAGTACTAACCTACTAATGAGTTTTGTGAAGCTTTATGTGGATGTAGTTTTTAAGTTCCAATCAATATGGTGATATGAGATGAGCAAGAGGATGCAAGAGCTAAAGCTTGGGGATGTGTAGATGGATCCCAAGAGAATATTCAAGAAGATTCAAATATCTAAGCTTGGGGATGCCCAAGGCATCCCCCTATCCATCAACCAACATGAGGTTGTCTCCTTCAAACTCAATATTACCCATCCACATGTAAGCATTATATATAGTTGCTTTTATTTTCTTTGGTTTTATCCTATTTAGTTTTATTAGGTTATTTATTTGGTTCTTGTTTCTTTGTCAGTTCACTTATAATTGGAAAACAACAACAACAAAAAAAAGGGGGTTTGAGAGCTCCATCAAATAATCATGCCCATCTTAAATGGCTATAAAGAAAGAGCTTTATGGGAGACAACCCAATATGTTTATATTTCTGTTATTTACTGTTTTGTTGAGTCTTGGAAGTCATTACTACTGTAATTACCTCTCCTTATCATGTTTGTTTTGTTTTTGTGCCAAGAATAGCCTCTAATGGTAAGAATGTGGTATTTGGGAGATTTGCAATCTTGTTTACTGTTTCTGGTTCGTCACGAGAAAAATCTCCAAAAATCACCAGAACGTAAGTTTGAGCTGCCAATTTACGAGCATATTCCCCAGGTATTTATCTAACTTTCATTAGTTTAGAGTTTTTCGAGTTACGCAGTGTAACTATTTTTCAAAAATCAATTTTTACGAACTGTTCTGTTTTGACAGATTCTTGCATTGTTTTGCATTTGCATCATTTTGCCACCCTTTTTGAGTTTTCTTGATCAAAGAACCTTATTGAAGTTGTGCTACAGTAGCTAATTCTTATTAAAATGCTTTTCATATGTCATATTGAACTTTGTAGATTTGATTAATATTATCATTGCACTAACGCTGCTAATGAGATTTGTGATGAGTTTTGTATGAAGGAAGTTTTCAAGTGTAGGAAAGAAGAATGATGAGATGAGATGAAGAATGGACAAAAGCTCAAGCTTGGGGATGCCCATGTCACCCCAAGATATATTCAAGAAGTACAAGCGTCAAAGCTTGGGGATGCCCAAGGCATCCCCTTCTTCATCAATAAAAATATCAGGTCCTGTTTTTGTTCACTATATTTTTATTGCTTCATATACTATGTGTTATTCTTGGAGCTTCTTTATTTTCTGTTGTGTATTTTATTTTCAATAAAGTGGTAACATCATACCATGTTTGTTTGGGAGAGAGACACGCTCCATTTTAATTGTATGAACGCTCTAGTTTTCACTCTTATTGTTCAACGAGCGTTTTATTTTTGCTAGTTCTGCGTTTAGCTCTGGTTTTTCACTCCTATTTTGTTCAGAGCTTGTTAGTATGCTTCAGTTATATATGATTAGCTCTCTGATCTTTAATGAATATTATAAATGAGAGTTGTTTCAAATAAGTTGATTGGTGTTGGGTACGAGTAAAAAGGTTTCATATTAATAGTGATGCAAATGGAAGATCTCCTGTGATGTTTCAATTGGGTTGAATTGATCATTTAGTTTAGACTTTTAATATCACCATATGCTTTAATTAATAAGTTTTGTTGCTATGCATGATTATGACCATTATTGCTCTCTTAGTTGGTCGCTATCTTTCTTTTTGCTAGCCTTCATTCTGTACTGAGTATGATCTCTACTTGTGCATCCAACCACCAAAAACCAAAATATGCCAAAAGTGTCCACCATACCTACCTATATGTGGTATTTCACCGCCACTCGAAGTAAATTTACATTTGCTACCTTTAAAATCTTCAAAATAATTCCTTGTTTTTGCAATACATAGCTCATGGGAAAGTAGCCTAAAAACTATTGTGGTAATGAATATGTCGCTTATGTATCTGATACGTCGCAAACGTATCTATAATTTCTTATGTTCCATGCTACTTTTATGATGATACTCACATGTTTTATACACACTTTATGTCATTATTATGCATTTTCCGGCACTAACCTATTGACGAGATGCCGAAGAGTCAGTTGCTGTTTTCTGCTGTTTTTGGTTTCAGAAATCCTACAAAGGAAATATTCTCGGAATCGGACGAAATCAACGCCTAATATCTTATTTTTCCCGGAAGCTTCCAGAGCACCGAAGAGGGGCCAGAGGGGAGCCAGGGTGCCCCACCCCACATGGCGGCGCGACCAAGGGGAGGCGCCCCCTAGTGTGTGGGTCCCCCAGGGCCCCTCCGAATCCGCCTCTTCGCCTATAAGACTCCTCGTGACCTAAAATTTCGACACCAATAAGCCATGATACGGAAAACCTTCCAGAGCCGCCACCATTGCGAAGCCAAGATTCGGGGGACAGAAGTCTCTGTTCCGGCACGCCGCCGGGACGGGGAATTGCCCCCGGAAGCCATCACCACCGCCATCTTCATCGCCATCGCTGTCTCCCATGATGAGGAGGGAGTAGTTCTCCCCCGGGGCTGAGGGCTCTACCGGTAGCTATGTGGTTCATCTCTCTCCCATGTACTTCAATACAATGATCTCATGAGCTACCTTACATGATTGAGATCCATATGATGAGCTTTGTATCACTATTAATCTATGTGCTACTCTAATGATGTTATTAAAGTAATCTATTCCTCCTCCATGATGTAATGTTGACAGTGTGTGCATCATGTAGTACTTGGCGTAGGTTATGATTGTAATCTCTTGTGGATTATGAAGTTAACTATTACTATGATAGTATTGATGCAATCTATTCCCCCTTTCATAGCTATTGTCGACAGTGTGTATGCGATGTTAGTACTCGGTCTAAATTGCAACGGTCTATTATGCACTCTAGAGGTTACTTAAATATGAACTCCAGATGTTGTGGAGCTTGTTAACTCCAGCTTGAGGTGTGCTTTTATAGCCCTACACAATGAATGGTGTTTGTTATCCAGCAAGAGAGTGTAGAGTAGTTTTATTATGTGATCATTGTTGAGAGTGTCCACTAGTGAAAGTAGGATCCCTAGGCCTTGTTTCCAAATATCGAATCTCCGTTTATTTACTGTTCTGCTGCATGTTTACTTGCTGCCATATTTATTTCAGATTGTTATTACCACTCATATTCATCCATATCACTTGTATTTCACTATCTCTTCGCCGAACTAGTGCACCTATACATCTGACAAGTGTATTAGGTGTGTTGGGGACACAAGAGACTTCTTGTATCGTAATTGCAGGGTTGCTTGAGAGGGATATCTTTGACCTCTTCCTCCCTGAGTTCGAGAAACCTTGGGTGATTCACTTAAGGGAAACTTGCTGCTGTTCTACAAACCTCTGCTCTTGGAGGCCCAACACTGTCTACAGGAATAGAAGCGTGCGTAGACATCAAGCTATTTTCTGGCGCCGTTGCCGGGGAGGTTAGGTAAAAGGTATTCACATCCTCCGACTACTAAGCTATTTCCTAGCATTGTTGCCGGTGTGTGAGTGCTCGAAGCTATTTCCTTTAGATCCTGCAATTGCATCTTTTTGTTTCTTGTTATTATTTTTCACTAGTTAGGCATAATGGAAAATAACAGTGAGCTTTTTAATCTATTTCCTGAGTTAAGGCATGAATTGTGTGATGCGAAAATTTAAAAACCTATGGAACCTTATTTGCATGCTAGTAGCAATGTTATTAGTATGAAAGCAATTACTCCTAATGCTATGGAGAAGTATAAGCTTGGGGAAGCTAGTTTTTATGATCTTTTTAGCTTCCCATCTTTAGGGGAGAAAATTTGCTTTGATAATACTTTATCTCCCATATGTGATAACTCTAATGATGCTTGTGATATTTTAATTCCACCTACTGAAAGTATTCCTTTCAAGATACCCATGAAAATTATTGAACGTGTTATGGATAACCGCTATGAAGGGGATGGAACTGTCCATCCTGGAGATCATTTACTATTTTTGCATGAATTATGGGGGTTATTCAAGTGTGCAGGTATCTCTATGGATGAAGTGAGAAAGAAACTATTCTCCATGTCGCTGTCTGGTAAAGCGGCGCATTGGTATAAATTGCTGAAGAATAGTCATTCTCTTGGTTGGGAGGAAATTGTATCTCTCTTTTATTCTAAATTTTATCCTCCTCATGAAGTGCATATTGATAGGAATTACATTTATAACTTTTATCCTCGTGATGGAGAGAGTATTTCCCAAGCATGGGGGAGATTAAAGTCACTAATGCTCAAATGTCCCATTCATGAGCTCCCCCGTAATGTTATTATTAATAATTTTTATGCAAGGCTTTCAAGACATCACAAGGACTATCTAGATGCCTATTTGGAGGGATCTTTCACCAGCAAGGAGGTTGAAGCTAGATGGGATCTTCTTGAAAGAATTCAGGAGAATACTGAAGATTGGGAGAACGACAAAGGTGAAGAATCAGGTATAAATTATGATTATGAATGCATTGAAACTTTTATGGATACTGATAAAATTCGAAATATGAGTGCTACTTATGGTCTTGACTCTCAAGTTGTTGCAAATCTTTACAAAGCTTTTGCCTCTCAATTTGAATTGCCTAGGAAGAATTTTGATAAGTATCATGAACCATTTAAAGATGCTTGCATGAAGGATGAAATTGTTGTTGATGATTGCAATAAACATGCCCAAACTTCTGAAAATGATATTTCTTATAAGCATGTTAATTTTTGTGGAATGCATAGACCTTGTGGAATTAATCAAATCGAAGACGAATATTGTATCCATCATGGGAATGAAAAAACTAGAAAGTGGTCTAGGGCTCTAGATGATCTTGGTGAAAAAGTTTGTGCCCTCTATCCTTTTATTTGTGAACTTTGCCATAGAGTGGGTCATTTTAATTTTCAATGCTCCTCCAATGATAATTCGAACCCCATGAGTGCTGCAAATTTGTATTGTGATGATGAAATTACTCCTAATCAGCATGATGAACTTACTTTATTTTTGTGGTGTGAAGAGTTATCAAGAAAAATCTCTTTGTTACATATGGGTGATCTTGATATTGATGATGTCCTACATGGGTGTTTTTCTTATTGCATCGATAATTGCCATACAAATACTTACATACAAAATATTTTAGAAGACGACACTTTGCCAAAATATGATAGGACCTCTGTGTGTTTTGAACTCATTAATGAAAAGGAGGAATCCTCCCAAGTTTCTTGTATTGTTTCTGGAAATAAAACAGGTTATGTGGAGAAGCCTCTCATCAAGCCTCTCCCTCCTAAAGAAAGGAACGAGGAGAACGAGAAGAAGAAGAAGGGAACAAAGAAGAAGAAGAAGAAGAAGAAGAAGAAGGGGAATAAAAAGAAAGAGGTAACAGCATATCCCCGCGTGTATGAGATAACGATAGGTAACCGTAAGTGTGTTGCTCCTGATGATTATTATGATAATGAATCTGAGTACAATGATCTTCCTATGCCCTTTACCTACATTAGTGATCATGATTTGAAAGAGCACACTACTTTTGATATTGAAAATCTCTGGGAAACTAATTCTGAAAATGATGATGTTAATAATTGCCATAGTATCAGTACTATCCATGCTTCCTCCCATAATGATATAGAAAGCTCTAAGCTTGGGGATGAGGTGTTTGAAAATCCTTTTGCTACTGATCATTATATGTTTGATACATCTCCTTCTAGTAACAATGATGGTATGGTCACAGATGAACATACTGTGAAAGATAACTATTCTATTGCTTATGATGACACTATGCCTCCAATCTTGATGATTATTATAAAGAATGCTATGATATAGGTTATAACTATCCTTATGAAACTTGTCATAGTTATGATTGGATTGCCAAAAACAATTCCCTTAGTATGCAACTTGTTTACCATGTTCAAATTCTTGATAATGATCCTGCTCCAATTACTATTAATGAGTAGAATTCTTCTTATGCCAAAATTAATGATACTTTTATGCATATGAACCATGATAAGAATGTTTTAAGTGATGGTTATATTGTGGATTTCATCAATGATGCTACTGAAAGTTATTATGAGAGAGGGAAACATGATTATATGCATCTTAATAATATTAAGTTTCCCCTCTTTATGTTGAGAATCTTGAAGTTGCGCTTGTGTTGCCTTTCTATGTTTGTCGCGTTATGCTTACATGACTTGTTTATTTATAAGATTCCTTTTCATAGGAAGTGGGTTAGGCTTAAATTTGTTTCATACTTGCTTTTTGATACTCTCTTTGCTTCAACTCTTATTCCTTATGTGAGCATCATTAAAATTACTGAGCCCATCTTAATGGCTATAAAGAAATCACTTCTTGGGAGATAACCCATGTTTTTATTTTACTACAGCAATTTTTGTTTTATATTTGTGTCTTGGAAGTTGTTACTACTGTAGCAACCTCTCCTTATCTTTATTTTATTGCATTTTTGTGCCAAGTAAAGTCTTTGATAGTAAAGATGATACTAGATTTGGATTACTGCGCAGAAACAGATTTCTTGCTGTCACGAATTTGAGTAGGATTCTCTGTAGGTAACTCAGAAAAATCTGCCAATTTACGTGAGTGATCCTCAGATATGTACGGAACTTTCATTCAATTTGAGCATTTTCATCTGAGCAAGTTTAGTGCCCCAGAAAAATTCGTCTTTACGGACTGTTCTGTTTTGACAGATTCTGCATTTTATTTCGCATTGCCTCTTTTGCTATGTTGGATGGATTTCTTTGTTCCATTAACTTTCAGTAGCTTTGTGCAATGTCCAGAAGTGTTAAGAATGATTATGTCACCTCTGAATATGTGAATTTTTGATTATGCACTAACCCTCTAATGAGTTTGTTTTGAGTTTGGTGTGGAGGAAGTTTTCAAGGGTCAAGAGAGGAGGATTATACAATATGATCAAGGAGAGTGAAAACTCTAAGCTTGGGGATGCCCCCGTGGTTCATCCCTGCATATTTCAAGAAGACTCAAGCATCTAAGCTTGGGGATGCCCAAGGCATCCCCTTCTTCATCGACAATTTTATCAGGTCACCTCTAGTGAAACTATATGTTTATTCCGTCACATCTTATGTGCTTTACTTGGAGCGTCTGTGTGCTTTTATTTTCGTTTTGTTATTTTTATTCTCTGAATAAATTCATGCTTATGTGGGAGAGAGACACACTCCGCTGGTTCATATGAACACTGGTGTTCTTAGCTTTACTTTTAATGTTCATGGCGAAGGTTGAAAACTGCTTCGTTCATTGTTATTTGGTTGGAAACAGAAAATGCTTCATGTGGTAATTGGTATATTGTCTTGGATAATTTGATACTTGGCAATTGTTTTGCTCAATAGATCATGATTAAGTTCCTGCACCATGTAGTTTAAACCTATTAGTGGAGAACTACCGTAGAGCTTGTTGAAATTGGTTTGCATGATTGGTCTCTCTAAGGTCTAGATATTTTCTGGTAAAAGTGTTTGAGCAACAAGGAAGATAGTGTAGAGTCTTATAATGCTTGCAATATGTTCTTATGTAAGTTTTGTTGTACCGGTTCATACTTGTGTTTGCTTCAAACAACCTTGCTAGCCTAAGCCTTGTATTGAGAGGGAATACTTCTCATGCATCCAAATCCTTGAGCCAAAAACTATGCCATTTGTGTCCACCATACCTACCTACTACATGGTATTTCTCTACCATTCCAAGTAAATACTTCATGTGCTACCTTTAAACAATTTAAAAGTTATTATCTCTTATTTGTGTCAATGTTTTATAGCTCATGAGGAAGTATGTGGTGTTTTATCTTTCAATCTTGTTGGGCAGCTTTCACCAATGGACTAGTGGCTTCATCCGCTTATCCAATAATTTTGCAAAAAGAGCTGGCAACGGGGTTCCCAGCCCCAATTAATTAACTTTCATTAATAATTCTCTTCACATGTTTTGCTATGATTCATCAGTAAGCAACTTAATTTTGCAAATAGACACTCCTCCATGGTATGTGAAATGTTGGAAGGTGTGGTGACCCGGCATACCACTGCATGGTGTAGTATGCAAGTCTGATATAACACCAATGAAACACCGTTCCACTAGTATTATATCGCTCAGAGTGGTACAACAGAAACATATGCGGGTCCAAGGCATGTCTATAGAATTACAACATTGACTCTGTTACATAAGATCATCACAGCCTCCTACTTTACAATGAGGTAAAACTGCAAATAAACTCCAGAAGAACGACTCGTAGTCTAATCTTATCACGGACTCTATTTGTAGAGTATTTAACTAACTATAAAGGCTATGAATAGATTCTAGCTAAGTAGGAGCTAGGTTCACGGAGCTAGTCCCCTTCTACTGCTAATCTAGGTTTTCTCCTTGTCGGATGTGGTATATGACTCCTCTGACATGGTCATGTCTCTTGAAGTAGTTGTTGACTCCTCGGCCTTTGAGTTGCACTGTAGATCTTCCTTCGATGCCTCCATATCTAAGCAGGGGATTTAAGAGTGGGATGAGTACGAGCGTACTCAACAAGTTCATTATAGGAAAGAGGTGTTTAATGCACTAGCTACAATATTAGACCAGAAAGTCTAATACCAATGCAGGTTTTCATAACCATTTCTTCAAAAGGTTGCTTTTATTCAGAAGAACTATGTCCGTCAGCCTTCACCGGTTTACTAGAACTTCATGGAGTTCCTTTCCGGCAGCGTTCGCAGTTCCATATCCCAGAACAGGGAGTGACAGGTCACGGTTCTTTACACTCTACAGAGGTGTGTTGCTTTACCCATAAGAGATCTTATCCTTGGTGCCAACCGGGCATATTCCCCGTCCACACTTCCTATGGTGTGAGGCCCGGTATAAGGTCATAGCCAATCATATTCCTCCGCTACCTCGCACACCCACCCTTTGTTGCAAACCCCGACCCTGGGTCCTCGCCGGTCCCATTATTCCCGTAATTTCAGGGTGGACCCCGACCACGACGATAGTCTGGGATTGAACCAAACTCCTTCGCCGGTAGCTGCAACCCATCATAGACCACATTACCGTGGGGAATTAGAAGGGGATCCCCACCCACCAATTGTTCCGCAAGCAGCAACCGTCTACGGTAAGCAACAGCTATACCGTGGGGAATTAGAAGGGGCTCCCCACCCACCAATTGCTCCGCAAGATACAACCGTCTACGGTAAGCGAATCCGTTGATGTACAAGAGGTGGAAATACGGTTGACTATTCCGTCCCACTCCAGATCTTATGGTTAACACGGGTATTACGGCACAAGAATCACTGGCGACATTTGTTTTTTAATCCTAGATGGATATAAACCCTTGCAATGGAACCTCCACCATATCAACACAATCCATTGTTCCATTGCCAACCACATAGTCATATTCATAGTTATGAAAATAGTGGTTTTGATTTTTATGCAATAGTGATAACCATAGTATTTTGCAAGTAATTTGATAGAAATACTCAAATGACATGAGCAAGTGATGAACTTGCCTTTCTTGACTGCAAGATTATGCAGGCAAGGTCTTCGATACGCAATAACTCCAAATTCTGAAATAGCATCATCGTCCGGTAAGGACGATGTTTAAAAGATTGGCAATAATGCATTAATGCATAAGTATGAGATGCAATCGCTCTAAGCGTGACCTAACCCCGATGATTTAGGATTAGTGAGTTGTAATGATTAGTTCAAGGTGTGTTGCACTTTTTAGAGTGATTTACAAACAAGGTTCTTATTAGGGTTTTGTTGTCTTATAATCATAAACAAGTAATGCAATATATCATAACAATAGTATTAATAGCAAACAACAATAAGATTTGGTATAATCCTAACATGTAATGAACAGTTGTTGGTTTTAGCACTATATGGCATGGTTAATGATTAATTATCATATACTTCAAAAGAATAACTTTTGAAGAACATGTTCTTTAATAAAGAACAAGGATGATAATTAGTTTGGTGGGGTTCTATGGTTGACTATGGTTCTGATTGGTTTCTGGAGTAAGGATTAGATGGATCCCAACAATGTTGGATTCATCAGCACCTAGGGCTTGTAAAGTTAAGTTAAGCCTAGGCATCCTAAGCAATTATTCATACAAGGTTGCTATCAAGATTGGTTCATCTTGTTGGTGATAGCTAGCTAGGGTTTATAAGTCCTTATAAGCATGGTTGATGATGATTTTTTATTTACTTCAAAAGAATAACTTTTGAAGAACATACTTCTTAAGTAATAAGAAGTATATCAATTAGGGTTGAGGTTGTCTAGGTTTTATTATTGGACTTACTAAGTAAAGAATAGTTGATTCCTAAATAGGATGGTTTATAAACACCTAACACTACTAGGGTTTAGTGAGTATGGTAAATGATGCAGAATATTAGGCATGGTGGCTATTAGAGTTCATCACAATGGTGTGATGGTAAATAGGGATAAATAAGGATGATGACTTTGGTAATAGGATCTAGGGTTTTGACTTGGTTGATCCTATTTGATCATTTAGGTTTGATTTGGATGGGAACATGAAATACCAATTTATTAGGGATAGGTCTTTATTATCTTATGAAGACATGACAAGTATTTAGTTGCTACTATAGATCTATGAATGCAAAGAGGTTGACAAGATCATATCCTATAATCTAGGGTTTAGGTTTAGGGGTAATTAGGGTTCACATATAAATTAAAGGAACTAGGGTTCTTAAATGAATTTAGGGTTTTAGGGTTCCACATAAAATGACAAGGTTGTGATTTCATCCAATAGGGAATTAGGGTTTTCATATGATTAAACATAACCATAAAGAGACAATTGTTGTATTCTAATACAAGGTAATATCTAATATTTTCTTGATATGAAAAATAGAAATAAGAATTTTTCTTTTAGTATTTAGGTCTTAATAGTTTAAGATTTAAAATTGGCCCTCTAAAGTTTAGAGGAAAATTCATATTATTGTTCTTTTAATTTTAAAGTGTTTGTTTTATATTATTATTATAGAGTATTTTTCTGATACTCACTTTTATTTATTGGTTGTTATTTAATTAATTTTTAAATGGTAAAATTATTCTTTATTTCTTTTGAAAGATTTGGCTAGAGGTAGTGGGTCAGTAGTGCATTAGTGGTACACACCCATGTATACACACGTCTGAAGCTTTGGGATCAATAGCAGCACATACGCGTATACGGACGATAGGCGAATTCGTTTGGGCTCAGACCAAAGTGCGCACACACGCAACCCAGCCTTCACCGCACACGCATTCCCTGTCGATCCCACCACGCACGCCGGCACTTCTCCTCTCGATTCCCCTTTCTTTACGATGCTGCCGAGGCTGCTCCGGCCAGCCGCCGGCCATGCCCGCCGTCGCCGGCCGCATCCGCCGTCGCCGACCGGCTTCCCAGCTCCGCCACGGTATCCTCCTCCGACTCCCCTTCGAGTCACCTCCTTGCTCACGCGCGCCCGCGGCTAACCCTAGCCCGCTGGGTTGGCTTGTTCGCCGCCGGACACCGGGCGTCGCTGCGCATTCGCCCGACACGGTCGACCTCCGCTCTCTCCTCACTTCCGTGACGCCGCCACTCGCACCCACGCCGCCAACCAGAGAACCCTAGCTACTGCCGGTCGATTCGGCCATTTCCGGCCTCGGCGAGCGCTGCCATTGGTCAAGGTGGCACCGCCACGGTCGTCTCCGCTAGCTCCCCTTCACCGCCACCTGGTCCAGTACTCACGCGCCTGCGCTGGCTCCGGCCGATTCCGGCCGATTCCGTCCTCTCCGCCGCCGCTGCTCTTCGGTGTGGTCTCGCCCTCATCTCCACTGCTGGGGTTTGCTGCCGCGAAGCTGGTAGGATGGCAGTGTCCTGCTACCCTGGCATCCTCCGATGTGCTGCTGTGCTGAATTACTGGCAGGGTGTGGTGGTGGTGGTGATGTTGCTGTTCCCACTGCATCCTCGACCTCGACGCCGGCGGGACGGTGCCGCGGACGCAACCCCGGCGTCGGCCTCTTCCTCTACTCGTATGCACTACTGTGAGCCATTCCTCTACTCTCCACTCTGCCTATGACCATGTCCTGGCGTCTTGTGCTTGTGTGTGGTATATATTCAGGTTATAGTGGAGCTAATTAAAGATTGGTTTCAGTTGATCATGTTCTAGTAATTATATGTGCTGATTATTGTGCTCTATGACATGAGCTAGTCAAGTAATAAATTCACTGATAGGTGAAATATGCTTAATTAGGTGCTCCATTTGAATGAGTACTCATCCCAGCACATGTAATTTCAGTGGTACCTTAACTCTGCCAAAACTAAATGTTTGCATTCAGTTGACTATTCTTAGTGGGTTTAATTATGTAAGGAGCAAGTCTTGTTTCTTACAGGTGTATGGTTTACTTGAGATTGACAAGTACTAATTCAATAGCTAGGCAATGCTACAGGGAGATGCTTGAATTTGAATGGGTTGCTCATTCCTGGAAGATATAGCTTGCTGGTTTGCTTCTACTGTCCAAATAGAACATTCATTATACTGAAATTCCAGTTACACACCTGTGTAACTTATTGATGGGTGTATACATATAAGATGCAAATATGGTTGCTAGAAGAGGATAGTTTACTTGATGATTATCCTAGTGGCTTATCTGCTTGATTGATGTGGATTTGCTGTAGCTATGTACTACTTGATTGGCCTGGGGTGATTTCCTGGACCTTAAGTGGGTTCCTACAGTATATTCATTAATAACTGGCTGCTCTACAGGTTTGCTATATATTGATGATGCCCCTATTTGGATGATTCCTTCATCCAGGCATATATTTTACTATAAGATGTACCTTTGATAAGAACGGATACTTGTGCTTTATTTGTTGCCTAGCCAGTGATGCATAAGTTGAGGCACAGATGGAAATAAGAACAGATACTATGGTGCCTAAAATTCTCTATGATGAATCTTGCATAGCACTTATGTGCGGATCTGAGAGAATCACTTCTCATGACTTAAACTGATGGTTTATAGTTTGATCTTTGTCTAGTTCATTGCTTGCAAATACTAACCATATGCTATCTACTAGGATTTAATACTTTCTGTGGTGCCTCCTAGGAGTGTGCACAGGGATGTTTATTACTTAGTAAGATTGGTGTTGTTGGTAGTTATGCAGGGTGATTTATTAGACTTGGATCATAACTATGATCAGATGATGTTGAAAATCATCACAAACAACTCATGTTTGATAAACTATTTGATCTGGATGATATGATGCCTTTTTGGGAATAAATCCAAGTACTAGGCTCAATGAGTTTGGTATACCTATTTCCTCTCGCTAGGTTTAACTTTGTTGGTTGATGGTGATCTTGTCATGCTTATGGATTGTTGAATCATCCCCCCCTCGACTTGAGCCTGCTCCTCCCGATCTTGATACTTGCTCTGATTTGAATTGGTGATACTACTATTTTCCTGATTCATTTCATGATGGTTGCTTGGAGGTTTGGATGGAGAAAAGTTGATGTTCTTGGGCTACCCTTATCCCGTTGATGGACGTGATCAGAGTGTGGTTCATAGGCAGCTACAAGTAACATGCCTTTATACCCGGCCCCTTGTTGTCTTTGGTCGACAAAGAAGACATGCATGCAATGTGTAAGCTGTGTGCTTGCATGGCTGCTGGATATGACTGTGTGCATCTCCCCTTATGGATCAGCTCGGCAGATGAAAATATCTGCCTTCTCCATCTCTCTTTATTTTTGACATAACCACTTTGCTTTACTTTTCTTTTTTCTTTGTTTGTTTTGCAGGTGCACATTTGAACAAGAGATGATGATCTTCAAGTTTAGTTTAGAATTTGATTTTCTTTTCTTATACTAGTAATTGTAACTATATTCTTATTCTTTATTATTTTTGTAAAGACTTTGTATTATTGTGTTGATATTAATAAAGAAATGTTTTCCTTTAATGTCTTATTATGTGAATTGCCTGACTTGTTCTATATTTCAATTTCATTTGTAAGTTCATTTTCTATTTATGAGAATTGTAAATGATTGGTCGTTTATTATTGTAATAAAGTCCAAATGATTTTTCTCTTATGGATTCTCAGTTATGTTGGTCACTCATATAGTGTTATATATATTTGTTTGGAATTCAAACTTCAATTCAATTTCTCATTTGAATTCATATTATCCATTTTTATTTGAATTTAAATTGGTTCTACCCAAAACACATAAGTTCACAATGGTCATGTCGATATTTGTCGCACCCACATCGATGACTAACTCAATTCCATCGATGTAAGAGAAACTTCGATCCCTTTGACAATTTTATACAAAAGCGCGAAAATTCCCCGAATTTTCTATGCATGAATGCAATGCACACATCTATTTCCTCTATTTTTGTAACCCCAAATCCTGGGATATTACAGTCTCTACCCCTTAAACTAAACTTCGTCCTCGAAGTTTGAACTCTCTCACGTTTTGAAGTGTGGATCTGACTTGTGCAGACTACAACTTTTCTCGAACTCCGTGTTGATCTTGTTGGATATATTTGAATATATCCCTTGTCCAGATTCTTCCTGGAATCCATTAGAGTTTGTCTCTGAATCATGGTTTCTTACTTCAATCCTTTGAGTTCTTCTAACTCAATGAACTTGTTTTCCTTCTTCATTGAGGATGCAATAATTGGGATTTCTTCTTGTACTGATAGTTCTAACTGAAGACTAATTGGATAACATCCCCTTAATTGGTAACATAGGTCTTTGTTTTCCCTTACTACCAAAACTGCAATAATGGTACTTGGTAAGGTACTTACCATGGAAATGGTTTTGACGGTTTCTTTTACTAAGAAGGTTAGACTCATTTAACCTATCCAATCATGGTTTATAGTTGATACCTATAACTGTTTTGGGTTATTTAGGTTCCATGAAAGGAATCATTCTATTAGTCTATGGTTCTGGTATGGTCAACTTCCTTCGGTCTTTGGCCTTCTTGAGTTGTATTTGGTCTATGGTATTTTCTTCGTCCAACTTCTTTATGCTTAACTTACTTGAGCTTTCGTACTTCTGAGTAAATTCTACTCACTTTCTCAAGTTATAGTCCACTTCTTACTTCCTCGAGGTATAAACCTCGGCTTCTGGTCTGACATACTTCTGAAAGTAGTGTTCAACAATCTTATGAAAATAAGATCGAACTTCCTCTCAGTTCAGACCTTCTGCTTCTATAAAGCTTAAAGTATTGAGTTACTGTACATCCAACTCAATCTTTACTCTACCCCTTAGAGTTTTCTTATGGTGTTCAACTCTTTTTCTTCCAACCATTGGACTTATGGTTAGAATATTGATCCGGGTCTAGCTTATGGTTTGTATTTATTCTAAGGTCTCGCGAAGAATGTTTGTGGTGTATCCACTCAATTTGTGGACATCCAACATGAATCCTTCGACTGAATGTTTTATAGGTCATAATTATTTGGCTGACAAAATTTTATTTGTTCACAACTTCTTGGTACGAATAATCCAATTATGGACTACTTGATACTAATTGTGGCTATTTGCTATCTAAAAGGGTACTCTATTATAGGTTTTGATCAACTGGACGAGACATCCTCTACTTTATCTCGCAGTATTGATCCTATACCAATTGTGATCTTCTGATACCAACTGTGTTCTTCTTATATTTGGTATGGTTTCATAGGTTATCTTCCTTCCTTCAGGGTTTATTTTGCAAGAAAACCACTAGCTGACACTATGAATATAGTATCCTAAGTGATTTCCCATGCATTCCCTCTTCTATGTTGACTATGGATCTGCTTCAGCTTCACCATAATCACCAAATTTCTCACCTTCATGCTTCTTCCGTACTAAAGTACTCTTCTGTTGAGGTTAAGCATGAGTTTCTGATTGTGCTTCCTTCAGAGTATTGTGGTTACTTCCCACAACTTTTCTTCCTTTGTGTGATGAACCTTCATCTTGTCTTCAAGATCTTCAGAATTCGTCACTTCCTCACACGTTTACCATTACCCTCTAGATCTATAGCATCAAGTAAGAACTTGATATTGCAACATGCATTTGCATATCAAAGTCGAGCTTCATGTATGGATCTAGTCAATCAATGAAAATCCAATAAAATCCAAAAAGATCCAGCTTTGTGCTTATAATACACATCATCATAGGCCTGAATAAAATAGTTGAGTAAGACATCTCTAAACATCAGGCTCTGATGTGTAGTATCTAACACCACATAAGATAGGTCTGTATCGTGATACTTAGCACGATTATATGGGATTCTACTTTTTGTCTCAACCTTTACCTTAATTGCACATTTGCAATGAGATAAACTTGAAATAAATTGGTCTGGAATAATTAAGGTTAACCTAATTTCCTTTGGAAGTATTAACTTAACTTCCATTTTGTTGAGGACTACTTCACACTATATCTCTAGGTTCTAATCATGGCTCATCTAAACTCCTCACTATTGGAATATAGCTCCTATACTTCCAAGGTTTCTTTATAAGACTATTGTCATGATGTGCTTGACATAGTTCCCATAGTTTTGGAACATAATCTTGCACTATTGGTGAATACTTGACTTCTTATTGTACTCCTCCTAAGTATTTATGATGTTCTAGTCCATCACATAATGACTCTCAAGTGAATCATATATGATTAACAACTCTACCAGGTAAGTAAACATACTTTATTCATACCTCTCTTCCTTACCTCCCATGATTGACTCACCATGGTCCATACTACTTTATATAACTCATACTTTTCACTTACTATCAATTGTTTCACAAGTCTGGATAATTTATTTAATTATAACATGTGTTGGTACACATCTTCCAATAGGATATCTTCCTTATGGTTGTATCCTCTCTTTGGACTACCATGTATTGTATACCAACTGTGATCTACCCATCTATTGTTTAGGAACTTAATTGTGTACTACATGTTTGGGATTAGCTGACTAACTTTACTTTATCTTGGTAAGTTAGGTAAGAAATGTTGACTCAAGTGTGTGTCAAGATTATTCTCAAGTGAATATCCATCTCAAGTCATAAGAAGTATTTGGTTTACCTAGGACAACTTCCTATAGACACTACCAATCCTATAGGTCTCCTTTAAAGGGTTTTAATCCTAGGGTCAAAGCATTTGCTCTGATACCAACTGTGGTGACCCGGCATACCACTGCATGGTGTAGTATGCAAGTCTGATATAACACCAATGAAACACCGTTCCACTAGTATTATATCGCTCAGAGTGGTACAACAGAAACATATGCGGGTCCAAGGCATGTCTATAGAATTACAACATTGACTCTGTTACATAAGATCATCACAGCCTCCTACTTTACAATGAGGTAAAACTGCAAATAAACTCCAGAAGAACGACTCGTAGTCTAATCTTATCACGGACTCTATTTGTAGAGTATTTAACTAACTATAAAGGCTATGAATAGATTCTAGCTAAGTAGGAGCTAGGTTCACGGAGCTAGTCCCCTTCTACTGCTAATCTAGGTTTTCTCCTTGTCGGATGTGGTATCTGACTCCTCTGACATGGTCATGTCTCTTGAAGTAGTTGTTGACTCCTCGGCCTTTGAGTTGCACTGTAGATCTTCCTTCGATGCCTCCATATCTAAGCAGGGGATTTAAGAGTGGGATGAGTACGAGCGTACTCAACAAGTTCATTATAGGAAAGAGGTGTTTAATGCACTAGCTACAATATTAGACCAGAAAGTCTAATACCAATGCAGGTTTTCATAACCATTTCTTCAAAAGGTTGCTTTTATTCAGAAGAACTATGTCCGTCAGCCTTCACCGGTTTACTAGAACTTCATGGAGTTCCTTTCCGGCAGCGTTCGCAGTTCCATATCCCGGAACAGGGAGTGACAGGTCACGGTTCTTTACACTCTGCAGAGGTGTGTTGCTTTACCCATAAGAGATCTTATCCTTGGTGCCAACCAGGCATATTCCCCGTCCACACTTCCTATGGTGTGAGGCCCGGTATAAGGTCATAGCCAATCATATTCCTCCGCTACCTCGCACACCCACCCTTTGTTGCAAACCCCGACCCTGGGTCCTCGCCGGTCCCATTATTCCCGTAATTTCAGGGTGGACCCCGACCACGACGATAGTCTGGGATTGAACCAAACTCCTTCGCCGGTAGCTGCAACCCATCATAGACCACATTACCGTGGGGAATTAGAAGGGGATCCCCACCCACCAATTGTTCCGCAAGCAGCAACCGTCTACGGTAAGCAACAGCTATACCGTGGGGAATTAGAAGGGGCTCCCCACCCACCAATTGCTCCGCAAGATACGACCGTCTACGGTAAGCGAATCCGTTGATGTACAAGAGGTGGAAATACGGTTGACTATTCCGTCCCACTCCAGATCTTATGGTTAACACGGGTATTACGGCACAAGAATCACTGGCGACATTTGTTGTTTAATCCTAGATGGATATAAACCCTTGCAATGGAACCTCCACCATATCAACACAATCCATTGTTCCATTGCCAACCACATAGTCATATTCATAGTTATGAAAATAGTGGTTTTGATTTTTATGCAATAGTGATAACCATAGTATTTTGCAAGTAATTTGATAGAAATACTCAAATGACATGAGCAAGTGATGAACTTGCCTTTCTTGACTGCAAGATTATGCAGGCAAGGTCTTCGATACGCAATAACTCCAAATTTTGAAATAGCATCATCGTCCGGTAAGGACGATGTTTAAAAGATTGGCAATAATGCATTAATGCATAAGTATGAGATGCAATCGCTCTAAGCGTGACCTAACCCCGATGATTTAGGATTAGTGAGTTGTAATGATTAGTTCAAGGTGTGTTGCACTTTTTAGAGTGATTTACAAACAAGGTTCTTATTAGGGTTTTGTTGTCTTATAATCATAAACAAGTAATGCAATATATCATAACAATAGTATTAATAGCAAACAACAATAAGATTTGGTATAATCCTAACATGTAATGAACAGTTGTTGGTTTTAGCACTATATGGCATGGTTAATGATTAATTATCATATACTTCAAAAGAATAACTTTTGAAGAACATGTTCTTTAATAAAGAACAAGGATGATAATTAGTTTGGTGGGGTTCTATGGTTGACTATGGTTCTGATTGGTTTCTGGAGTAAGGATTAGATGGATCCCAACAATGTTGGATTCATCAGCACCTAGGGCTTGTAAAGTTAAGTTAAGCCTAGGCATCCTAAGCAATTATTCATACAAGGTTGCTATCAAGATTGGTTCATCTTGTTGGTGATAGCTAGCTAGGGTTTATAAGTCCTTATAAGCATGGTTGATGATGATTTTTTATTTACTTCAAAAGAATAACTTTTGAAGAACATACTTCTTAAGTAATAAGAAGTATATCAATTAGGGTTGAGGTTGTCTAGGTTTTATTATTGGACTTACTAAGTAAAGAATAGTTGATTCCTAAATAGGATGGTTTATAAACACCTAACACTACTAGGGTTTAGTGAGTATGGTAAATGATGCAGAATATTAGGCATGGTGGCTATTAGAGTTCATCACAATGGTGTGATGGTAAATAGGGATAAATAAGGATGATGACTTTGGTAATAGGATCTAGGGTTTTGACTTGGTTGATCCTATTTGATCATTTAGGTTTGATTTGGATGGGAACATGAAATACCAATTTATTAGGGATAGGTCTTTATTATCTTATGAAGACATGACAAGTATTTAGTTGCTACTATAGATCTATGAATGCAAAGAGGTTGACAAGATCATATCCTATAATCTAGGGTTTAGGTTTAGGGGTAATTAGGGTTCACATATAAATTAAAGGAACTAGGGTTCTTAAATGAATTTAGGGTTTTAGGGTTCCACATAAAATGACAAGGTTGTGATTTCATCCAATAGGGAATTAGGGTTTTCATATGATTAAACATAACCATAAAGAGACAATTGTTGTATTCTAATACAAGGTAATATCTAATATTTTCTTGATATGAAAAATAGAAATAAGAATTTTTCTTTTAGTATTTAGGTCTTAATAGTTTAAGATTTAAAATTGGCCCTCTAAAGTTTAGAGGAAAATTCATATTATTGTTCTTTTAATTTTAAAGTGTTTGTTTTATATTATTATTATAGAGTATTTTTCTGATACTCACTTTTATTTATTGGTTGTTATTTAATTAATTTTTAAATGGTAAAATTATTCTTTATTTCTTTTGAAAGATTTGGCTAGAGGTAGTGGGTCAGTAGTGCATTAGTGGTACACACCCATGTATACACACGTCTGAAGCTTTGGGATCAATAGCAGCACATACGCGTATACGGACGATAGGCGAATTCGTTTGGGCTCAGACCAAAGTGCGCACACACGCAACCCAGCCTTCACCGCACACGCATTCCCTGTCGATCCCACCACGCACGCCGGCACTTCTCCTCTCGATTCCCCTTTCTTTACGATGCTGCCGAGGCTGCTCCGGCCAGCCGCCGGCCATGCCCGCCGTCGCCGGCCGCATCCGCCGTCGCCGACCGGCTTCCCAGCTCCGCCACGGTATCCTCCTCCGACTCCCCTCTTCGGAGTCACCTCCTTGCTCACGCGCGCCCGCGGCTAACCCTAGCCCGCGGGTTGGCTTGTTCGCCGCCGGACACCGGCGCCGCTGCGCATTCGCCCGACACGGTCGACCTCCGCTCTCTCCTCACTTCCGTGACGCCGCCACTCGCACCCACGCCGCCAACCAGAGAACCCTAGCTACTGCCGGCCGATTCGGCCATTTCCGGCCTCGGCGAGCGCTGCCATTGGTCAAGGTGGCACCGCCACGGTCGTCTCCGCCAGCTCCCCTTCACCGCCACCTGGTCCAGTACTCACGCGCCTGCGCTGGCTCCGGCCGATTCCGGCCGATTCCGTCCTCTCCGCCGCCGCTGCTCTTCGGTGTGGCCTCGCCCTCATCTCCACTGCTGGGGTTTGCTGCCGCGAAGCTGGTAGGATGGCAGTGTCCTGCTACCCTGGCATCCTCCGATGCGCTGCTGTGCTGAATTACTGGCAGGGTGTGGTGGTGGTGGTGATGTTGCTGTTCCCACTGCATCCTCGACCTCGACGCCGGCGGGACGGTGCCGCGGACGCAACCCCGGCGTCGGCCTCTTCCTCTACTCGTATGCACTACTGTGAGCCATTCCTCTACTCTCCACTCTGCCTATGACCATGTCCTGGCGTCTTGTGCTTGTGTGTGGTATATATTCAGGTTATAGTGGAGCTAATTAAAGATTGGTTTCAGTTGATCATGTTCTAGTAATTATATGTGCTGATTATTGTGCTCTATGACATGAGCTAGTCAAGTAATAAATTCACTGATAGGTGAAATATGCTTAATTAGGTGCTCCATTTGAATGAGTACTCATCCCAGCACATGTAATTTTAGTGGTACCTTAACTCTGCCAAAACTAAATGTTTGCATTCAGTTGACTATTCTTAGTGGGTTTAATTATGTAAGGAGCAAGTCTTGTTTCTTACAGGTGTATGGTTTACTTGAGATTGACAAGTACTAATTCAATAGCTAGGCAATGCTACAGGGAGATGCTTGAATTTGAATGGGTTGCTCATTCCTGGAAGATATAGCTTGCTGGTTTGCTTCTACTGTCCAAATAGAACATTCATTATACTGAAATTCCAGTTACACACCTGTGTAACTTATTGATGGGTGTATACATATAAGATGCAAATATGGTTGCTAGAAGAGGATAGTTTACTTGATGATTATCCTAGTGGCTTATCTGCTTGATTGATGTGGATTTGCTGTAGCTATGTACTACTTGATTGGCCTGGGGTGATTTCCTGGACCTTAAGTGGGTTCCTACAGTATATTCATTAATAACTAGCTGCTCTACAGGTTTGCTATATATTGATGATGCCCCTATTTGGATGATTCCTTCATCCAGGCATATATTTTACTATAAGATGTACCTTTGATAAGAACGGATACTTGTGCTTTATTTGTTGCCTAGCCAGTGATGCATAAGTTGAGGCACAGATGGAAATAAGAACAGATACTATGGTGCCTAAAATTCTCTATGATGAATCTTGCATAGCACTTATGTGCGGATCTGAGAGAATCACTTCTCATGACTTAAACTGATGGTTTATAGTTTGATCTTTGTCTAGTTCATTGCTTGCAAATACTAACCATATGCTATCTACTAGGATTTAATACTTTCTGTGGTGCCTCCTAGGAGTGTGCACAGGGATGTTTATTACTTAGTAAGATTGGTGTTGTTGGTAGTTATGCAGGGTGATTTGTTAGACTTGGATCATAACTATGATCAGATGATGTTGAAAATCATCACAAACAACTCATGTTTGATAAACTATTTGATCTGGATGATATGATGCCTTTTTGGGAATAAATCCAAGTACTAGGCTCAATGAGTTTGGTATACCTATTTCCCTCTGCTAGGTTTAACTTTGTTGGTTGATGGTGATCTTGTCATGCTTCTGGATTGTTGAATCATCACCCCCTCGACTTGAGCCTGCTCCTCCTGATCTTGATACTTGCTCTGATTTGAATTGGTGATACTACTATTTTCCTGATTCATTTCATGATGGTTGCTGGAGGTTTGGATGGAGAAAAGTTGATGTTCTTGGGCTACCCTTATCCTGTTGATGGACGTGATCAGAGAGTGTGGTTCATAGGCAGCTACAAGTAACATGCCTTTATACCCGGCCCCCTTGCTGTCTTTGGTCGACAGCAAGACATGCATGCAATGTGTAAGCTGTGTGCTTGCATGGCTGCTGGATATGACTGTGTGCATCTCCCCTTATGGATCAGCTCGGCAGATGAAAATATCTGCCTTCTCCATCTCTCTTTATTTTTGACATAACCACTTTGCTTTACTTTTCTTTTTTCTTTGTTTGTTTTGCAGGTGCACATTTGAACAAGAGATGATGATCTTCAAGTTTAGTTTAGAATTTGATTTTCTTTTCTTATACTAGTAATTGTAACTATATTCTTATTCTTTATTATTTTTGTAAAGACTTTGTATTATTGTGTTGATATTAATAAAGAAATGTTTTCCTTTAATGTCTTATTATGTGAATTGCCTGACTTGTTCTATATTTCAATTTCATTTGTAAGTTCATTTTCTATTTATGAGAATTGTAAATGATTGGTCGTTTATTATTGTAATAAAGTCCAAATGATTTTTCTCTTATGGATTCTCAGTTATGTTGGTCACTCATATAGTGTTATATATATTTGTTTGGAATTCAAACTTCAATTCAATTTCTCATTTGAATTCATATTATCCATTTTTATTTGAATTTAAATTGGTTCTACCCAAAACACATAAGTTCACAATGGTCATGTCGATATTTGTCGCACCCACATCGATGACTAACTCAATTCCATCGATGTAAGAGAAACCTCGATCCCTTTGACAATTTTATACAAAAGCGCGAAAATTCCCCGAATTTTCTATGCATGAATGCAATGCACACATCTATTTCCTCTATTTTTGTAACCCCAAATCCTGGGATATTACAGAAGGCACCCGAGGATTCGGTTAGCCATGGCTTGTGAAAGCAAAGGTTGGAAGGAGTGTCACCCAAAAAATAAAAATAAAACTACACTAAAGTACATGTGTAAACAAAAGAGAAGAGGGATGATCTACCTTGCTGGTAGAGATAACGTCCTTCATGGGAGCCGCTCTTTGAAAGTCTGTTTGGCAGGGGAGTTAGAGTGCCCACTACCATTCGTTGACAACAAAAAACACCTCTCAAAACTTTACTTTTATGCTCTCTATATGATTTCAAAACTTGAAAAGCTCTAGCACATGATTTTATCCCTGCTTCCCTCTGCGAAGGGCCTTTCATTTACTTTATGTTGAGTCAGTTTACCCATTTCTTTCTATCTTAGAAGCAAACACTTGTGTCAACTGTGTGCATTGATTCTTACATACTTGCTTATTTGCATTCATCATATTACTTTGTGTTGACAATTATCCATGAGATATACATGTTGAAGTTGAAAGCAACTGCTCAAACTTATATCTTCCTTTGTGTTGCTTCAAAACTTTCTACTAAGAATCTATTGCTTTATGAGTTAACTCCTATGCAAGTCTTATTGATGCTTGTCTTGAAAGTACTATTCATGAAAAGTCTTTGCTATATGATTCAGTTGTTTATTCATTGTCTTTACCATTGCTTCGAATCACTTCATTCATTACATATGCTTTACAATAGTATTGATCAAGATTATGATAGCATGTCACTTCAGAAATTATCCTTGTTATCGTTTACCTACTCGAGGGCGAGTAGGAACTAAGCTTGGGGATGCTTGATACATCGCAAACGTATCTATAATTTCTTATGTTCCATGCTACTTTTATGATGATACTCACATGTTTTATACACACTTTATGTCATTATTATGCATTTTCCGGTACTAACCTATTGATGAGATGCCGAAGAGCCAGTTGCCGTTTTCTGTTGTTTTTGGTTTCAGAAATCCTACAAAGGAAATATTCTCGGAATCGGACGAAATCAACGCCCAATATCTTATTTTTCCCGGAAGCTTCCAGGGCACCGAAGAGGGGCCAGAGGGGAGCCAGGGGGCCCCACCCCACATGGCGGCGCGGCCAGGGGGGGCGCGCCCCCCTAGTGTGTGGGTCCCCCAGGGCCCCTCCGAATCCGCCTCTTCGCCTATAAGACTCCTCGTGACCTAAAATTTTGACACCAATAAGCCACGATACGGAAAACCTTCCAGAGCCACCGCCATCGCGAAGCCAAGATTCGGGGGACAGAAGTCTCTGTTCCGGCACGCCGCCGGGACGGGGAATTGCCCCCGGAAGCCATCACCACCACCATCTTCATCGCCATCGCTGTCTCCCATGATGAGGAGGGAGTATTTCTCTCCCGGGGCTGAGGGCTCTACCGGTAGCTATGTGGTTCATCTCTCTCCCATGTACTTCAATACAATGATCTCATGAGCTGCCTTACATGATTGAGATCCATATGATGAGCTTTGTATCACTATTAATGTATGTGCTACTCTACTGATGTTATTAAAGTAGTCTATTCCTCCTCCATGATGTAATGTTGACAGTGTGTGCATCATGTAGTACTTGGCGTAGGTTATGATTGTAATCTCTTGTGGATTATGAAGTTAACTATTACTATGATAGTATTGATGCGATCTATTCCCCCTTTCATAGCTATTGTTGACAGTGTGTATGCTATGTTAGTACTCGGTCTAAATTGCAATGGTCTATTATGCACTCTAGAGGTTACTTAAATATGAACTCCGGATGTTGTGGAGCTTGTTAACTCCGGCTTGAGGTGTGCTTTTATAGCCCTACACAATGAATGGTGTTTGTTATCCAGCAAGAGAGTGTAGAGTAGTTTTATTATGTGATCATTGTTGAGAGTGTCCACTAGTGAAAGTAGGATCCCTAGGCCTTGTTTCCAAATATCGAATCTCCGTTTATTTACTGTTCTACTGCATGTTATCTTGCTGCCATATTTATTTCAGATTATTATTACCACTCATATTCATCCATATCACTTGTATTTCACTATCTCTTCGCCGAACTAGTGTACCTATACATCTGACAAGTGTATTAGGTGTGTTGGGGACACAAGCGACTTCTTGTATCGTAATTGCAGGGTTGCTTGAGAGGGATATCTTTGACCTCTTCCTCCCTGAGTTCGATAAACCTTGGGTGATTCACTTAAGGGAAACTTGCTGTTGTTCTACAAACCTCTGCTCTTGGAGGCCCAACACTGTCTACAGGAATAGAAGCGTGCGTAGACATCAGTATCTTAGTTCTTATAAGTTGCTTGTTGAGCGGTAACCATGTTTCTGGGGACGCCATCAACCTGTTACACCTTTGTTGAATATCATGTGAGTTGCTATGCATGTTCGTCTTGTCTGAAGTAAGGGAGATTTCTCATGATTAAATGGTTTGAGTATGCATATTGTTAGAGAAGAACATTGGGCCGCCAACCAAAGCCATGTATCATGGTGGAAGTTTCAGTTTGGACATTAATCCTCAAATCTCTTATGAGAATATTATCTGTTGTTGAAAGCTTTAAGCTTAAAGAGGAGTCCATTTGTCTGTTGTCCCTGGTGTCCCGGTATGGATGTCTAAGTTGAGAATAATCAAAAGCGAGAAATCCAATGCGAACTTTATCCTTAGACCTTTGTACAGGTGGCATGGAGGTACCCCTTTGTGAAACTTGGTTGAAATATATGTAATTCGATGATAATCCATGGAAATCCGAGCTAATTAGGACAAGGTGCGGGCACTATTAGTATTCGATGCATGAGGCTTGCAACTTATAGGAAGTTTTATACATAACCTATATTACTTATTTCTACCGTTGACACAATTGCCTCTCTTAAAATTTTATATCTCTATGTTTTCAAAATAAAAAGCTCTAGCACATGTTTAATCTCTGCTTCCCTCTGTGAAGGGCCATTCTTTTACTTTTATGTTGAGTCTTCATCTTCTAAGTTATATGCACCGTCTTATGAGAGCATAGTTGTCATTCTTAGTTCTATGTGCATGGTCCCAAAATTATTATTGATTGAATCATGAATGTGTTATTAATTGTTCTTAAATTATTTGTATATAGTCATCCTTTGAACTTTGAAGGTGCATGTCACCTCAAATATTATTCTTTTTATCACTTACCTACTCGAGGACGAGCAGGAGTTAAGATTGGAGATGTTGATACGTCGCAAACGTATCTATAATTTTTGATGTTCCATGCTTATTTTACACCAATTACTATATGTTTTAAGGGACTAACCTATTAATAGTTGCAAAAGTGCACAAGTTTTTGGTTTCAACTTTGTTGTGCAGAAAATAGGCAAATATGGAAGGAAATAGCTCATTATGGTGAAATCTGGAATTTCCCGGAATCTGTCCCTGCTGAACACTTTTCAAAGATTGCTTCGAAACTCCATCAAAACGACGTCCAATGGAAAAGTCAAAAACTACAAAGTTGTTGAGAATTTCAAACCGAACAATTTGGACATCTTATTCGTCCAGAACGGACAACAGATGCATCCGGAAGAGCATAAATACTGCGGAGGTTCGTGCAGTCTCGGTACTGCGAAAGTTGGTGACGTATTTGACACAAACTCTTTCCATACCTGGATATTTCGGCCCAGCCACGAGTTGTGAGGCTCGTGAAGGACAGAGGGGAGTCCTAGGAAGGTTCTAGAGGTGCCCAAAAGCCCTTAGATCAAAGGGGCATCCATCCCATGGCCTAGATTGCATCTCCAACACTATATATTGATGGGAAACCCTATTTTTGGAGGGCCCCAAGCATTGTCACAAAAATCCTCCTCCTTGGCAGCAGCCAAGGAGGGGGAAACACTCATCTACACCCGCACCAACTCAAGGAAGAAGAAGGCTAAGGGGCGGCGCTGCCCCATGATGCCGGCAGCGGGGAAGGAGTCCCCCGCGCCGCCGCCGGCGCCGCCCACGCCTCCGCCTCCCGGCGCTCCTCGCTGAGCCCTCCAACGTCTTCACCGCCATCTCCATCACCAACTCCTCATTGTATTCAGTGGTCCATCCTCTCACAAACCTCTGTACCGCCCTATGTAAACATGGTGTTTGATGCTATAAGTTATAATCCTATGATCTATGTCATGTTGCCATAGTTTATTTGTTCTTTGATTGATTGGTTGTTTCTTTTTGGTTCATTAGAGTTGTATGTTGATATGTTACCATCCTTGGTGCCCATTATATTTGTGTGCGCATGGATCAAGCACCATAGGGTTGGTAGTACTTGTATACTAGAAGGGGGAAGTTCTGCCGGAGTGACAGAAACCTAAGGACTCGAACCGGATAGTTGCATGTATGGGAGTAAGAGGACCATTTACTTAAGGCTATGGTTGGGGAAACCTTAATGCTTGCTAGTATTTACGGATATTTGCTAGCAAGCCAATCATATAGTACTTGTAATCCCGGAGGGAGAGCATGTATATTTAGCATCTCCTACATAGAAAGCTGCATCGAAGACATTGAACCCAAGATCTTCACTAATCGATCTTGGACAAAGCCACCACTATTACCACCGCCTTTCCACACTCATGGTACTGTTAGTTTAGTTTGTTTTATTGCTGCAGCACTGACATTTATTCCGTGTATTTTATTGTTCTGCAAAGTCACCTCTCATACCCGTTATCGCTCTAGTTTTATTTCCTAGATATTGCAAACGCTTAGTGTGCGTAGAGTTGTATCAGTGGTTGATAGAACTTGAGAGAATGTTTATCCTACCTTTAGCTCCTCGTTGGGTTCGACACTCTTACTTATCGAAAAGGCTATACGCGATCCCCTATACTTGTGGGTTATCACCGCTCTTCCCCCTGCCTGGCACGAAGAGAAGAAGCAGTATGTCGGGACAACCTACTGGGAATGGGTATCTTATTGCTTTAGGCACAACATACCATTTGATCCGAAGAATATGCCACCATGGATAAAGGCCCCATGCGATCCTACTTCGGGGTCTCCGTGGGATGGCGGTTCACATGGTGAGCAAGCTAGAGCAACGGCTGGATGTGGTGAGCTAGCAAGGGCAGGGCCTGTATCTGGTTGGGAAGCTCAAACAAGGATTCCCGACACACGAAGTGCGAACGAGTGCAGAACTTGGACTGCTAACCCATGGGAGGCAGGTACAAGCGGCACCGGCAAGCGCATCAAGAGGGATGATGATAATTGGTGAACTAGGCTGGCGTTATATGTTTCCAAGATTGTACATAAGTTTAGAATTATTAACTAGTAGTATTGTTTAGGTGATGTAATTACTTTTGCAACAATGTGTATGAGGTTTCAGAACCACGCTTACCTTATTTAAACATGTTTAAAACATGAAAATTAAAAGGTAAGCCTGCATCCTTCTTAGTCACTCCAAAATGAAGCTTTTGGGAAGGTTTTTGAAATTTCCATGTTTGAAACCCAAAACGACTTCTCTTCGTGCTTGACTTCATAAGACAAAGTTCAGGGTTAGGGGTAGATACATGATTTTTCTGGTTTGAATATGTCTAGACCTTGTTTACCAACTTTAGTGCTTACTATATGACATAAGAAGGCTATGTGCTTTGCTTTTTAATTTTTTTCATTTTTTTTGAAATTTTATGCCCATTTGAATCTTGGTCAAATCCTAGGTACGGTTTGACCAAGATTTGAACAAGTTTAAAATATGAAATAAAATGTAAGCCCGGTCTGGATCCTTCTTAGTCACTCTGAAATGAAGCTTTTGGGAGGTTTTTGAGATTTCCATGTTTGAAACCCAAAACCACTTCTCTTCATGCTTGACTTCCTAAGATAGAGTTTAGGGTTAGGGGATACGCACATGATTTTTCTAAGTATTTTCATGCCAATTTGAATCTTGGTCAAATCATAGGTTTGACCAAGATTTAAACATGTTTAAAACATTTAAATGAAAAGGTAAGCCTGCATCCTTCTTAGTCACTCCAAAATGAAGCTTTCGGGAAGGTTTTTGAAATTTCCATGTTTGAAACCCAAAAACCACGACTCTTCGTGCTTGACTTCATAAGATAGAGTTTAGGGTTAGGGGTAGATACATGATTTGTCTGGTTTGAATATGCCTAGACCTTGTTTATCAACTCAAATGCTTACAATATGACATAAGAATACTATGTGCTTTGGTTTTTATTTTTTTTGATTTTTTTCTGAATTTTTATGCCCATTTGATCTTGGTCAAATCCAAGGTTTATCCAAGATTTAAACATGTTTAAAACATGAAAATAAAAGGTAAGCCCAACCTGGATCCTTCTTAGTCACTCTAAAATGAAGCTTTTGGGAGGTTTTTGAAATTTCCATGTTTGAAACTCAAAACAACGTACTTATTTTCATGCATGCTTGACTTCGTAAGGTAGAGTTTAGGGTTACACTACTAGGAAAAGGGCAATCAGTGGCGCACCACTTTTACCCATCAGTGGCGCACTAGTGGTGCGCCACTGTTATCACGCCACTGCTAAGTTTTAGTAGTGGCGCACTAGTGGTGCGCCACAACTACCCTAAGTAACAGTGGCGCACTACGTGGTGCGCCATTGACAAGTCCAGTGATGCGCCACTATTACCCCAAAGGGGTGCGCCACTGTTGTTCTGCAGTAGTGCGCCACAACTCTATGGTGTCGGTGCGCTACTGCTACCTCCTGGGGTGCGCCACTGTTATTGCTTTCTGGTGCGCCATTGCTGCCTGTTCAAGTGCGCCACTGCAGTCGCTCAGACGTGCGCCATTGCTGGCAGCTGCGGTGCGCCACTGCTACTTTCGAAAGGGGATCAGAGAGTAGTGCGCCACAAGGTCCAAACTAGTGCGCCACTGCTACTTACTGGTCGTGCGCCACTGATGGTCCTCTAGTGCGCCACTGCTAGTATTTCGTTTTTATTTTTTGTATTCCTGGCAGGTATTTGTACAGGTTGTATATCACACTATAACAACACAAATACAGTATATATAACACATATAAGCAGCTAGCACAGTATACCAATACATAGTCCTTCACATTAGCCTCCATGATTCACAAGATTTCAAATATTAGATAAGTGTTACGGTGTTACAAGTCACAAATGAGCTAGTGGTTACAAAAGGTCGATCATCTAAACTAGCATCACATAGAAGAGAGCTAGAGTCACTACTAGCACCGTCCCGATGAAAGTGGTCTTCATCCGGTTCCTCCTCCGCTCCGTCCTCTCTCCCGCCAGATAGCGTGCGTATCTGTCTTCGGCCTCCGCTCTAGTGGTGTACCCTTTGTAGCTGTTACCGCTAAAACGGTGAACCTGTCTCCGACACTCCTCCCAGTCATTGTAGACTCTGGGAACCTTGCCCTTGTACACGACATACCACGTCATATCTGCACATATATGAACAAGCCAAAGAAACTAAGAAGTGCAAACTCAAATAAGAGACAAGTAGCTAGTATGAACTAAATGGAATGCCTCATACATTGTTGGTCCAAACAAATATTAACATTTAGGGAAGGCGTTAGTGAGGCCAGGTAGGATGCACAAGAGATTGATACTTGTGTCATCGCACCAGGCTCACTAGCGCCTCCCCCAAGTGTAGTGACCACAAAATTTAATCATCGGCCAATGCAATTAAGAAGTGCAAACTCAAATAAGAGACAAGTAGCTAGTATGAACTAAATGGAATGCCTCATATTTTGTTGGTCGGAACAAATATGAACATTTAGAGAAGGCGTCAGTGAAACCAAGTAGGATGCACAAGAGATTGATATTTGTGTCATCGCACCAGGTTCACTGGCCCCTCCTCCAAGTGTATAGGTGACCAAACATTCTAATCATCGGCATTCTGAAAAACCAAAGCAAATGGAATGACGATGGCCTCATACATTGTTGGTCGAAACAAATATGAACATCCCGGGATGGCGTAAGTGAGGCCAGGTAGGATGCACAAGAGATTGATACTTGTGCCATCACACCAGGCTCACTTGCGTCACCCTGGGGTGTACAGTTGACCGAACATTCTAATCATCGGCATTCTGAAAAACCAAAGCAAATGGAATGACGAGGGCCTCATACATTGTTGGTCAAAACAAATTTTAACATTCAGGGATGGAGTAAGCGAGGCCAGGTAGGATGCACAAGACATGGATATTTGTGCCATCACACCAGGCTCGCTTGCTCCACCCCCGAGTGTACAAGTGACCAACCATTCTAATCATCGGCATATGCAAACAAAATTAACGACCAAATCAAGTGCGGAAAACGACAGAGCCATATATATAAGTTCACAAACATAGTCGAACTAGTAATTAAACAGACATGCAAGTAAAGTGCTGGATAAAGTTTATTACAACACAAGCTCGTCTTTAGTTCACAACTACATAACTAGGCTCGCACATCAAGACTCGGCTATGTGGACTTAGGAGCGTGGATAAAACCGCCGCCTTTCTTCAAGCACATCCATGAGCGGTAGTCGTCACCCTGCATTTGGAGCATTGTGTCTATTTCACTGTTCGACGGCTGATAGCCGGCATAGAACTCCCCCGCGCTTCTAATGACATCTTGAAAGATGATTTCATAGAACTCTACTTGGATGCGAAAGAAGTCTTGCTTGATGCCGTCGTCAGGGACCCGCGACAATTTGTTGGCCCAGTCTCTGAGATGCTCAGGTAGCATAAGCTGCTGCTGGGCCCGTATGAACTTATCCATGTCATAGAGGGCGTAGTAGGCATCCTTGTTACTAGAAGGCGGCTTCTTAACGCAGGGAAACTTTGTTTGGTGCTTGAACACATGCTTCCCGTACCTAACATTTGGCCTCTGCATGTGGCCTTTCGCTTTGACGTAGCCATTGAGAGCATCATCAAGTACGGCCTTGACATTCATGTAGTCCGTTTTTGACTCACCGTCCGCATCGAGGTATGTGGCCACAGAATGTTTCGGGGTTATGGAGATGAGTGTGCAGGTTTTGTCTCTGCGTAGAACACATAATGTTTAAGAACATGACGATTGAAATCTAAAAAAATCACGAGTTAAGACCGGTACGGTGAGGGGTGACTTACTCGGGAAATATAGGCAGGAGGAGGTTACACTTCTTCTGGTTTGCTAGGAAGAAGTCTTTGAGGTATCCACTCGCGACTGCCCGGTCTCCGGCGGTGGCCAAGTGGACGGCACGCATGTAGAAGGGGTCGGCTATCGCGATGTCCGGGATGTTGTTTCTAATGATCCGCATCGCCTTGCTGAGCGAGTATAGGCGAATGAAGGTGTAGTGCAGCGGATAACTGTTCAGCATGGCGAAGATGTCATCATACCGCAGGAAGATCTTCTCCGCATAGCCACTATCGACAAAGCCATGGCCCGAGGGCACCTTCGCAACATACACTGGGTATCCATGATCTTTCTCCTTGATACGCCGCTCCTCCATAAACTGAATACCGTCAACGAGAGATCGCATAGGACCGGGTGCAGCATCGTACAATCTTTGAATTAGCATCCGTTGACCCGACACATGCACCCTCGACTCGATATTCTTGGGCACTGGTGGCCCGTCCTGAGCACGGATCGGTGCCGGCTGGCTGGCAGACTTGTCGTTCTTATTCTTTCTTTTCCGTCCCTTCGGCTTCGTATTTATTGGGACTGCATTCTCCTCTTTGCAAGCCTTCTTCAGTGTGTTAGGACTGATAACACTTCTCACCTCGGCTATCGGCTCAGTCTCGGTGAAGTCGGCAGCTGGAGGCGTCTCCTGAGAACAGAATAGGCGCCGCTTGTTGCAAAAGGTTTTCCCCTCGGCGGCAGCTTGAGAGGGCGGTTGGCTACTGAGATCGTAGTCCGCCCCAAAATCGAAGTGGCAATCCAGGTTGGCGAACGTACTGTCCTCGTCCGGACCATCGTTCGGATCCTGTGCCATATGCATGTCCTCGTCGGCTGATGGCGGCACCGTTGGGGTGGTCTTGCCATGGCTTGGCGCCGGCACGGCTTGGGGTGCTGTCCGTGGGGTGGTGTCGCTCGCCCCCAAACGAATCTGGCTCTTTGGCCAAACCATGGACCAATTGAAGCATTGGTGGAGGGCAAGGACCTCATCTGCGTCGGCGCCATGGGGTTGAAAGGGAGGTACCACGTCGTCATAGCCACTAAGCACCCGAACCAGTTGAATCCTATAGACGTCGGGTGCCATGGGTACACCGTGTAACTGGCGGTTGCTCGGTTGAACGATTTTGGCCTTGGCAACATCGATCAACTCGCCGTTCACAAAATGCAGGAGAGTGCATGGGACGTCGGCGGCGGCATCCTGCGGAAAACATGTAGGGCGTTAGGGATGGCTAGCATAGTCAAAGGCAAGGATATGGAAGTCATCGGAGACGAGGGTTGGTTACCGTGATGGCGTCCAGCTCGGCTAAGGTCGAGGCACCGCCGGCGGCGGGCGTGCCACTGATGGAGTGGCCGCTTGTTGGTGCGGTGCCGGGCGGCGTATTATCCGCAGCGACGGGTGCATTGAGCTGAAGTAATGGCGCCGCGGGAGACACCAAGGTTGGCGCCGCCGGAGCCACCAAGGTTGGCGCCGCGGGAGCCACCAATGCTGGCGCCGCCGGAGACACCATTGTTGCCGCCTGCGGACTCACCGATGGCTCCACGTTGTGGGAGTTGCTGCCCGTGAAACTGGGAACCGGGGGAGGCCCCTTTTTCCCTCCCCTATACCACGCGTCCAGACCGGCAACCAAGGTAGGGATGATGGAGCTAAGCGTCGTGCCCACTTGGTCCTCCACTTGTTGTCGTTGCGTCCTCTGTTGGGTCTCCACGATATGTTGCACTTGTTGCCGCACTTGCTCCTCGACCAATGTCTCGACCAATGTCGGGATCTGCGTAACTTGTGCCTTGAGATGTGCGACCTCCTTCTCATCGATGGTGGCCTTTTTCTCCTTTTTCCCCGACTTATAGTATTCTGACCATTTCATAGAGCATCCTTCACCGACCACACGACCAGCCGACGTCGGCTTACTCAATGGATCCCTCTTCTTGTGGGCATTCAACGCCCTATTTAAAGGGTTGTCCCAAGGGGCACACTGCGAGGAGCTCGTGGACCCCGCGCCGCTACTAGCTTCCTTTTCACTTTCCGCAGCAATCTCCTTAGCCTACGGGAGGAACATGCATGAACCATTTAGAAATTTGGATTCATCAATAAGAATGCAACCATAAAGGAGCTAATTAAGCGGGTGCATTCCTTACCAGAAGAGCCTCAAACTCCTTCACATCCGGAGTGGTGGTGAGCTCCTTTGTTTTCGGGTCAATACGGTACCGGGCCAGGAGAAAGTTCCTGGTTTGCTTGTTTTTGTATTGCGGGAAGAGGGGCTCGAGGCCGTTCTTCACACGCTCCTCATCCGCGGCGTCCCATTTCGGTTGCCCCACCCTAAAACCGCCAGGACCAAGTTTGTGGGTGCCTAAGTTCAGTTTTCGCATGTCCTTCCCCCACTGACTAGAATCCAACGTTGACTCGCTCTCGCACTTGATCTTGAAATCAGCGTAGTCTTGCTCGGTGATCGAGGGATTTAACTCCTTGATCTTCTCGTAACTCTCACCACTATTAATCATTTTCTTCACTCGGTTCCTCCAACTAGCGAGGGCGGTGCTCATCTTCGTGAGGGCGGCATTGTGCACTTTGTTCCGCATGAGATGCTTTTCTGAGCAGTCCACCGGGAACTCGTATCGTTCGTGCAGCTTCTGGAAGAGGAGGGTGCGAAATTCGCTCGGTCAGGATGCCTGAGGTTCTCGGTGTTGATCGAGACCGTGCTCCGGAGGATGCACCCGAGTTGGGCCGAGTACCCTTTGACTAACTCAGGGGGCGCCGTTGGATGCCCACTGGCGTTCACTTTGGTGAATGCCTGCTTCACGGTGCTGAGCACATTTGGGCGACGCTCCCTCCGTAGCTTCTTCCGTTTGCCGGTGTCATCCTCACCGGCACCATCAGTGGTGTCATCGTCGGCGGCATCATCCGCTCGGTACTCTGGATCGGTGCCATCATCCTCGCCGTCGTCACGGCGAGGTTGTGACTCCATCACCTCCATTTCATTGGTTAGCATCCAAAATGGCTTGCTGCCGCTGCCGCCGGCCTCATCGTTGTCGGCCATGTTCGAACTAAGTAGGAAAAAATGCATAAATTAGCGCAAGATTTCACGGAAAAATTGGGCATGACCTATGCTAATTTATGTACATATGAGTGCCCCATTTTCGCTGAAACGGAAATGAATCAACATTTCGGCGATAATGGGCAACTCTGTCGATCCCTGCACAAGAATATGACAATATATAGGTGCACGACAGAAATGTTGATACCACCACATTCACACCAGCAACAAACTAGCAGTAGCATCATCAGCTAGCAGCACCAGCTAGCAGCAGCAAGCTAGCAGCAGCAGCATCAGCTAGCAGTAGCATCAGCTAGCAGCATCAGCATGCAGCAACAGCTAGCAGTAGCATCATCATCCATCCATGAAAATTCAGCTAGCAGCATGCATCAACAGCAAGCAAGCAGAAGCTAGCAGCAGCTAGCAGCATGCAACAACAAGCAAGCAAGCAGCAGCAGCTAGCAGCATGCATCAACAGCAAGCAAGCAAGCTTGGAGGATGCGGCGGCGGTCTTCTGCAGCAGCGTTAGCACTCGAGGGCGACGGCGGCGTGCTTGTCCTGCTCCTGCTCCAAGTCTCAGCCTTGCAAACGTTCAAAATAAAAAGTCAGTAAACTTTAAGGACCTAGCAGCAGCAGCAATCAACCTAGCAACTAACAACCTAGCAACTAACAGCAACTAACAGCAACCTAACAACCTAGCAGCAGCAAGCAAGCTAACAACCTAGCAGCAGCAACAAGCAAAAAATACCCAATTTTACAGCCCTAGCAAGCAGCAGCAGCATCAAGCAAGCAAGCAACCTAGCAGCAGCTGCAGCAGCAACCAAGCAACCTAGCTCTGCTCTCTCACTCTCTACATTCTAGCTTAACAACAGTAGGAGTGCTGATGCTCATACAGACACATCACTAGTTCAGAGAGGGAGGGAGGGGAGAAGGGCCTCACCTGCGGCGACGGTGATGGCGGCAAGCAGCGTGCTTCTCCTGCTCCTGCTCCAAGGCGCGCGTAGCGGTTAGGTGCTCAAGTCTCAGCCTTGCAAATGTTTAAAATAAAAAGTTAGTAAGTTTTGAACTCTGAAAATAAAAGAGCTATAGTTGCTACTATGATGGCAGAAATTAAAGAACTGCACCTAGCACTAATATGCATGCTAGCAGCAACACCTAGCACTAATATGCTAGCAGCAGCACCTCCACCACTTAATCTTGTAAGGTACCTAGAATAAAGATGAAATCCTCATGCTACAGTTTACGGTGTTCATTCCAAAACAAAACCTTGCAAGATATATACTATAGCAGCCAAATACAGACACAACACCAACTACATATTTACCATGAATTTCTTTGATCAGCCAAATGAAGCAAGTGTGCTATTTGTATGAACAGAACCACCGAACTAGATATGAACGTGCCCACATTCAAGAATGGTTTCACCTTTTCCTCCTATTTTCTTATAGTGAAATACAAGTTCAATAATCACTCAATACTGCTTGATATATTAATGTAAAATACCTTAAACAGAGTCATATATTCACCTTATCCTAATGTAATGCTAGCAGTATTGCTCCTCTAAGGAAAATTATATCCTCAAATTAAGTTTTAGCATGCACGCCAACCCACTTCTCAGCATCTAGGCCTAACACGCTGTTGAAAAAAGAAACGACTTCCAGGTCATAAACAACTTAGATGCAGATTTCTCATTCATCAAGTCAGGCAGATTTAATAAAAATCAAGTTTAAGCTACTTTGGTGAACTATTGGTCCAGACCAGCTCCAGTGATCTCCAGGTTCTGCCCATATTTAATAAAAATCAAGTTTAAGCTTCACATTCATCAAGTCAACTAAACAACAGGTTCAATAAAATCTCAACCATAATTCAAAGCTAGAGCTACAAATGGTCTGATTCTCAATTTATTTCTTGTTAAAAGAAGAAATTCACATAATTGCTGACAGGGTTAATCTTGACATTCATAAAGTTGACCAAACAGAGCCCACGAGTTCAATAAAAACTCAAGGATAATCCAAAGTTAGAACATAATATGTTGCATTTTTAATGGATTCAAATGAAGCACACCATAGCAACTCAATAGACTTTAGAAACAAGATTGTGTATTTAGAAACATGGTCACAAATTGGATTCTTCTGTACTACACTTGGAACTATTCCAAAAAAAAAATACTAGCACATTGATCAGCTATTTAAACATGTTAAATCAAGAAAACAACACTAACCCAAACAAAATATAAGCACATTGCGTCAGGACATGATCAACTAAACAAATCATGATGAATTAAAAGCTTGTGGCTGCTGTACTACTACATCAACACTTAGGTGAATCAACACTTGCTTCTCACCAGCACATGAACAAGATAGCAGATAACACACATAATTGCTTCTCGAGGGGAAGCACCGAGCAGCAGGAGTAGCGGCGGCTCGAGGGGGAGCACCG
The DNA here is from genome assembly GCF_019359855.2 of Lolium perenne. Taxonomy (NCBI): domain Eukaryota; kingdom Viridiplantae; phylum Streptophyta; class Magnoliopsida; order Poales; family Poaceae; genus Lolium; species Lolium perenne. Next base: position 129,603,378 of record NC_067249.2, on the reverse strand, counting down.
AGCAGAAGTAGCAAGTAACCTAGTAGAGGAGAAGGAGGGGAGGAGCACGGCGGCTACCTGGGAAGGATGCGCGGTGGCGTCAGCGGTCGAAGGCGTCAGCGGTCCTCTGCGGCGGCGTCAGCGGTCGAAGGCGTGGCGGCGTCAGCGGTCGAAGGTGCGCGGCGAGGAGGTCGCAGACGAGGATGCCAACTAGGTCGCAGGCGAGGTTGAGAGGATCTGCGTGGGGGAGAGAATGTGAGGCAGGTGGGGATCGAGGTGAATCGAGGGGGGGAAGTGGGGATCGAGGTGGATCGAGGTGAATCGAGGGGGACGTACCTGCGCGACGCTGCCGGGGAGTCTGTGGTCGCTCGCGTCGCTCAGGGGAGGGGCGGCCGCCGGTGGGAGGTGGCGTCGGAGAGGAGGCAGTGGCGTCGGAGAGGAGGGAGTGGTGTCGGAGAGGGACGGCGGCTTCGCGAGGGACGGCGGCGGCGTTGCTGCAGGTGGGATGTGGTCGGGATGGGGAAGAAGGGGAGAAATTTAACTAAGTCCCCCGATGCTTTAGCAATAGCGCACCTCTCGGGGTGCGCCACTATGAGGCTTAGCAATAGCGCACCTCTAGGGGTGTGCCACTGCCTCTTAAGATTTAGGTCAAAACGAGCGCGGCACCTACAGTTGACAAGATTCGAATTGTACCGCAGTGGCTAGCTCCCCCTCTCTGTTTGGTTTACCCTGGCCGCCCAGGTTCGAACCCTGGCAGCCCCAATTTTTTTCCTTTTCTTTTTAAATTGATTTAACACTATAATAAACATCCAAAATAGCACAATACACCAAAATAAAAGGCATAAATAATTATAATTATGTAGAATATTTAAAAAACTATAGAATCTAGAAAATATCAAAAAATATAAATTATATGTCTATTTTGATCGGTACAATGTGTAGATTAACAATATGACATCCATTATTCATACAAGAAAATGATACATAATTATCTTTTCATAATCTTCTTGCCCTTCTTTCTCGCGGTTGAATAATTTAGCCCCGGAACTCCTAGACTTCTTCTCTTGAATGGACGGCCTTTAGGTAGGGTGGTCCTGCTTCTCCTTGTACAAGGGAAGCGCGTGCGTACGAGGGAGCAGAGGGAAAGGCAGATTTGGGTGGCGGAAAGGGGAGCGCCTTTTTCCTTGTGGGAGTGATGAGTGCGGGTGCGGGAGGGAATCTCCGGGAGATTGCTGCCGGTGGTAGGGGCGGGCGGTGCTCCACCACCGCTGAGCGCGCGTGATGGGTGTGGCAGGCACGCCACGAATGGAACAGTGGCTCGCTACAGGACTCGGGAGGGAAAAGGTGGAGCCGACCGCGCCATGGCGGTGACAGGGAGGGAGGAGGCGGAACGGGGTTTGGACGTGCGAACCTCGAGGCCGGCGGCGGAGCTGGGGACGAGGGGACGGTGGTGACGCCGCGAGTGAGGGGATGCGCCGGCCAATGGCGATGCGAAGGTCGTATCGTTCCGGATCTTTCTGCGCTCTTCTTCTCCTTGGCAGCGGTGTGTTTCCCTTGTTCTGTGTGGTGGGTAACGTGGCTTTGTTGTGTTCGGTCGGTGATGGACTCTCCGTGGTAGGGTGGTGCGAGCCGGTCCATCTCGTCTCGACGGACGCACTTTTTAGATTCTATAGTAGAATAATTATAATTATGTACAATATTTAAAATACTATAGAATCTAGAAAATAATTATAATTATGTAGAATATTTAAAATAATTATAATTATGTAGAATATTTAAAATACTGCTAGGGTGACATAGCAATGGCGCACTGCTTGGTGGTGCGCCACTGCTAAGCCTCTCATCTCTAAATGGGCTCTGGCCACCCCCTTAGCAGTGGCGCACATAACGACATGCGCCATAGGTAACCTATGTAGCAGTGGCGCACCACATAAGTGCGCCATTGCTAAACCTATCATCTCTAAACGGGCTCTGGACACGTCCTAGCAGTGGCGCACCTCAACAACGTGCGCCATAGGTAAGGAATGTAGCAGTGGCGCACGACAGAGACGTGCGCCACTACTAGTTTGGGGGAGGAGCTGGACTCCTGTCACCGCTTACTTATGGCGCACCACAATCATGGTGCGCCACAACTACTTTCGTAACAGTGGCCCACTGTTTTGTGGTGCGCCACTGCTAAGTAGTAGTGGCGCACGGCAGTCATGGTGCGCCACTGCTGGCAGTCTTAAGGCTAGGCCTTTTCCTAGTAGTGTTAGGGGTATATACGTACATGATTTTTCTAAGTATTTTTATGCCCATTTGAATCTTGGTCAAATCCTAAGTTTGACCAAGATTTGAACAAGTTTAAAACATGAAAATGAAAAGGTAAGCCTGGATTCTTCTTAGTCACTCTAAAATGAAGCTTTTGGGAGGTTTTTGAAATTTCCATGTTTGAAACCCAAAACCACTTCCCTTCATGCTTGACTTCGTAAGATAGAGTTTAGGGTTAGGGTAGATAAGTTCATGATTTTTCTAAGTATTTTTATGCCCATTTGAATAAATCTTGGTCAAATCCTAAGTTTTACCAAGATTTGAACAAGTTTAAAACATGAAATTGAAAAGGTAAGCCTGGATCCTTCTTAGTCACTCTAAAATGAAGCTTTTGGGAGGTTTTTGAAATTTCCATGTTGAAACCCAAAACCACTTCTCTTCGTGCTTTGATCGACTTCATAAGACAAAGTTTAGGGTTAGGGGCCGGGGTAGATACATGATTTTTCTGGTTTGAATATGTCTAGACCTTGTTGTTTATCACCTAGAATGCTTACTATATGACATAAGAAGACTACATGCTTGGTTTTTCGTTTTTTTGATTTTTCTAATTTTTATGCCCATTTGAATCTTGGTCAAATCATAGGTTTGTCTAAGATTTAAACATGCTTAAAACATCAAAATGAAAAGGTAAGCCTGCATCCTTCTTAGTCACTACAAAATGAAGCTTTTGGGAAGGTTTTTGAAATTTCCATGTTTGAAACCCAAAACCACTTCTCTTCGTGCTTGACTACATAAGACAGAGTTTAGGGTCAGGGGTAGATACATGATTTTCCTATTTTGAATATGTCTAGAACTTGTTTATCACCTTGAATGCTTACTATATGACATAAGAAGACTACATGCTTTGGTTTTTCATTTTTTTTATTTTTCTAATTTTTATGCCCATTTGAATCTTGGTCAAATCATAGGTTGTCCAAGATTTAAACATGTTTAAAACATGAAAATGAAAAGGTAAGCCTGCATCCTTCTTACTCACTCCAAAATGGAAGCTTTTGGGAAGGTTTTTTAAATTTCCATGTATGAAAGCCAAAACCACTTCTCTTCATGCTTGACTTCATAAGACAGAGTTTAGGTTTAGGGGTAGACACATGATTTGTCTGGTTTGAATATGTTTAGACCTTGTTTATCAACTTGAATGCTTACTATATGATATAATAATACTATGTGCTTTGGTTTTCATTTTTTTGATTTTTTCTGAATTTTTATGCCCATTTGATCTTCGTCAAATCCTAGGTTTAACCAAGATTTAAACAAGTTTATATCATGAAAATGAAAAGGTAAGCTTGCATACTTCTTAGTCACTCAAAAATGAAGCTTTTGGGAAGGTTTTGAAATTTCCATGTTTGAAATCCAAAACGACTTCTCTTCGTGCTTGACTTCATAAGACAAAGTTTAGGGTTAGGGGTAGAAACATGATTTTTCTGGTTTGAATATGTCTGGACCTTGTTTATCAACTTGCGTGCTTACTATATGACATAAGAAGGATATGTGCATTGGTTCTTTTTTTTTGAATTTTTATGCCCATTTGAATCTTGGTGAAATCCTAGGTATGGTTTGACCAAGGTTTGAACAAGTTTAAAACATAAAAATAAAAGGTAATCCCGACCTGGATCCTTTAGTCACTCTAAAATGAAGCTTTTGGGGGGCTCTTGAAATTTCCATGTTTGAAACCCAAAACCACTTCTCTTCATGCTTGACTTAATTCGTAAGATAGAGTTTAGCGTTAGGGGTAGATACGTACATGATTTTTCTAAGAATTTCTATGCCCATTTGAATCTTGGTCAAATCCTTGGTTTAACCAAGATTTAAACAAGTCTAAAACATGAAAATGAAAAGGTAAGCATGGATCCTTCTTAATCACTCTAAAATGAAGCTTTTGGGAGGTTTTTGAAACTTCCATGTTTGAAACCCAGAACCACTTCTCTTCATGCTTGACTTCATAAGACAAAGTTTAGGGTTAGGGGTAGATACATGATTTTTCTGGTTTGAATATGTCTAAACCTTGTTTATAAACTTGAGTGCTTACTATATGACATAAGAAGGCTATGTTCTTTGGTTTTTCATTTTTTTTGAATTTTTATGCCCATTTGAAACTTGGTCAAATCCTAGGTACGGTTTGACCAAGATTTGAACAAGTTTAAAACATGAAAATAAAAGGTAATCCCGACCTGGATCCTTTAGTCAATCTAAAATGAAGCTTTTGGGGGTTCTTCAAATTTCCATGTTTGAAACCCAAAACCACTTCTCTTCATGCTTGACTTCATAAGATAGAGTATAGGGTTAGGGGTAGATACGTACATGATTTTTCTAAGTATTTTTATGCCCATTTGAATCTTGGTCAAATCCTAAATTTGACAAGATTTGAACAAGTTTAAAACAAGAAAATGAAAATGTAAGCCTAAATCCTTCTTAGTCACTCCAAAATGAAGCTTTTGGGAGGTTTTTGAAATTTCCATGTTTGAAACCCAAAACCACTTCTCTTCATGCTTGATTGACTTCATAAGACAGAGTTTAGGTTTAGGGGTAGATACATGATTTGTCTGGTTTGAATATGTTTAGACCTTGTTTTCAACTTGAATGCTTACTATATGACATAAGAATACTATGTGCTTTGGTTTTCATTTTTTTCATTTTTACTGAATTTTTATGCCCATTTGATCTTGGTCAAATCATAGGTTTAACCAAGATTTAATTAAACAAGTTTAAAACATGAAAATTAAAAGGTAAGCATGCATCCTTCTTAGTCACTCCAAAGTGAAGCTTTTGGGAAGGTTTTTGAAATTTCCATGTTTGAAACCCAAAACGACTTCTCTTCGTGCTTGACTTCATAAGACAAAGTTTAGGGTTAGCGGTAGATACATGATTTTTCTGGTATGAATATGTCTAGACCTTGTTTATCAACTTGAGTGCTTACTATATGACATAAGAAGGCTATGTGCTTTGATTTTTCATTTTTTTTGAATTTTTATGCCCATTTGAATCTTGGTCAAATCCTAGGTACGATTTGACCAAGATTTGAACATGTTTAAAACATGAAAATAAAAGGTAAGCATGGATCCTTCTTAGTCACTCTAAAATGAAGCTTTTAGGAGGCTTTTGAAATTTCCATGTTTGAAACCCAAAACCACTTCTCTTCATGCTTGACTTCGTAAGATAGAGTTTAGGGTTAGGGTAGATACATGATTTGTCTGGTTTGAATATGTTTAGACCTTGTTTATCAACTTGAATGCTTACTATATGACATAAGAATACTATATGATTTGGTTTTAATTTTATGATTTTTTCTGAATTTTTATGCCCATTTGATCTTGGTCAAATCCTAGGTTTAACCAATATTTAAACAAGTTTAAAACATGAAAATAAAAGGTAAGTCTGGCCTGGATCCTTCCTAGTCACTCTAAAATGAAGCTTTTGTGAGGTTTTTGAAATTTCCATGTTTGAAACTCAAAACCACTTCTCTTCATGCTTGACTTCGTAAGATAGAGTTTAGGGTTAGGGTAGATATGTACATGATTTTTCTAAGTATTTTTATGCCCATTTGAATCCTGGTGAAATCCTAAGTTTGACAAAGATTTGAACAAGTTTAAAACATGAAAATGAAAATGTAAGCCTAGATCCTTCTTAGTCACTCTAAAATGAAGCTTTTGGGGTTTTTTTTGAATTTTCCATGTTTGAAACCCAAACCACTTCTCTTCAAGCTTGACTTCGTAAGATAGAGTTTAGGGTTAATTAGGGGTAGATACGTACATGATTTTTCTAAGTATTTCTACGCCCATTTGAATCTTGGTCAAATCCTAAGTTTGACCAAGATTTGAACAAGTTTAAAACATGAAAATGAAAAGGGTAAGCCTGGATCCTTCTTAGTCACTCTAAAATGAAGCTTTTGGGAGGTTTTTGAAATTTCCATGTTTGAAACCCAAAACCACTTCTCTTCATGCTTGACTTTACAAGACGGAGTTTATGGTTAGGGGGTAGATACACGATTGGTCTGTTTTAAATATTTATAGACCTTGTTTATCAACTTGAATGCCTTACTATATGACATAAGAAGACCATGCGCTTTGGTTTTTTTTTTGTTGAATTCTTATGCCCATTTGAATCTCTTGGTCAAATCCTAGCTAGGTTTGACCAAGATTTAAACAAGTTTAACACATGAAAATGAAAAGGTAAGCTTGTATCGTTCTTAGTCACTCCAAAATGAAGCTTTTGGGAAGGTTTTATAAATTTCCATGTTTGAAATCCAAAACGACTTCTCTTCGTGCTTGACTTCATAAGACAAAGTTTAGGGTTAGGGGTAGAAACATGATTTTTCTGGTTTGAATATGTCTGGACCTTGTTTATCAACTTGCGTGCTTACTATATGACATAAGAAGGATATGTGCATTGGTTCTTTTTTTTTTGAATTTTTATGCCCATTTGAATCTTGGTGAAATCCTAGGTATGGTTTGACCAAGGTTTGAACAAGTTTAAAACATAAAAATAAAAGGTAATCCCGACCTGGATCCTTTAGTCACTCTAAAATGAAGCTTTTGGGGGGCTCTTGAAATTTCCATGTTTGAAACCCAAAACCACTTCTCTTCATGCTTGACTTAATTCGTAAGATAGAGTTTAGCGTTAGGGGTAGATACGTACATGATTTTTCTAAGAATTTCTATGCCCATTTGAATCTTGGTCAAATCCTTGGTTTAACCAAGATTTAAACAAGTCTAAAACATGAAAATGAAAAGGTAAGCATGGATCCTTCTTAATCACTCTAAAATGAAGCTTTTGGGAGGTTTTTGAAACTTCCATGTTTGAAGCCCAAAACCACTTCTCTTCGTGCTTGACTTCATAAGACAAAGTTTAGGGTTAGGGGTAGATACATGATTTTTCTGGTTTGAATATGTCTAAACCTTGTTTATAAACTTGAGTGCTTACTATATGACATAAGAAGGCTATGTTCTTTGGTTTTTCATTTTTTTTGAATTTTTATGCCCATTTGAAACTTGGTCAAATCCTAGGTACGGTTTGACCAAGATTTGAACAAGTTTAAAACATGAAAATAAAAGGTAATCCCGACCTGGATCCTTTAGTCAATCTAAAATGAAGCTTTTGGGGGTTCTTCAAATTTCCATGTTTGAAACCCAAAACCACTTCTCTTCATGCTTGACTTCATAAGATAGAGTATAGGGTTAGGGGTAGATACGTACATGATTTTTCTAAGTATTTTTATGCCCATTTGAATCTTGGTCAAATCCTAAATTTGACAAGATTTGAACAAGTTTAAAACAAGAAAATGAAAATGTAAGCCTAAATCCTTCTTAGTCACTCCAAAATGAAGCTTTTGGGAGGTTTTTGAAATTTCCATGTTTGAAACCCAAAACCACTTCTCTTCATGCTTGATTGACTTCATAAGACAGAGTTTAGGTTTAGGGGTAGATACATGATTTGTCTGGTTTGAATATGTTTAGACCTTGTTTTCAACTTGAATGCTTACTATATGACATAAGAATACTATGTGCTTTGGTTTTCATTTTTTTCATTTTTACTGAATTTTTATGCCCATTTGATCTTGGTCAAATCATAGGTTTAACCAAGATTTAATTAAACAAGTTTAAAACATGAAAATTAAAAGGTAAGCATGCATCCTTCTTAGTCACTCCAAAGTGAAGCTTTTGGGAAGGTTTTTGAAATTTCCATGTTTGAAACCCAAAACGACTTCTCTTCGTGCTTGACTTCATAAGACAAAGTTTAGGGTTAGGGGTAGATATATGATTTTTCTAGTTTGAATATGTCTAGACCTTGTTTATCAACTTGAGTGCTTACTATATAACATAAGAAAGCTATGTGCTTTGGTTTTTCATTCTTCTAATTTTTATGCCCATTTGAATCTTGGTAAAATCCTAGGTACGATTTGACCAAGATTTGAACATGTTTAAAACATGAAAATAAAAGGTAAGCATGGATCCTTCTTAGTCACTCTAAAATGAAGCTTTTAGGATGTTTTTGAAATTTCCATGTTTGAAATCCGAAACCACTTCTCTTCATGCTAGACTTCGTAAGATAGAGTTTAGGGTTAGGGGTAGATACATGATTTGTCTGGTTTGAATATGTTTAGACCTTGTTTATCAACTTGAATGCTTACTATATGACATAAGAATACTATATGCTTTGATTTTCATTTTTTGATTTTTTCTGAATTTTTATGCCCATTTGATCTTGGTCAAATCGTAGGTTTAACCAAGATTTAAACAAGTTTAAAACATGAAAATAAAAGGTAAGCCAGGCCCAAATCCTTCTTAGTCACTCTAAAATGAAGCTTTTGGGAGGTTTTTGAAATTTCCATGTTTGAAATCCAAAACCACTTTTCTTCATGCTTGACTTCGTAAGATAGAGTTTAGAGTTAGGGGTAGATACGTACATGATTTTTCTAAGTATTTTTATGCCCATTTGAATCTTGGTCAAATCCTAAGTTTGACAAAGATTTGAACAAGTTTAAAACATGAAAATGAAAATGTAAGACTAGATCCTTCTTAGTTACTCTAAAATGAAGCTTTTGGGAGGTTTTTGCAATTTCCATGTTTGAAACCCAAAACCACTTCTCTTCATGCTTGACTTCGTAAGATAGAGTTTAGGGTTAATTAGGGGTAGATACGTACATGATTTTTCTAAGTATTTTTACGCCCATTTGAATCTTGGTCAAATCCTAAGTTTGACCAAGATTTGAACAAGTTTAAAACATGAAAATGAAAAGGGTAAGCCTGAATCCTTCTTAGTCACTCTAAAATGAAGCTTTTGAGAGGGTTTTTGAAATTTCCATGTTTGAAACCCAAAACCACTTCTCTTCATGGTTGACTTTACAAGACAGAGTTTATGGTTAGGGGGGTAGATACATGATTGGTCTGTTTTAAATATTTCTAGACCTTGTTTATCAACTTGAATGCCTTACTATATGACATAAGAAGACCATGCGCTTTGGTTTTTTTTGAATTCTTATGCTCATTAGAATCTCTTGGTCAAATCCTAGCTAGGTTTGACCAAGATTTAAATAAGTTTAACACATGAAAATGAAAAGGTAAGCTTGTATCCTTCTTAGTCACTCCAAAATGAAGCTTTTGGGATGGTTTTTGAAATGTCCATGTTTGAAACCCAAAACAACTTCTCATCGTGCTTGACTTCATAAGACAGAGTTTAGGGTTAGGGGGTAGATACATGATTTTTGTGGTTTGAATATGTCAAACCTTGTTTATCACCTTGAATGCTTACTATATGCATAAGAAGACGACGTGCTTTTGTTTTTCTTTTTTTTTGATTTTTTTGAATTTTTATGCCCATTTGAATCTTGGTCAAATCATAGGTTTGACCATGATTTAAACATGTTTAAAACATGAAAAGGGAAAAGTAAGCCTGGATCCTTCTTAGTCACTCCAAAATGTACCAATTGATAGATGAGTTAACTTGGCTTCATGGTAAAAATAATGTCATGTAAATGAGTTAACTTGGCTTTCGTACCCTTGAATCCATAGGAAACTTTGTACAAATGTAGTATAATACAACCGAGTCTTTACACGAATAGGTCTGTCACTTACGTGTGGTGCCCATGCGTGAGGTCCCACACTTCAGTGAGCACAAGTCAAGTGCGGTAGGTATGCAAACTCCAAGCCATCTTCTTTGTCAAGAGAAGACGCATCAGGATGCGTACTGGAAGTCTCTGGGTCCTTCAGGATCCTTCGGTTGACCCTCTCACAAAAAAAATCTCTCTCATTCTCGGCCTCGCTCGACTCGCTCGCTCGCTCGCACCTCCTGCGCACTGACAAACCCTGCACAACAGTCAACATCATCACCCGAAAAAGGGGAGACACCGTAATTCTCTCCCTTCTTCTCTCCTTCTGAGTGATCCCTCTTCCTCCGAGTTTCACTCGACAGGCAAACACACATGTGTTGCATAGTAATAATAAAAAAGTAGAAAAATCGACCTATGAATCTATGATTAAATAGGTTAATCTAGGTTTTGCCCACTACTACAGATCAAGTTCAAAAATATCCAACTACTGGTTCGATTTTGGGCTACTAATATAAAATTAAATAAGTTGAACTAGTATTCCTCTAAAAAATCATTTTTGTATGCATTGTTTTATACTTTGCATAGCTATAGTGCATCACAAATTCATGATTTCATGCTTTGCTTTGCCAATTTCGATTTTTTCTAACCACCTTCTCTTTGATTTCAAATTTAGGTCAAACTATTGGTGCCTGGTATGTGTTCTACTTGAATTGGATGCTGCGTGCGCACATGTTTTGCCATTGTTTTGGGCTTCCACACATCTTTGGGGCATCCAAGTATTTAAGTTACCTTGTTTTTTTAATTGTAATTCATGTACCATTCCTCCCAATTTTTATGCCCATTTGAATCTTGGTCAAATCATAAGTTTGACCAAGATTTGAACAAGTTTAAAACATGACAATGAAAAGGTAAGCCTGGATCCTTCTTAGTCACTCTAAAATGAAGCTTTTGGGAGGTTTTTGAAATGTCCATGTTTGAAACACAAAACCACTTATGTTCATGCTTGACTTCATAAGACAGAGTTTAGGGTTAGGGGTAGATACATTATTTGTCTTGTTTGAATATGTTTAGACCTAGTTTATCAACTTGAATGCTTACTATATGACATGAGAATACTATGTGCTTTGGTTTTCATTTTTTTGATTTTTTCTGAATTTTTATGCCCATTTGATCTTGGTCAAATCCTAGGTTTAACCAAGATTTAAACAAGTTTATAACATGAAAATAAAAAGGTAAGCCTGCATCCTTCTTAGTCACACAAAAATGAAGCTTTTGGGAAGGTTTTATAAATTTCCATGTTTGAAATCCAAAACGACTTCTCTTCGTGCTTGACTTCATAAGACAAAGTTTAGGGTTAGGGGTAGATACATGATTTTTCTGGTTTGAATATGTCTAGACCTTGTTTATCAACTTGCGTGCTTACTATATGACATAAGAAGGCTATGTGCTTTGATTTTTCATTTTTTTGAATTTTTTTGCCCATTTGAATCTTGGTCAAATCCTAGGTACGGTTTGACCACAATTTGAACAAGTTTAAAACATGAAAAAAAGAGGTAATCCCAACCTGGAAGCTTTTGGGGGATCTTGAAATTTCCATGTTTGAAACCCAAAACCACTTCTCTTCATGCTTGACTTCGTAACATAGAGTTTAGGGTTAGGGGTAGAAACGTACATGATTTTTCTAAGATTTTTTATGCCCATTTGAATCTTGGTCAAATCCTTGGTTTAACCAAGATTTAAACAAGTTTAAAACATGAAAATGAAAAGGTAAGCGTGGATCCTTCTTAGTCACTCTAAAATGAATCTTTTGGGAGGTTTTTGAAACTTCCATGTTTGAAACCCAAAACCACTTCTCTTCATGCTTGACTTCATAAGACAAAGTTTAGGGTTAGGGGTAGATACATGATTTTTCTGGTTTGAATATGTCTAGACCTTGCTTATCAACTTGAGTGCCTACTATATGACATAAGAAGGCTATGTGCTTTGGTTTTTCATTTTTTTGAATTTTTATGCCCATTTGAAACTTGGTCAAATCCTAGGTACGGTTTGACCAAGATTTGAACAAGTTTAAAACATGAAAATAAAAGGTAATCCTGACCTGGATCCTTTAGTCAATCTAAAATGAAGCTTTTGGGGGTTCTTCAAATTTCCAAGTTTGAAACCCAAAACCACTTCTCTTCATGCTTGACTTCGTAAGATAGAGTTTAGGGTTAGGGGTAGATACGTACATGATTTTTCGAAGTATTTTTATGCCCATTTGAATCTTGGTCAAATCCTAAGTTTGACCAGGATTTGAACAAGTTTAAAACATGAAAATGAAAAGCTAAGCCTGGATCCTTCTTAGTCACTCTAAAATGAAGCTTTTGGGAGGTTTTTTAAATTTCCATGTTTGAAACCCAAAACCACTTCTCTTCATGCTTGATCGACTTCATAAGACAGAGTTTAGGTTTAGTAGTAGATACATTATTTGTCTGGTTTGAATATGTTTAGACCTTGTTTATCAACTTTAATGCTTACTATATGACATAAGAATACTATGCACTTTGGTTTTCATTTTTTTCATTTTTACTGAATTTTGATGCCCATTTGATCTTGGTCAAAACCTAGGTTTAACCAAGATTTAATTAAACAAGTTTAAAACATGAAAATGAAAAGGTAAGCATGCATCCTTCTTAGTCACTCCAAAGTGAAGCTGTTGGGAAGGTTTTTGAAATTTCCATGTTTGAAACCCAAAACGACTTCTCTTCGTGCTTGACTTCATAAGACAAAGTTTAGGGTTAGCGGTAGATACATGATTTTTCTGGTATGAATATGTCTAGACCTTGTTTATCAACTTGAGTGCTTACTATATGACATAAGAAGGCTATGTGCTTTGATTTTTCATTTTTTTTGAATTTTTATGCCCATTTGAATCTTGGTCAAATCCTAGTTACGATTTGACCAAGATTTGAACAAGTTTAAAACAAGAAAATGAAAATGTAAGCCTAAATCCTTCTTAGTCACTCCAAAATGAAGCTTTTGGGAGGTTTTTGAAATTTCCATGTTTGAAACCCAAAACCACTTCTCTTCATGCTTGATTGACTTCATAAGACAGAGTTTAGGTTTAGGGGTAGATACATGATTTGTCTGGTTTGAATATGTTTAGACCTTGTTTATCAACTTGAATGCTTACTATATGACATAAGAATACTATATGATTTGGTTTTAATTTTATGATTTTTTCTGAATTTTTATGCCCATTTGATCTTGGTCAAATCCTAGGTTTAACCAATATTTAAACAAGTTTAAAACATGAAAATAAAAGGTAAGTCTGGCCTGGATCCTTCCTAGTCACTCTAAAATGAAGCTTTTGTGAGGTTTTTGAAATTTCCATGTTTGAAACTCAAAACCACTTCTCTTCATGCTTGACTTCGTAAGATAGAGTTTAGGGTTAGGGTAGATATGTACATGATTTTTCTAAGTATTTTTATGCCCATTTGAATCTTGGTGAAATCCTAAGTTTGACAAAGATTTGAACAAGTTTAAAACATGAAAATGAAAATGTAAGCCTAGATCCTTCTTAGTCACTCTAAAATGAAGCTTTTGGGGTTTTTTTTGAATTTTCCATGTTTGAAACCCAAACCACTTCTCTTCAAGCTTGACTTCGTAAGATAGAGTTTAGGGTTAATTAGGGGTAGATATGTACATGATTTTTCTAAGTATTTCTACGCCCATTTGAATCTTGGTCAAATCCTAAGTTTGACCAAGATTTGAACAAGTTTAAAACATGAAAATGAAAAGGGTAAGCCTGGATCCTTCTTAGTCACTCTAAAATGAAGCTTTTGGGAGGTTTTTGAAATTTCCATGTTTGAAACCCAAAACCACTTCTCTTCATGCTTGACTTTACAAGATGGAGTTTATGGTTAGGGGGTAGATACACGATTGGTCTGTTTTAAATATTTATAGACCTTGTTTATCAACTTGAATGCCTTACTATATGACATAAGAAGACCATGCGCTTTGGTTTTTTTTTGTTGAATTCTTATGCCCATTTGAATCTCTTGGTCAAATCCTAGCTAGGTTTGACCAAGATTTAAACAAGTTTAACACATGAAAATGAAAAGGTAAGCTTGTATCGTTCTTAGTCACTCCAAAATGAAGCTTTTGGGAAGGTTTTATAAATTTCCATGTTTGAAATCCAAAACGACTTCTCTTCGTGCTTGACTTCATAAGACAAAGTTTAGGGTTAGGGGTAGAAACATGATTTTTCTGGTTTGAATATGTCTGGACCTTGTTTATCAACTTGCGTGCTTACTATATGACATAAGAAGGATATGTGCATTGGTTCTTTTTTTTTTTGAATTTTTATGCCCATTTGAATCTTGGTGAAATCCTAGGTATGGTTTGACCAAGGTTTGAACAAGTTTAAAACATAAAAATAAAAGGTAATCCCGACCTGGATCCTTTAGTCACTCTAAAATGAAGCTTTTGGGGGGCTCTTGAAATTTCCATGTTTGAAACCCAAAACCACTTCTCTTCATGCTTGACTTAATTCGTAAGATAGAGTTTAGCGTTAGGGGTAGTACGTACATGATTTTTCTAAGAATTTCTATGCCCATTTGAATCTTGGTCAAATCCTTGGTTTAACCAAGATTTAAACAAGTCTAAAACATGAAAATGAAAAGGTAAGCATGGATCCTTCTTAATCACTCTAAAATGAAGCTTTTGGGAGGTTTTTGAAACTTCCATGTTTGAAACCCAGAACCACTTCTCTTCATGCTTGACTTCATAAGACAAAGTTTAGGGTTAGGGGTAGATACATGATTTTTCTGGTTTGAATATGTCTAAACCTTGTTTATAAACTTGAGTGCTTACTATATGACATAAGAAGGCTATGTTCTTTGGTTTTTCATTTTTTTTGAATTTTTATGCCCATTTGAAACTTGGTCAAATCCTAGGTACGGTTTGACCAAGATTTGAACAAGTTTAAAACATGAAAATAAAAGGTAATCCCGACCTGGATCCTTTAGTCAATCTAAAATGAAGCTTTTGGGGGTTCTTCAAATTTCCATGTTTGAAACCCAAAACCACTTCTCTTCATGCTTGACTTCATAAGATAGAGTATAGGGTTAGGGGTAGATACGTACATGATTTTTCTAAGTATTTTTATGCCCATTTGAATCTTGGTCAAATCCTAAATTTGACAAGATTTGAACAAGTTTAAAACAAGAAAATGAAAATGTAAGCCTAAATCCTTCTTAGTCACTCCAAAATGAAGCTTTTGGGAGGTTTTTGAAATTTCCATGTTTGAAACCCAAAACCACTTCTCTTCATGCTTGATTGACTTCATAAGACAGAGTTTAGGTTTAGGGGTAGATACATGATTTGTCTGGTTTGAATATGTTTAGACCTTGTTTTCAACTTGAATGCTTACTATATGACATAAGAATACTATGTGCTTTGGTTTTCATTTTTTTCATTTTTACTGAATTTTTATGCCCATTTGATCTTGGTCAAATCATAGGTTTAACCAAGATTTAATTAAACAAGTTTAAAACATGAAAATTAAAAGGTAAGCATGCATCCTTCTTAGTCACTCCAAAGTGAAGCTTTTGGGAAGGTTTTTGAAATTTCCATGTTTGAAACCCAAAACGACTTCTCTTCGTGCTTGACTTCATAAGACAAAGTTTAGGGTTAGGGGTAGATATATGATTTTTCTAGTTTGAATATGTCTAGACCTTGTTTATCAACTTGAGTGCTTACTATATAACATAAGAAAGCTATGTGCTTTGGTTTTTCATTTTTTTGAATTTTTATGCCCATTTGAATCTTGGTAAAATCCTAGGTACGATTTGACCAAGATTTGAACATGTTTAAAACATGAAAATAAAAGGTAAGCATGGATCCTTCTTAGTCACTCTAAAATGAAGCTTTTAGGATGTTTTTGAAATTTCCATGTTTGAAATCCGAAACCACTTCTCTTCATGCTAGACTTCGTAAGATAGAGTTTAGGGTTAGGGGTAGATACATGATTTGTCTGGTTTGAATATGTTTAGACCTTGTTTATCAACTTGAATGCTTACTATATGACATAAGAATACTATATGCTTTGATTTTCATTTTTTGATTTTTTCTGAATTTTTATGCCCATTTGATCTTAGTCAAATCGTAGGTTTAACCAAGATTTAAACAAGTTTAAAACATGAAAATAAAAGGTAAGCCAGGCCCAAATCCTTCTTAGTCACTCTAAAATGAAGCTTTTGGGAGGTTTTTGAAATTTCCATGTTTGAAATCCAAAACCACTTTTCTTCATGCTTGACTTCGTAAGATAGAGTTTAGAGTTAGGGGTAGATACGTACATGATTTTTCTAAGTATTTTTATGCCCATTTGAATCTTGGTCAAATCCTAAGTTTGACAAAGATTTGAACAAGTTTAAAACATGAAAATGAAAATGTAAGACTAGATCCTTCTTAGTTACTCTAAAATGAAGCTTTTGGGAGGTTTTTGCAATTTCCATGTTTGAAACCCAAAACCACTTCTCTTCATGCTTAACTTCGTAAGATAGAGTTTAGGGTTAATTAGGGGTAGATACGTACATGATTTTTCTAAGTATTTTTACGCCCATTTGAATCTTGGTCAAATCCTAAGTTTGACCAAGATTTGAACAAGTTTAAAACATGAAAATGAAAAGGGTAAGCCTGAATCCTTCTTAGTCACTCTAAAATGAAGCTTTTGAGAGGGTTTTTGAAATTTCCATGTTTGAAACCCAAAACCACTTCTCTTCATGGTTGACTTTACAAGACAGAGTTTATGGTTAGGGGGGTAGATACATGATTGGTCTGTTTTAAATATTTCTAGACCTTGTTTATCAACTTGAATGCCTTACTATATGACATAAGAAGACCATGCGCTTTGGTTTTTTTTGAATTCTTATGCTCATTAGAATCTCTTGGTCAAATCCTAGCTAGGTTTGACCAAGATTTAAATAAGTTTAACACATGAAAATGAAAAGGTAAGCTTGTATCCTTCTTAGTCACTCCAAAATGAAGCTTTTGGGATGGTTTTTGAAATGTCCATGTTTGAAACCCAAAACAACTTCTCATCGTGCTTGACTTCATAAGACAGAGTTTAGGGTTAGGGGGTAGATACATGATTTTTGTGGTTTGAATATGTCAAACCTTGTTTATCACCTTGAATGCTTACTATATGCATAAGAAGACGACGTGCTTTTGTTTTTCTTTTTTTTTTGATTTTTTTGAATTTTTATGCCCATTTGAATCTTGGTCAAATCATAGGTTTGACCATGATTTAAACATGTTTAAAACATGAAAAGGGAAAAGTAAGCCTGGATCCTTCTTAGTCACTCCAAAATGTACCAATTGATAGATGAGTTAACTTGGCTTCATGGTAAAAATAATGTCATGTAAATGAGTTAACTTGGCTTTCGTACCCTTGAATCCATAGGAAACTTTGTACAAATGTAGTATAATACAACCGAGTTTTTACACGAACAGGTCTGTCACTTACGTGTGGTGCCCATGCGTGAGGTCCCACACTTCAGTGAGCACAAGTCAAGTGCGGTAGGTATGCAAACTCCAAGCCATCTTCTTTGTCAAGAGAAGACGCATCAGGATGCGTACTGGAAGTCTCTGGGTCCTTCAGGATCCTTCGGTTGACCCTCTCACAAAAAAAATCTCTCTCATTCTCGGCCTCGCTCGACTCGCTCTCTCGCTCGCACCTCCTGCGCACTGACAAACCCTGCACAACAGTCAACATCATCACCCGAAAAAGGGGAGACACCGTAATTCTCTCCCTTCTTCTCTCCTTCTGAGTGATCCCTCTTCCTCCGAGTTTCACTCGACAGGCAAACACACATGTGTTGCATAGTAATAATAAAAAAGTAGAAAAATCGACCTATGAATCTATGATTAAATAGGTTAATCTAGGTTTTGCCCACTACTACAGATCAAGTTCAAAAATATCCAACTACTGGTTCGATTTTGGGCTACTAATATAAAATTAAATAAGTTGAACTAGTATTCCTCTAAAAAATCATTTTTGTATGCATTGTTTTATACTTTGCATAGCTATAGTGCATCACAAATTCATGATTTCATGCTTTGCTTTGCCAATTTCGATTTTTTCTAACCACCTTCTCTTTGATTTCAAATTTAGGTCAAACTATTGGTGCCTGGTATGTGTTCTACTTGAATTGGATGCTGCGTGCGCACATGTTTTGCCATTGTTTTGGGCTTCCACACATCTTTGGGGCATCCAAGTATTTAAGTTACCTTGTTTTTTTAATTGTAATTCATGTACCATTCCTCCCAATTTTTATGCCCATTTGAATCTTGGTCAAATCATAAGTTTGACCAAGATTTGAACAAGTTTAAAACATGACAATGAAAAGGTAAGCCTGGATCCTTCTTAGTCACTCTAAAATGAAGCTTTTGGGAGGTTTTTGAAATGTCCATGTTTGAAACACAAAACCACTTATGTTCATGCTTGACTTCATAAGACAGAGTTTAGGGTTAGGGGTAGATACATTATTTGTCTTGTTTGAATATGTTTAGACCTAGTTTATCAACTTGAATGCTTACTATATGACATGAGAATACTATGTGCTTTGGTTTTCATTTTTTTGATTTTTTCTGAATTTTTATGCCCATTTGATCTTGGTCAAATCCTAGGTTTAACCAAGATTTAAACAAGTTTATAACATGAAAATAAAAAGGTAAGCCTGCATCCTTCTTAGTCACACAAAAATTAAGCTTTTGGGAAGGTTTTATAAATTTCCATGTTTGAAATCCAAAACGACTTCTCTTCGTGCTTGACTTCATAAGACAAAGTTTAGGGTTAGGGGTAGATACATGATTTTTCTGGTTTGAATATGTCTAGACCTTGTTTATCAACTTGCGTGCTTACTATATGACATAAGAAGGCTATGTGCTTTGGTTTTTCATTTTTTTGAATTTTTTTGCCCATTTGAATCTTGGTCAAATCCTAGGTACGGTTTGACCACAATTTGAACAAGTTTAAAACATGAAAAAAAAAGGTAATCCCAACCTGGAAGCTTTTGGGGGATCTTGAAATTTCCATGTTTGAAACCCAAAACCACTTCTCTTCATGCTTGACTTCGTAACATAGAGTTTAGGGTTAGGGGTAGAAACGTACATGATTTTTCTAAGATTTTTTATGCCCATTTGAATCTTGGTCAAATCCTTGGTTTAACCAAGATTTAAACAAGTTTAAAACATGAAAATGAAAAGGTAAGCATGGATCCTTCTTAGTCACTCTAAAATGAATCTTTTGGGAGGTTTTTGAAACTTCCATGTTTGAAACCCAAAACCACTTCTCTTCATGCTTGACTTCATAAGACAAAGTTTAGGGTTAGGGGTAGATACATGATTTTTCTGGTTTGAATATGTCTAGACCTTGCTTATCAACTTGAGTGCCTACTATATGACATAAGAAGGCTATGTGCTTTGGTTTTTCATTTTTTTTGAATTTTTATGCCCATTTGAAACTTGGTCAAATCCTAGGTACGGTTTGACCAAGATTTGAACAAGTTTAAAACATGAAAATAAAAGGTAATCCCGACCTGGATCCTTTAGTCAATCTAAAATGAAGCTTTTGGGGGTTCTTCAAATTTCCAAGTTTGAAACCCAAAACCACTTCTCTTCATGCTTGACTTCGTAAGATAGAGTTTAGGGTTAGGGGTAGATACGTACATGATTTTTCGAAGTATTTTTATGCCCATTTGAATCTTGGTCAAATCCTAAGTTTGACCAGGATTTGAACAAGTTTAAAACATGAAAATGAAAAGCTAAGCCTGGATCCTTCTTAGTCACTCTAAAATGAAGCTTTTGGGAGGTTTTTTAAATTTCCATGTTTGAAACCCAAAACCACTTCTCTTCATGCTTGATCGACTTCATAAGACAGAGTTTAGGTTTAGTAGTAGATACATTATTTGTCTGGTTTGAATATGTTTAGACCTTGTTTATCAACTTTAATGCTTACTATATGACATAAGAATACTATGCACTTTGGTTTTCATTTTTTTCATTTTTACTGAATTTTGATGCCCATTTGATCTTGGTCAAAACCTAGGTTTAACCAAGATTTAATTAAACAAGTTTAAAACATGAAAATGAAAAGGTAAGCATGCATCCTTCTTAGTCACTCCAAAGTGAAGCTGTTGGGAAGGTTTTTGAAATTTCCATGTTTGAAACCCAAAACGACTTCTCTTCGTGCTTGACTTCATAAGACAAAGTTTAGGGTTAGCGGTATATACATGATTTTTCTGGTATGAATATGTCTAGACCTTGTTTATCAACTTGAGTGCTTACTATATGACATAAGAAGGCTATGTGCTTTGATTTTTCATTTTTTTTGAATTTTTATGCCCATTTGAATCTTGGTCAAATCCTAGGTACGATTTGACCAAGATTTGAACATGTTTAAAACATGAAAATAAAAGGTAAGCATGGATCCTTCTTAGTCACTCTAAAATGAAGCTTTTAGGAGGTTTTTGAAATTTCCATGTTTGAAACCCAAAACCACTTCTCTTCATGCTTGACTTCGTAAGATAGAGTTTAGGGTTAGGGTAGATACATGATTTGTCTGGTTTGAATATGTTTAGACCTTGTTTATCAACTTGAATGCTTACTATATGACATAAGAATACTATATGATTTGGTTTTAATTTTATGATTTTTTCTGAATTTTTATGCCCATTTGATCTTGGTCAAATCCTAGGTTTAACCAATATTTAAACAAGTTTAAAACATGAAAATAAAAGGTAAGTCTGGCCTGGATCCTTCCTAGTCACTCTAAAATGAAGCTTTTGTGAGGTTTTTGAAATTTCCATGTTTGAAACTCAAAACCACTTCTCTTCATGCTTGACTTCGTAAGATAGAGTTTAGGGTTAGGGTAGATATGTACATGATTTTTCTAAGTATTTTTATGCCCATTTGAATCTTGGTGAAATCCTAAGTTTGACAAAGATTTGAACAAGTTTAAAACATGAAAATGAAAATGTAAGCCTAGATCCTTCTTAGTCACTCTAAAATGAAGCTTTTGGGGTTTTTTTTGAATTTTCCATGTTTGAAACCCAAACCACTTCTCTTCAAGCTTGACTTCGTAAGATAGAGTTTAGGGTTAATTAGGGGTAGATACGTACATGATTTTTCTAAGTATTTCTACGCCCATTTGAATCTTGGTCAAATCCTAAGTTTGACCAAGATTTGAACAAGTTTAAAACATGAAAATGAAAAGGGTAAGCCTGGATCCTTCTTAGTCACTCTAAAATGAAGCTTTTGGGAGGTTTTTGAAATTTCCATGTTTGAAACCCAAAACCACTTCTCTTCATGCTTGACTTTACAAGACGGAGTTTATGGTTAGGGGGTAGATACACGATTGGTCTGTTTTAAATATTTATAGACCTTGTTTATCAACTTGAATGCCTTACTATATGACATAAGAAGACCATGCGCTTTGGTTTTTTTTTTGTTGAATTCTTATGCCCATTTGAATCTCTTGGTCAAATCCTAGCTAGGTTTGACCAAGATTTAAACAAGTTTAACACATGAAAATGAAAAGGTAAGCCTGTATCGTTCTTAGTCACTCCAAAATGAAGCTTTTGGGATGGTTTTTTAAATGTCCATGTTTGAAACCCAAAACAACTTCTCATCGTGCTTGACTTCATAAGACAGAGTTTAGGGTTAGGGGGTAGATACATGATTTTTGTGGTTTGAATATGTCAAACCTTGTTTATCACCTTGAATGCTTACTATATGACATAAGAAGACGACGTGCTTTTGTTTTTCTTTTTTTTGATTTTTTTGAATTTTTATGCCCATTTGAATCTTGGTCAAATCATAGGTTTGACCACGATTTAAACATGTTTAAAACATGAAATTGAAAACGTAAGCCTGGATCCTTCTTAGTCACTCCAAAATGTACCAATTGATAGATGAGTTAACTTGGCTTCATGGAAAAAATAATGTCATGTAAATGAGTTAACTGGGCTTTCGTACCCTTGAATCCATAGGGAACTTTGTACAAATGTAGTATAATAATCAACCGAGTTTTTACACCAACAAGTCTGTCACTTACGTGTGGTGCCCATACGTGAGGTCCCACACTTCAGTGAGCACAAGTCAAGTGCGGTAGGTACGCAAACTCCAAGCCATATTCTTTGTCAAGAGAAGACGCATCAGGATGCGTATTGGAAGTCTCTGGGTCCTTCAGGATCCTGCGGCTGTCCCTCTCACAAAAGAAAAATCTCTCTCATTCTCGGCCTCGCTCGCTCGTACCTCCTGCGCACTGACAAACCCTGCACAACAGTCAACATCATCACCCGAAAAAGGGGAGACTCCATAATGCTCTCCCTTCTTCTCTCCTTCCGAGTGATCCCTCTTCCTCCGAGTTTCACTCGACGGGCAAACTGATATGCGTAAAGCACACGTCCGTTAGGAACCCCAAGAGGAAGGTATGATGCGTGCAGCGGCAAGTTTTCCCTCAGTAAGAAACCAAGGTTATCGAACCAGTAGGAGTCAAGAAGCACATGAAGGTTGATGGTGGCGGAGTGTAGTGCGGCGCAACACCAGGGATTCCGGCGCCAACGTGGAACCTGCACAACACAATCAAAGTACTTTGCCCCAACGTAACAGTGAGGTTGTCAATCTCACCGGCTTGCTGTAACAAAGGATTAGATGTATAGTGTGGAAGATGATGTTTGCAAAGAATAGTAAGAACAATGTTTGCAGTAGATTGTATTCGATGTAAAAGAATGGACCGGGGTCCACAGTTCACTAGTGGTGTCTCTCCAAT
This sequence comes from Lolium perenne, assembly GCF_019359855.2. Classification (NCBI taxonomy): domain Eukaryota; kingdom Viridiplantae; phylum Streptophyta; class Magnoliopsida; order Poales; family Poaceae; genus Lolium; species Lolium perenne. The sequence goes on along the minus strand of NC_067249.2, from coordinate 129,580,732 downwards.
AAGATATAGCATGTTGGGTGAACAAATTACAGTTGGGCAATTGACAAATAAAGATGGCATGACAATGCACATTGATACGTCCAAAACGTATCTACTTTCCCGAACACTTTTGCTATTGTTTTGCCCCTAATTTGTGTATTTTGGATACAACTAACACGGACTAACGCTGTTTTCAGCAGAATTGCTCTGGTGTCTTGTTTTTGTGCAGAAATTCAACTTTCGGGAAAATACTCGGAATTTATACCAAAGGGCCTATTTTACCAGAAGACTCACGGAGCCAGAAGGGCAAGCCAGGTGGAGGCCCGAGGGCCCCACACACCAGGTCGGCGCGGCCCAGGGGGGGCGCGCCGCCCTAGTGTGTGGCCCCCTCGGCTGGCCTCCGACGCCCTCCTCTGGACTACTTAAAGGGTTTGATCTAAAAAAACGCGAGAAGGAAGTCGAAGTCGCCAGAAACCCTCCAGAACGCCGCCACATCGTGAAACTCCGTCTCGGGGACCAGAAACTCCGTTTTGGCACTCCGCCGGGACGGGGAATTGGAGGAGATCATCGCCATCATCACCACCGACACCTCTCCATTGACCAGCAATGCTTCCCCCATCCATGTGTGAGTAATTCCCCCGCTGTAGGCTGAAGGGGATGGTAGGGATTGGATGAGATTGGTCATGTAATAGCATAAGATTGTTAGGGCATAGTGCCTAGTGTCCGTAATTGGTACTTTGATGATATTGTTGCAACTTGTTATGCTTAATGCTTGTCACTAGGGCCCGAGTGCCATGATCTCAGATCTGAACATGTTATTATTTCATCATAATATGCATTGTTTTATGATCTTACCTGCAAGTTGTATACACATGTCGCTGTCCGGAACCAAAGGCCCCGAAGTGACAGAAATCGGGACAACCGGAGGGGATGGCGGTGATGTGAGGATCACATGTGTTCACGGAGTGTTAATGCTTTGCTCTGGTACTCTATTAAAAGGAGTACCTTAATATCCAGTAGATTCCCTAGAGGCCCGGCTGCCACCGGCTGGTAGGACAAAAGATGTTGTGCAAGTTTCTCATTGCGAGCACGTACGACTATATACAGAACACATGCCTATGGATTGCTTTGTACTTGGACACCACTTTATTATTATCTGCAAATGCCCTGCTTCGATTGTTACGTGAGTTTCTCTCATCCATGCAACACCCGTCATCCATCCCTGTGCCTACAGTATCTTAATCCTGCTGTTTACTATAATCACTATTGCTGTCTTTGTTACTCTGCTGCTGCTGTCTCACCACTGCTACTGCTATAAAACTGTTACTACTGATAAACTCTTGCGAGCAAGTCTGTTTCCAGGTGCAGCTGAATTGACAACTCCGCTGTTAAGGCTTTCAAGTATTCTTTGTCTCCCCTTGTGTCGAATCAATAAATTGGGTTTTACTTCCCGCGAAGACTGTTGCGATCCCCTATACTTGTGGGTCATCAAGACTATTTTCTGGCACCGTTGCCGGGGAGCATAGCTTTATTTGTAGGTTCACTTGGATTGATATTGTTCGCTGCAAATTCTCCATCATGGGTAAATCTCGCGATCCTAAAGTAGCCATATTACCATCCACTACAAGAAAAGGTACAACTCTGAGTACCTCTGCTACCCTTGATTCACCATCTGTGATAAGTCAACTTGTTTCACCGCCGCAAGCTTCACTTGCTGGTACTTCTGCTGAATCTGAAAATACTCATAATATTGATAATGTTTCTGCTGTGCTTGATGATAGTGGTTCATTGGGATCCTTTCTAGATGCTACAATTGCTAGGTCTAGACAAATTGAAAATGCTGAAACTCCTAATGAAAATGCTGCTACACCTGTTAATTCACCTGAACTTGATTATTCTAGTGATGATCCTGATGAGGATTATGTGGAACTTAATGATGATTTTATTGATAAATGCAATGCTATTACTGATGCAAGAAAAATTAAAAAGTTTCTCGCACAATATACTGTTAGACATAAGCTATCTCCTGATCCTAAATTTGCCACATCTCCTATATGAATTAAGGATAAATATTATGATTTTTCTCTTGATCTATCTCATATAGCTATTGTTGAGAAAACACCCTTTTGTGGTACTGAAAAAGAAAGTGTTGTAGAACACATGAATGAACTTTCTTCTATGAGTAGTTTGTTTTCTGATGATGTCAAGATGCGCACTTATTTTGTTGCTAAAAATTTTCCTTTCTCATTAAAGGATGATGCTAAAACTTGGTATAATAATTTGCCTCCTGGTTCTATTAAAAGTCCAGGTGATTTGCTTAATGTTTTTTTTCGGAGATACTTTCCTGCTAGTGCTCAACATGCTGCTTTACAGAAAATTTATAGCTTTGACCAGGAAGATGGAGAGAAATTGCCTGAAGCATGGGCAAGATTTTGTTCTCTTATCAGAGCTCGACCTGGACATGATTTGGAAAAGCATGATTTACTTGATATATTTTATAGTGGACTAACCGTTGAGTCTAGAGCATATTTGGATAGTTGTGCTGGTTGTGTTTTCAGGAAAAGAACTCCAGACGAAGCTGAAGAAATTATTGGCTAAAATAGGCCGGAATCATGATGATTGGACTACACCTGAACCAACTCCGACACCAATATTGAAGAAGAGGGGTTTGATTAAATTAAATGATGAAGATATGAGCGAAGCCAAGAAGTCTCTTAAGGAGAAAGGTATTAAATCCGAAGATGTGAAGAACTTACCTCCCATAGAAGATTTACGCGAGATAATTCCCCCTTCATCCATGATTGAGGTAAACTCCCTTCAACGCTTTACTAGGGAAGACATTCCGTATTCAAAATCTCCTGCTCAATGCTTAGATGAGTTTGATAATTATATTGTTAAGCAAGAAAATTTTAATATGAGAGTAGAGAATCATCTAATAGAAAATTCTCAAGCTATTAGTAATTTGCATGATATTGTGGAGAGAACCTCCAATGATGTTAAGATGCTTGTTAAACATTTTCAAATGGTTCAAACTCAAATTGATCAACTCACTAAAGTGCAAAATGACCTGTTAAAAATAATTCTAAAGAGAAACATGCTTATGAAGTAACAACTAGAGGCGGTGTCTCTACCCAGGATCCTCTATATCCTGAAGGGCATCCCAAAAGAGTTGAACAAGATTCTCAACGAATTGAACCTAGTGCTCCTTCTAAGAAAAAGAGAAGAAACATAAAAAGGTTGTAGAATCCTCTGAACCTGTTAATGATCCTAATAGTATTTCTATTTCTGATGCGGAAACTGAATGTGGTAATGAACATGAAAATGATAATGATAAGAATGATGTTTCTGATAAAGAAGAAGTTGAAGATGAACCTGAAAAGCATGCTAAAAATAAAAAAGTATACTAAAGAAGATTTTATTGCTAAGAAACATGGTAATGAAAGGGAACATTGGGTACAAAAGCAAATGCCTTTTCCTGCTAAGAAATTAAAATCAAAGGAAGAAGAACACTATAATAAATTTTGTGATTGGATGAAACCTTTATTCTTGCAAATCCCTTTGACTGATGCTATTAAATTGCCTCCTTATTCAAAGTATATGAAAGATATTGTCACTAACAAAAGGAAAATCCCCAATGAGGAGATTTCCACTATGCTTGCTAATTACTCTTTCAATGGCAAGGTTCCAAAGAAGTTGGGCGACCCAGGTATACCTACTATTCCTTGTTCTATTAAGAATAATTATGTTAGAACTGCTCTATGTGATTTGGGAGCGGGTGTTAGTGTTATGCCTTTTTCTCTTTACAAGAGACTTTATTTAGATAAGTTGATACCTACTGATATATCTTTGCAAATGGCTGATAAATCTACTGCTATTCCTGTTGGTATATGTGAGGATGTTCCTGTTCAAGTTACTAATAACTGCTTGATATTAACTGATTTTGTTGTGTTGGAAATGCCTGAAGATGATAATATGTCTATTATTCTTGGGAGACCTTTTCTTAACACCGCAGGGGCTGTTATTGATTGCAATAAAGGAAAAGTTACTTTCAATGTTGATGACAAGGAGCATACCGTCTATTTCCCCAAGAGGATTGATAAAGTATGTGGAGTGAATACTATTTCTAATGTGAGAACTATCAAAGTTGGAACTATTGATTGTCCTATATATGAGCCTCAAGAAGGATATCAAAATCTAATGATTGGATCCATATCAATACAATTCAAGGTAACATGATTGATTTGAGGTTTATTTCTTCTTATGCTATGTAAAATTTATTTGGTGGCAAGACCTGATCAACCTTTTTAACAAATACTTTTTATATGCATAGAGGAGGTAAACAACATTTCTTTCTTCCTCCACTTGTTTTACTTGTTGTAGCACTTTTGTTTTGCAAAGTTCCTTAGTTAATTAGAGATTTCAAAAAAAAATCATGTCCAGTAATAATAAACTTAATACCAGAAATGTGCATTTTTCAAAGTTTTCAAAAATTCACAAAAATTATACCGTTGGTCCTATTTTTCGAAGACGCGCCTGGGAGCACCTGGGGATGACCAGTGGGGCACCCCAGGGTGGCACCCCACAGGCCGGCGCGGCCTGGAAGGGGGGCGCGCCACCCTGGTGTGTGGGCTCCCCCTTGCCCCACTTCTTTATCTCTTCCTCCCACTCTCTTCTCTCTCCCGAAAAAACTCACACCAGTTTCCTCTCACTCGCGTTTCTGCTCAAGAGCTCAAGATTTCTCGATCTCTTTGCTCAGCCCAGATTTCTGTCTGAAATTTGGCACATTTGCTCTCCGGTATGTGACTCCTCCGATTATCCAAGTAGAATTTTGTTTGGTTGAGTATATCTTGAATATTTTGCTGCTGTAGGTAACATGTTTAGTGAGCTTGCATGCTTGTTCTAAGTTGGATAAACTAGTTTTGATGCATGATTAGTACTCTAGCAAGTTCCTATAGTAGTTCCCCTCAATTATATGTCACCAAATCAAATTTTATAATGTTTGTTGAAAAATTTCAGAAAAGGAAGATGGATAATTTCAACTTTGGAGAAGTGTTTGAGAGAGAGACGACCAGCACGGGAAGGCCCTCTAGGACCGCCACTCGATTCAGGCGATCCTACAATGAGGATGTCATCGCGCCAAGCTTCGAGCCCGAAGAAGACAATGGAGTCCCTAACGCTTCATCTTTCCCATGTTATGACTTTTTGAGTAATGCAGGGTTGCTGGATGATTTCTTGACCCTCGTTGATAAGGCGGGCTTAACCGCTTATATGGGAGATGAAAGGGAGCAATACCTCATGCTCACTAAAATCTTTGTTGAGAGCTTCAAGTTCAACAACAAGCACTATCACCCGACAGTTGCATTCAAGATTTATGGTAATCCTATTACTATGAAATTGGAAGAATTTTGTGTTGCATTGGATATTGCCCCTGTAGGTACAGCAAGAAGGATTGAGGACAACCCCAGGGCCTTGTTGGAGCTCTATCGAGATATCACCAATGATGATTGCCGCACCATTCAGCGTGGCAAGATAAGAAACATCCAACTCCCCGCCATAAAGTATTTTGCTTATTACCTTGCTACTAGCATTCTTGGTAGGGAGAACACTAGCAATATTTCTAGCTATCATCTTGCTTTCTTAATTGCTGCAGTCACTGGGGAGACACCTTATCATCTTGGTTCTCTTATCGCTCGCCGCTTGTCTAGCAAGGGGCCTATGTTTGGAGGAATTATTGCATCACACATTTTATCACATCTAGAACTTCCTCTTGATCCTACTGATGTGCCATTAACTCCTATAAGGCTTGATATTGCTGCTATGAAGAGCCATCATTTTGTTACAGCGGACTCTAGTTCAGATAATATGGTCTATAGAATGTTGTTTGCTGATGGGGATGAGAGGGAAATCCCTTTGCCACAGCCAGATTTGTTCAGTATTGACAGGAAACCATGGTCGCGCTCTAAGGAGGAGGTGGATGAGAAATTGAAGATACAAGGCTTCCACTAGCAGCATGACTCCGAGGACGCCGAGCCCTCCTACGACTACACCATCACGTATCTGGGTGCTTCTTCCAGCACATACCCGGAATATGATCCGTCTTCATACTACGGAGGTGCTACTTCATGGGCACCATGGGATTGATCTCCACTTAGGCCAAAAGCCTAAGCTTGGGGGGAGGTATACCGGTATTACTCATTCTTTGCATATTATGGTTGCTGGATATTTGTATACACTTGTTTAGTTTCTTTAAGTGGTTTTCAAATGAGAGGGAGATGATATTTGGGGAAGTGCTGCCTGAAAACAGATTCTAGACTGTTACCAACACAATTCTCAAAAATATCCAGAACATTATTTTGCGAAGCCAATTTTTGTGCATGTTCCCCAGGTTGTTATCTAACTTTCATTAGTTGAACACTTTTCGATTTGAGCAGCGGAAGAATTTCTTAAAAATCGATTACTGTACTGCTGTCAAGTTTGACGAATTCCTGCTGCTTTGCATTTATGTGACTCTTCTAGTTTCCATTCTCTTGTTTTTGCTTTGTTTCTTTCCTAAAACACAAAAAGACCAAAAAATATTTCTGTTGTTTCTCTTCATCATTTGTTTATTTTGGTTTCTTGCATTTATTTTGCTTATTTGCTATCGTTGGTTTGCTATAAGAAAATCCAAAAATATTTTGCTTTGTTTGCTTGTTTCCTTTTGTTCTTGTTTCCAATTCGAAAACACCAAAAATATTTGCTGTTCTTCTTTGGTTTTGTAAAGTTCATTATGAGTTCAATGGTCTTCGGTGGCTGGAGCGTGGTTTTCATTTCATATTATCCAAGCTATACAAGTGAAAGGCAATAATGACGATCTACGACAATTCGACTATGGTGAGAGGCTGGTATGAACTCTATTTGTTTTCATTTTTGTACATATACTCATCCATGTGAGCATGCTTAGTTGGTTCATGTGAGGTATATGTCATTTAAGAAAGTCTAGTAGTTCATGATCTCTCATGTTTAGCTTCAATTTATTAATACGAGTAGCATGTCATGGATGTTTGCTTGCATTGTTTTATTCATAAATAGGTATGACATGTGGACATTGCCCTTCGGGTACCCGACATTAGTCTACCTCCCTTGGCCCAACTAGGGGCCCATGAAGATTGTCCAAGACCAAGGCGGGCTCGTACATCAGTTGCAACGAATGAAACTTACCCGAAGATGGATTCTTGACGAACAAGGCAAGAACGCTGATATGTCTCAAACGTATCTATAATTTCTGATGTTCCATGCTAGTTTTATGACAATACCTACATGTTTTGCTCACACTTTATAATGATTTTATGCATTTTCCGGAACTAACCTATTAACAAGATGCCGAAGTGCCAGTTCCTGTTTTCTGTTGTTTTTGGTTCCAGAAAGGTTGTTCGGGCAATATTCTCGGAATTCGACGAAACAAAGACCAAATATCTTATTTTCCCCGGAAGGTTCTAGAACACCGAAGGAGAGTCGGAGGCGGGCAGCAGGGGGCCCACACCATATGGCGGCGCGGGTGGCCCCTTGGCCGCGCCAGCCTATGGGGAGGGGGCCCCGTGGCCCTTCCGACTCCGCCTCTTCGCCTATAAAGTCCCTCGTGACCTAAAAATTCGACACCAATTGACGAAACTCCAGAAAGACTCCAGGGGCACCGCCGCCATCGCGAAACTCCGTTTCGGGGGATAGTAGTCTCTGTTCCGGCACATTGCCGGGACGGGGAAGTGCCCCCGGAAGCCATCTCCATCGACACCACCGCCATCTTCATCGCCGTTGCTGTCTCCCATGATGAGGAGGGAGTAATTCTCCCCCGAGGCTGAGGGCTCTACCGGTAGCTATGTGGTTCATCTCTCTCCCATGTACTTCAATACAATGATCTCATGAGCTGCCTTACATGATTGAGATCCATATGATGAGCTTTGTAATCTAGATGTCGTTATGCTATTCAAGTGGATTTTACTTATGTGATCTCCGGAGACTCCTTGTCCCACGTGTGTAAAGGTGACAGTGTGTGCACCGTGTGGGTCTCTTAGGCTATATTTCACAGAATACTTGTTCACTGGGTTATGATTTGAGTTGGATGTCTCTATGAAATTGTGGTGTGTTAGTACCTCCTATGAATGCTCACAGTGACAGCGTGGGGTGTTTATTAGTACTTGGGAATACATCTTTAAGGTTTGCTTTTGCAGCCCTACACGGTGAATTAGTGTTCGTTATCCTGCCAGAGAGTAATTCAGAATAACATAGTGAAGTGCTTATATTTATATCCCTTTATGATAACATTGTTGAGAGTGTCCACTAGTGAAAGTATGATCCCTAGGCCTTGTTTCTAAGCATTGAAACACCGTTTCCAACAAGTTCTGCTACATGTTTGCTTGCTGTCATCTTTATTTCAGATTGCTATTACTACTTACAAGCATCCATATTACTTGTATTTCACTATCTCTTCGCCGAACTAGTGCACCTATACATCTGACAAGTGTATTAGGTGTGTTGGGGACACAAGATACTTCTTGTATCGTAATTGCAGGGTTGCTTGAGAGGGATATCTTTGACCTCTACATCCCTGAGTTCGATAAACCTTGGGTGATTCACTTAAGGGAAACTTGCTGCTGTTCTACAAACCTCTGCTCTTGGAGGCCCAACACTGTCTACAGGAATAGAAGCGTGCGTAGACATCAAGCTATTTTCTGGCGCCGTTGCCGGGGAGGTAAGGTAAAAGGTATTCACATCCTCCGACTACTAAGCTATTTCCTAGCACTGTTGCCGGTGTGTGAGTGCTCGAAGTTATTTCCTTTAGATTCTGCAATTATATCTTTTTGTTTCTTGTTTTTATTTTCACTAGTTAGGCTTAATGGAAAACAACAACAAAATTAGAGATCTTTATAGTATTTATCTTGAGTTAGGACATGAGGTGTTTGAAGAGAAAATTAAAAAACCTATGGAAATTTATATGCATGCTAATGACAATGTTATTAGTATGAATGCTTTGAACACCATTATTGCTAATGCTATGGAAAAATCTAAGCTTGGGGAAGCTGGTTTTGATGAGCATGATATTTTTAGTCCCCCAAGTTTTGAGGAGAAAATTTTCTTTGATGATACTTTGCCTCCCATTTATGATGATTATAATGATAGTGGTATTTTGGTGCCACCTACTATGGAGGATAAAGTTTATTATGATTACAATATGCCTTCTACATTTGATGATTATGGTGATGATAATAATAATGATAGATACTTTGTTGAATTTGCACCCACTACAATTAATAATAATGACTATGCTTATGTTGGGAGTAGTAATTATTTTATGCATGAGACTCATGATAAGAATGCTTTATGTGATAGTTATATTGTTGAGTTTGTTCATGATGCTACTGAAAGTTATTATGAGAGAGACACATGGTTATATGCATCTTAATAATATTAAGTTTCCCCTCTTTATGTTGAGAATCTTGAAGTTGCGCTTGTGTTGCCTTTCTATGCTTGTTGTGTTATGCTTACATGACTTATTTATTTACAAGATTCCTTTTCATAGGAAGTGGGTTAGGCTCAAATTTGTTTCATACTTGCTTTTTGATGCTCTCTTTGCTTCAACTCTCATCCTTATGTGAGCATCATTAAAATTACTGAGCCCATCTTAATGACTATAAAGAAAGCACTTCTTGGGAGATAACCCATGTTTTTTTTATTTTGCTACTGTTTTGTTGTGTCTTGGAAGTTGTTACTACTGTAGCAACCTCTCCTTATCTTTACTTTATTGCATTGTTGTGCCAAGTAAAGTCTTTGATAGTAAGGTTGATACTAGATTTGGATTTCTGCGCAGAAATAGATGTCTTGCTGTCACGAATTTGAGTAGAATTCTCTGTAGGTAACTTAGAAAAATCTGCCAATTTACGTGAGTGATCCTCAGATATGTACGCAACTTTCATTCAATTTGAGCTTCTTCATCTGAGCATGTTAAGTGCCTCTAAAAAATTCATCTTTACGGACTATTCTGTTTTGACAGATTCTGCCTTTTATTTCGCATTGCCTCTTTTTCTATGTTGGATGGATTTCTTTGTTCCATTAACTTTCAGTAGCTTTGTGCAATGTCCAGAAGTGTTAAGAATGATTATGTCACCTCTGAATATGTAAATTTTTGATTATGCACTAACCCTCTAATGAGTTTGTTTTGAGTTTGGTGTGTAGGAAGTTTTCAAGGGTCAAGAGAGGAGGATGATACAATATGATCAAGAAGAGTGAAAAGTCTAAGCTTGGGGATGCCCCCGTGGTTCATCCCTGCATATTTCAAGAAGACTCAAGCATCTAAGCTTGGGGATGCCCAAGGCATCCCCTTCTTCATCAACAAGTTATCAGGTCACCTCTAGTGAAACTATATTTTTATTCCGTCACATCTTATGTGCTTTACTTGGAGCGTCTGTATGTTTTTATTTTTGTTTTTGTTTGAATAAAATCGGATCCTAGCATTCTTTGGTAGGGAGAGAGACACGCTCCGCTGTTGCATATGAACACAGGTGTTCTTAGCTTTACTCTTTAATGTTCATGGCGAAGGTTGAAACTGCTTCGTTCATTGTTATTTGGTTGGAAACAGAAAATGCTTCATGTTTTAATTGGTATATTGTCTTGAATACTTTGATACTTGGCAATTGTTTTGCTCAATAGATCATGTTTAAGCTCTTGCATCATGTACTTTGCACCGATAAGTGAAGAACTACCATAGAGCTTGTTAAAATTTGGTTTGCATGATTGGTCTCTCTAAAGTCTAGATATTTTCTGGTGAGGTGTTTGAACAACAAGGAAGACAGTGTAGAGTCTTATAATGCTTGCAATATGTTTTTATGTAAGTTTTGTTGTACCGATTCATACTTGTGTTTGCTTCAAACAACCTTCTTATCCAAAGCCTTGTATTGAGAGGGAATACTTCTCGTGCATCCAAATCCTTGAGCCAAAACCTATGCCATTTGTGTCCGCCATACCTACCTACTACATGGTATTTTTCCGCCATTCCAAGTAAATACTTCACGTGCTACCTTTAAACAATTCAAAAGTTATTATCTCTTATTTGTGTCAATGTTTTATAGCTCATGAGGAAGTATGTGGTGTTTTATCTTTCAATCTTGTTGGGCAGACTTTCACCAATGGACTAGTGGCTTCATCCGCTTATCCAATAATTTTGCAAAAAGAGCTGGCAGCGGGGTTCCCAGCCCCCAATTAATTAACTTTCATTAATAATTCTCTTCACATGTTTTGCCCTGATTCATCAGTAAGCAACTTAATTTTGCAAATAGACACTCCTCCATGGTATGTGAAATGTTGGAAGGCACCCGAGGATTCGGTTAGCCACGGCTTGAGAAAGAAAAAGGTTGAGAGGAGTGTCATCCATAAATAAATAAAAACTAAACTAAAGTACATGTGTAAACAAAAGAGAAGAGGGATGATCTACCTTGCTGGTAGAGATAACGTCCTTCATGGGAGCCGCTCTTTGAAAGTCTGTTTGATGAGGGGGTTAGAGTGCCCACTACCATTCGCTGACAACAACAAACACCTCTCAAAACTTTACTTTTATGCTCTCTATATGATTTCAAAACTTGAAAAGCTCTAGCACATGATTTTATCCCTGCTTCCCTCTGCGAAGGGCCTTTCTTTTACTTTCTATTGAGTCAGTTTACCTACTTCTTTCTATCTTAGAAGCAAACACTTGTGTCAACTGTGTGCATTGATTCCTACATATTTGCATTCATCATATTACTTTGTGTTAACAATTATCCATGAGATATACATGTTGAAGTTGAAAGCAACTGCTGAAACTTATATCTTCCTTTGTGTTGCTTCAAAACTTTCTACTAAGAATTTATTGCTTTATGAATTAACTCTTATGCAAGACTTATTGATGCTTGTCTTGAAAGTACTATTCATGAAAAGTCTTTGCTATATGATTCAGTTGTTTAGTCATTATCTTTACCATTGCTTTGAATCACTTCATTCATCTCATATGCTTTACAATAGTATTGATCAAGATTATGATAGTAGCATGTCACTTCAGAAATTATCCTTGTTATCGTTTACCTACTCGAGGGCGAGTAGGAACTAAGCTTGGGGATGCTTGATACGTCTCAAACGTATCTATAATTTTTGATGTTCCATGCTAGTTTTATGACAATACCTACATGTTTTGCTCACACTTTATAATGTTTTTATGCATTTTCCGGAACTAACCTATTAACAAGATGCCGAAGTGCCAGTTCCTGTTTTCTGTTGTTTTTGGTTCCAGAAAGGCTGTTCGGGCAATATTCTCAGAATTCGACGAAACAAAGACCAAATATCTTATTTTCCCCGGAAGGTTCCAGAACACCGAAGGAGAGTCGGAGGCGGGCAGCAGGGGGCCCACGCCATATGGTGGCGCGGGTGGCCCCCTAGCCACGCCAACCTATGGGGAGGGGGCCCCGTGGCCCTTCCGACTCCGCCTCTTCGCCTATAAAGTCCCTCGTGACCTAAAAACTCGACACCAATTGATGAAACTCCAGAAAGACTCCAGGGGTGATACGTCTCCGACGTATCGATAATTTCTTATGTTCCATGCCACATTATTGATGATATCTACATGTTTTATGCATACTTTATGTCATATTTATGCATTTTTTGGAACTAACCTATTAACGAGATGCCGAAGAGCCAGTTGCTGTTTTCTGCTGTTTTTGGTTTCAGAAATCCTAGTAAGGAAATATTCTCGGAATTGGACGAAATCAACGCCCAGGGGCCTATTTTACCACGAAGCTTCCAGAAGACCGAAGAGGAGACGAAGTGGGGCCACGAGGTGGCCAGACACCAGGGTGGCGCGGCCCAAGCCCTGGCCGCGCCGGCCTGTCGTCTGGGCCCCTCATGACGCCCCCTGACCTGCCCTTCCGCCTACAAATAGCCTTCGTCGCGAAACCCCCAGTACCGAGAGCCACGATACGGAAAACCTTCCAGAGACGCCGCCGCCGCCAATCCCATCTCGGGGGATTCAGGAGATCGCCTCCGGCACCCTGCCGGAGAGGGGATTCATCTCCCGGAGGACTCTACACCGCCATGGTCGCCTCCGGAGTGATGAGTGAGTAGTTCACCCCTGGAATATGGGTCCATAGCAGTAGCTAGATGGTTGTCTTCTCCTCATTATGCTTCATTGTCGGATCTTGTGAGCTGCCTAACATGATCAAGATCATCTATCTGTAATACTATATGTTGTGTTTGTTGGGATCCGATGGATAGAGAATACTATGTTATGTTGATTATCAATCTATGTGTTGTTTATGATCTTGCATGCTCTCCGTTACTAGTAGATGCTTTGGCCAAGTTGATGCTTGTAACTCCAAGAGGGAGTACTTATGCTCGATAGTGGGTTCATATCTCCGTGAATCTGGGGGAGTGACAGAAACCCCTAAGGTTATGGATGTGCTGTTGCCACTAGGGATAAAACATTGATGCTATGTCCGAGGATGTAGTTATTGATTACATTACGCACCATACTTAATGCAATTGTCTGTTGTTTGCAACTTAATGCTGGAAGGGGTTCGTATGATAACCTGAAGGTGGACTTTTTAGGCATAGATGCATGCTGGATAGCGGTCTATGTACTTTGTCGTAATGCCCAATTAAATCTCACAATACTCATCATATCATGTATGTGCATGGTCATGCCCTCTCTATTTGTCAATTGCCCAACTGTAATTTGTTCACCCAACATGCTATTTATCTTATGGGAGAGACACCTCTAGTGAACTGTGGACCCCGGTCCATTCTTTTACATCGATACAATCTACTGCAATACTTGTTCTACTGTTCTCTGCAAACAATCATCATCCACACTATACATCTAATCCTTTGTTACAGCAAGCCAGTGAGATTGACAACCTCACTGTTTCGTTGGGGCAAAGTATTTTGGTTGTGTTGTGCAGGTTCCACGTTGGCGCCGGAATCCCTGGTGTTGAGCCGCACTACATCTCGCCGCCATCAACCTTCAACGTACTTCTTGGCTCCTACTGGTTCGATAAACCTTGGTTTCTTACTGAGGGAAAACTTGCCGTTGTACGCATCACACCTTCCTCTTGGGGTTCCCAACGGACGCGTGCTGTACGCGTATCAAGCTCTTTTTCTGGCGCCGTTGCCGGGGAGATCAAGACACGCTGCAAGGGGAGTCTCCACATCGCAATCTCTTTACTTTGTTTTTGTCTTGCTTTACTTTATTTACTACTTTGTTTGCTGCACTAAATCAAAATACAAAAAAATTAGTTGCTAGTTTTACTTTATTTGCTATCCTGTTTGCCATATTAAAAACACAAAAAAATTAGTTACTTGCATTTACTTTATCTAGTTTGCTTTATTTACTATTGCTAAAATGGGTACTCCTGAAAATACTAAGTTGTGTGACTTCACAACCACAAATAATAATGATTTCTTATGCACACCTATTGCTCCACCTGCTACTACAGCAGAATTCTTTGAAATTAAACCTGCTTTACTAAATCTTGTTATGCGAGAGCAATTTTCTGGTGTTAGTTCTGATGATGCTGCTGCCCATCTTAATAATTTTTTTGAATTATGTGAAATGCAAAAGTATAAGGATGTAGATGGTGACATTATAAAATTAAAATTTTTTCCTTTCTCATTAAGAGGAAGAGCTAAAGATTGGTTGCTATCTCTGCCTAAGAATAGTATTGATTCATGGACTAAATGCAAGGATGCTTTTATTGGTAGATATTATCCCCCTGCTAAAATTATATCTTTGAGGAGTAGCATAATGAATTTTAAACAATTGGATACTAAGCATGTTGCACAAGCATGGGAAAGAATGAAATCTTTGGTTAAAAACTACCCAACCCATGGACTGACTACTTGGATGATCATCCAAACCTTTTATGCAGGACTGAATTTTTCTTCGCGGAACCTATTGGATTCAGCTGCTGGAGGTACCTTTATGTCCATCACTCTTGGCGAGGCAAAAAAGCTTCTTGATAATATGATGATTAATTACTCTGAATGGCTCACGGAAAGAGCTCCACAAGGTAAGAAGGTAAATTATGTCGAAGAAACCTCTTCCTTGAATGATAAGATTGATGCTATTATGTCTATGCTTGTGAATGATAGGACAAATATTGATCCTAATAATGTTCCGTTAGCTTCATTGGTTGCTCAAGAAGAACATGTTGATGTAAACTACATTAAAAATAATAATTTCAACAACAACGCTTACCGGAACAATTCTAGTAACAACTATAGGCCATATCCTTGTAATAATGGCAACAGCTATGGTAATTCTTATGGGAATTCTTACAACAATAATAGGAATTCACCCCCTGGACTTGAAGCCATGCTTAAAGAATTTATTAGTACACAAACTGCTTTTAACAAATCTGTTGAAGAAAAGCTTGGGAAAATTGATATACTTGCTTCTAAAGTCGATAGTCTTGCTGCTGATGTTGATCTTTTGAAATCGAAAGTTATGCCTCATGAGAATCATAATAATAAAATTGTTACTACAGCAAATGCCATCCAAGTTAGAATTAATGAGAATATAAGATTGATGGCCGAATTGCGTGCTAGGTGGGAAAAAGAAGATAATGAAAAAGAAGATAATATAGCTAAAGTCTGGACTATTACCACCACTAGTAATGCTAATGCTACACATGTTGCTGCACCTCCCACTAATAATGGTAAAAGAATTGGTGTTGGCAATGTTTCCACTTCTAATGCAAAGCGCGAAAAACTGCCTGAAACTGCTAAAAGCTATTGAAGCTACTTTGTGATAAAACTGCTGAAATTTTTTCCAACATTGGGGATGATGATCCCATTGCTTTAGATTATAATTGTTTGGATTTTGATGATTGTCATATCTCTGAAGTTATAAAGTTCTTACAAAAACTTGCTAAGAGTCCTAGTGCTAGTGCTATAAACTTGGCTTTCACGAAACATATTACAAATGCTCTCATAAAAGCTAGAGAAGAGAAACTAGAACGCGAAGCTTCTATTCCTAGGAAGCTAGAGGATGGTTGGGAGCCCATCATTAAGATGAAGGTCAATGACTTTGATTGTAATGCTTTATGTGATCTTGGTGCAAGTATTTCCGTTATGCCTAAGAAAATCTATAATATGCTTGACTTGCCACCATTGAAAAATTGTTATTTGGATGTTAATCTTGCTGATAATTCTACAAAGAAACCTTTGGGGAGAGTTGATAATGTTCGCATTACCATTAAAAATAACCTTGTCCCCGTTGATTTTGTTGTCTTGGATATTGAATGCAATGCATCTTGTCCCATTATATTGGGAAGACCTTTTCTTCGAACCGTTGGTGCTATCATTGATATGAAGGAAGGTAATATTAAATATCAATTTCCTCTCAAGAAAGGTATGGAACACTTCCCTAGAAAGAGAATGAAGTTACCTTTTGATTCTATTATTAGAACAAATTATGATGTTGACACTTCGTCTCTTGATAATACTTGATATACACTTTCTGCGCCTAGCTGAAAGGCGTTAAAGAAAAGCGCTTATGGGAGACAACCCATGTTTTTACTATAGTACCTTTATTTTATATTTGAGTCTTGGAAGTTGTTTACTACTGTAGCAACCTCTCCATATCTTAGTTTTGTGCATTGTTGTGCCAAGTAAAGTCGTTGATAGTAAGGTTGATACTAGATTTGGATTACTGCGCAGAAACAGATTTCTTTGCTGTCACGAATCTGGGACAAATTCTCTGTAGGTAACTCAGAAAATTATGCAAATTTATGTGAGTGATCAACAGATATGTACGCAACTTTCATTCAATTTGAGAATTTTCATTTGAGCAAGTCTGGTGCCTCAATAAATTCGTCTTTACGAACTGTTTTGTTTTGACAGATTCTGCCTTTTATTTCGCATTGCCTGTTTTGCTATGCTTGATGGATTTTTCGATTCCATTGACTTTCAGTAGCTTTGTGCAATGTCCAGAAGTGTTAAGAATGATCATGTCACCTCTGAACATGTAAATTTTGATTGTGCACCAACCCTCTAATGAGTTGTTTTGAGTTTGGTGTGGAGGAAGTTTTCAAGGATCAAGAGAGGGAGATGATACAACATGATCAAGGAGAGTGAAAGCTCTAAGCTTGGGGATGCCCCGGTGGTTCACCCCTTCATATATCAAGAAGACTCAAGCGTCTAAGCTTGGGGATGCCCAAGGCATCCCCTTCTTCATCGACAACATTATCAGGTTCCTCCCCTGAAACTATATTTTTATTCCATCACATCTTATGTACTTTGCTTGGAGCGTCGGTTTGTTTTTGTTTTTGTTTTGTTTGAATAAAATGGATCCTAGCATTCTTTGTGTGGGAGAGAGACACGCTCCTCTATTGCATATGGACAAATATGTCCTTAGGCTTTACTCATAGTATTCATGGCGAAGTTTCTTCTTCGTTAAATTGTTATATGGTTGGAATTGGAAAATGATACATGTAGTAATTGCTATAATGTCTTGGATAATGTGATACTTTGCAATTATTGTGCTCATGTTTAAGCTCTTGCATCATATACTTTGCACCCATTAATGAAGAAATACATAGAGCATGCTAAAATTTGGTTTGCATAATTGGTCTCTCTAAGGTCTAGATAATTTCTAGTATTGAGTTTGAACAACAAGGAAGATGGTGTAGAGTCTTATAATGTTTACAATATGTCTTTTATGTGAGTTTTGCTGCACCGCTTCATCCTTGTGTTTGTTTCAAATAACCTTGCTAGCCTAAGCCTTGTATCGAGAGGGAATACTTCTCATGCATCCAAAATCCTTGAGCCAACCACTATGCCATTTGTGTCCACCATACCTACCTACTACATGGTATTTCTCCGCCATTCCAAAGTAAATTGCTTGAGTGCTACCTTTAAATTTCCATTCTTCACCTTTACAATATATAGCTCATGGGACAAATAGCCTAAAAACTATTGTGGTATTGAATATGTACTTATGCACTTTATCTCTTATTAAGTTGCTTGTTGTGCGATAACCATGTTCCTGGGGACGCCATCAACTACTCTTTGTTGAATATCATGTGAGTTGCTATGCATGTTTGTCTTGTCTGAAGTAAGGGAGATTTACCACTAAAATGGTTAGAGCATTGCATAATGTTAGAGAAGAACATTGGGCCGCTAACTAAAGCCATGATCCATGGTGGAAGTTTCAGTTTTGGACAAATATCCTCAATCTCATATGAGAAAATTAATTGTTGCTACATGCTTATGCATATAAGAGGAGTCCATTATCTGTTGTCTATGTTGTCCCGGTATGGATGTCTAAGTTGAGAATAATCAATAGCGAGAAATTCGATGCGAGCTTTCTCCTTAGACCTTTGTACAGGCGGCATAGAGGTACCCCTTTGTGACACTTGGTTAAAACATGTGCATTGCGATGATAATCCAGGTAATCCGAGCTAATTAGGACAAGGTGCGGGCACTATTAGTATACTATGCATGAGGCTTGCAACTTGTAAGATATAATTTACATGAAACATATGCTTTATTACTACCGTTGACAAAATTGTTTCTTGTTTTCAAAATCAAAGCTCTAGCACAAATATAGCAATCGATGCTTTCCTCTTTGAAGGATCTTTCTTTTACTTTTATGTCGAGTCAGTTCACCTATCTCTCTTCACCTCAAGAAGCAAACACTTGTGTGAACTGTGCATTGATTCCTACATACTTGCATATTGCACTTGTTATATTACTTTACATTGACAATATCCATGAGATATACATGTTATAAGTTGAAAGCAACCGCTGAAACTTCATCTTCCTTTGTGTTGCTTCAATATCTCTACTATGAATTATTGCTTTATGAGTTAACTCTTATGCAAGACTTATTGATGCTTGTCTTGAAGTACTATTCATGAAAAGTCTTTGCTATATGATTCATTTGTTTACTCATGTCATTTACATTGTTTGGATCGCTGCATTCATTACATATGCTTACAATAGTATGATCAAGGTTATGATGGCATGTCACTCCAGAAATTATCTTTGTTATCGTTTACCTGCTCGGGACGAGCAGAAACTAAGCTTGGGGATGCTGATACATCTCCGACGTATCGATAATTTGTTCCATGCCACATTATTGATGATATCTACATGTTTTATGCATACTTTATGTCATATTTATGCATTTTCTGGAACTAACCTATTAACGAGATGCCGAAGAGCCAGTTGTTGTTTTCTGCTGTTTTTGGTTTCAGAAATCCTAGTAAGGAAATATTCTCGGAATTGGACGAAATCAACGCCCAGGGGCCTATTTTACCACGAAGCTTCCAGAAGACCGAAGAGGAGATGAAGTGGGGCCACGAGGTGGCCAGACACCAGGGCGGCACGGCCCAAGCCCTGGCCGCGCCGGCCTGTCGTCTGGGCCCCTCGTGACGCCCCCTGACCTGCCCTTCCACCTACAAATAGCCTTCGTCGCGAAACCCCCAGTACCGAGAGCCACGATACGGAAAACCTTCCAGAGACGCCACCGCCGCCAATCCCATCTCGGGGGATTCAGGAGATCGCCTCCGGCACCCTGCCGGAGAGGGGATTCATCTCCCGGAGGACTCTACACCGCCATGGTCGCCTCCGGAGTGATGAGTGAGTAGTTCACCCCTGGACTATGGGTCCATAGCAGTAGCTAGATGGTTGTCTTCTCCTCATTATGCTTCATTGTCGGATCTTGTGAGCTGCCTAACATGATCAAGATCATTTATCTGTAATACTATATGTTGTGTTTGTTGGGATCCGATGGATAGAGAATACTATGTTATGTTGATTATCAATCTATGTGTTGTTTATGATCTTGCATGCTCTCCGTTACTAGTAGATGCTTTGGCCAAGTTGATGCTTGTAACTCCAAGAGGGAGTACTTATGCTCGATAGTGGGTTCATGTCTCCGTGAACTGGGAGTGACAGAAACCCCTAAGGTTATGGATGTGCTGTTGCCACTAGGGATAAAACATTGATGCTATGTCCGAGGATGTAGTTATTGATTACATTACGCACCATACTTAATGCAATTGTCTGTTGTTTGCAACTTAATGCTGGAAGGGGTTCGGATGATAACCTGAAGGTGGACTTTTTAGGCATAGATGCATGCTGGATAGCGGTCTATGTACTTTGTCGTAATGCCCAATTAAATCTCACAATACTCATCATATCATGTATGTGCATGGTCATGCCCTCTCTATTTGTCAATTGCCCAACTGTAATTTGTTCACCCAACATGCTATTTATCTTATGGGAGAGACACCTCTAGTGAACTGTGGACCCCGGTCCATTCTTTTACATCGATACAATCTACTGCAATACTTGTTCTACTGTTCTCTGCAAACAATCATCATCCACACTATACATCTAATTCTTTGTTATAGCAAGCCGGTGAGATTGACAACCTCACTGTTTCGTTGGGGCAAAGTATTTTGGTTGTGTTGTGCAGGTTCCACGTTGGCGCCGGAATCCCTGGTGTTGCGCCGCACTACATCTCGCCGCCATCAACCTTCAACGTGCTTCTTGGCTCCTACTGGTTCGATAAACCTTGGTTTCTTACTGAGGGAAAACTTGCCGCTGTACGCATCACACCTTCCTCTTGGGGTTCCCAACGGACGCGTGCTGTACGCGTATCAAGGGGCGCCGCCGCCATTGCGAAACTCCGTTTCGGGGGACATAAGTCTCTATTCCGGCACGCCGCCGGGACGGGGAAGTGCCCCCGGAAGCCATCTCCATCGACACCACCGCCATCTTCATCATCGTTGCTGTCTCCCATGATGAGGAGGGAGTAGTTCTCCCCCGAGGCTGAGGGCTCTACCGGTAGCTATGTGGTTCATCTCTCTCCCATGTACTTCAATACAATGATCTCATGAGCTGCCTTACATGATTGAGATCCATATGATGAGCTTTGTAATCTAGATGTCGTTATGCTATTCAAGTGGATTTTACTTATGTGATCTCCGGAGACTCCTTGTCCCACGTGTGTAAAGGTGACAGTGTGTGCACCGTGTGGGTCTCTTAGGCTATATTTCACAGAATACTTGTTCACTGGGTTATGATTTGAGTTGGATGTCTCTATGAAATTGTGGTGTGTTAGTACCTCCTATGAATGCTCACAGTGACAGCGTGGGGTGTTTATTAGTACTTGGGAATACATCTTTAAGTTTTGCTTTTGCAGCCCTACACGGTGAATTAGTGTTCGTTATCCTGCCAGAGAGTAATTCAGAATAGCATAGTGAAGTGCTTATATTTATATCCCTTTATGATAACATTGTTGAGAGTGTCCACTAGTGAAAGTATGATCCCTAGGCCTTGTTTCTAAGCATTGACACCATTTCCAACAAGTTCTGCTACATGTTTGCTTGCTGCCATCTTTATTTCAGATTGCTATTACTACTTACAAGCATCCATATTACTTGTATTTCACTATCTCTTCGCCGAACTAGTGCACCTATACATCTGACAAGTGTATTAGGTGTGTTGGGGACACAAGAGACTTCTTGTATCGTAATTGCAGGGTTGCTTGAGAGGGATATCTTTGACCTCTACCTCCCTGAGTTCGATAAACCTTGGGTGATTCACTTAAGGGAAACTTGCTGCTGTTCTACAAACCTCTGCTCTTGGAGGCCCAACACTGTCTACATGAATAAAAGCGTGCGTAGACATCAAACGCATCGATAAAGGAAGGATAAGTTTAGATCTCAATGTAACCTAGTCAAGTTCGAACAGGACTCTCGGGACCTGGCCTCCTATATAAAGGCCAGAAGAGGGCCTGCCGAAAGACAGAACCACAATACAAAAACCCTAGAATCCTTGCCTCCCGGCGAGTCGACCATAGTAGTCTATCGGCTACCCCATTGTAACCTATTTTACTCGATAAATCAAGATCAGACAAGCAAGAAGTAAGGGGTTTTACCTCATCGAGGGCTCCGAACCTGGGTGAATCTCTCGCCCTATTCGTTTGGTATCCGATGTCTCGTGTTAACCTGCAGGATTCCGTCACCCCTAAGCCCTCACGGTGGGCATTGCCGAGGAGCTCCCTCGTCAGTAGTCATCACGGGTTGTGGGTTGGGATGAATCCTTGCAACATTTATATGCATCTAATCTCATGAGTTTATGTAGAAATTGAATATGACCTTTGCAATCTTGTATCCTTGTCGCTTTGCCTCGATTAGAGGACTTGCAGGTACCCATGCCTCTCGGATCGATCAAGTGAAGATGTGGGATAAGTGGAGAACAGCGTGCTATCGCGAAACCTCAGTGACAGAAAGGGGAAAGTAACGGTATACGTTTAGTGTTTCCCTTGGGATCAATGGCACAGTCATCTACCTTAATGCTTTGGTATGTATGTATTTACTTAAAACTCTTGTTACTCGCGGTTGTGGGGACGATGGTGGATCAAGAGACTATTGTCACCTCTGGTTTTAGGGGCAATATTATTTACGGATATGCTGCTCACAAATCTCTCATCACTATTTTATTTACTATACATTTGTACTTCATTTCTATATGTATGCATAGCTGCAGGGAGAATCTTTGACCTTGGCCTATTTTAATCCATTGAACAGAACACCAAACAAAGTAAACTGGAAGTCTCTAGGAAGTCTTATAGATGTTTCATTTACACCACTTTAGCAGTGCTTCCGAAGGTTCGATTAAACCTAGGTCTTCTAGAAAAAAGCTTACAATACTACAATCCATAATTCGGATCGAATGTATCAGAGGTCATTTCATTCTTTTACTCCTCTCTCCTCCCTCTCTCTCGGCTCATGTCCTCGGTTGCTCCGCACGCTGCTTCTCTCCCCTTCTCCTCCATCGGCTCCACCGACCGTAGTGGAGGGAGAGAGAGGCATGGCTCCCTCTCCTCTGTAAATCCCATATGTAGTTGTAGGTTTAGTGTAGGGTTGAGTCTTTGTTTTCTTATATCGCATTTGGCGGTATGCCGGTCTCCTCAAATCCATCTTGGTCGCCCGTGAGCACCTCTACTTTTACTCCATGTTGGAGGTTGAAGAAGAGGTATCGATCTTGTGATGGATTTGTCAATAAGCTCGGTGGAGCTCCTTTTTCTCGTGTTCTTGCCCGATCTAGCCATTCTGGTAGCAGAAGAAGGGCTAAGGGAGCGGGATCTGAAGCTCCAAGGGAAGTTCGTGAAGTTGCTCCTGTGTTTCCTCGGAGTTCATCAACGGCGGCCGTGTTTAGCTGTTGTTATCACGGGTCGATGAGGCGGCCACTCGCGCACTGGTGCAGATCATGCGTCTTTGCTTCTTCCTCCTGGCCTGCAAGCCTCATGGGAGGATCTTCGACTCCGACTCGGCGGCTCACACCTACCTCACCCCAAGTGGGTTCATCGGCGTCGAGATGGGTGCCCGAGCTTGGGAGTGTCAGCACAAGAACAAAATTGCTTTTTTATTTTCCTATGTAAGATCATTTTCATAAAAAGTGAGGATCATATTGTATTTTCTGTTTGCGTTGGGGTCCTTGATGTAACTTGTATGTCCACCGCTTTATGAATGCAGTTTCAGGGTCCTCCGTGACCCTTCCCTATTAAAAAAGTAAATCAAATTCAGTGGCTACAGTTGAACTTAGTAATTTTTGTGAGTGATCTATCATACTTTTTGCAATTCTACTCAACTTTTTCTTAGGTGGCGATTCTACTCAGATTAGAGCATCTCTAGCAGAACCCGTAAACATGCCAAAACTATAAAATAATCACCAGTTTACAGGTTCAGGTTCAGTTTGTAAATCGACGCAGATCAGTTACTATAAAGGGATGAAACCGAAAAAATTACAGGCTGAACCGAAAACCAAACTCTGCCCCCTATTTGTAGGGGTTGGAAGGTCAAACTGAAGGCTAAAATGTACTCCTAGTGGTGCTTTGGCGGGCTGAAACTTCAGCTCCAAACAGTGCAGTCCGCCGGAGGACTACTGGAATAGGACCAAAATTCGACAAAATCCGGCCGGAAGACAACCAAATTTCGGTGGGGCCCTGCATTGCGAGCTCGGGGAAGGGAGAGCGGACAGCCGGCCGGCCAAAAGTTCGTCGGGCGCGGGCGGGATGGCCCTAGAGGCGTCCGTGACGAGGCGGGGCGTGGTCGAGCTTGCCCCGGCGGTGTTGGGCGGGACGGGGCGGCACCGCGCGCGGCCGAGGCAGGACGTGGCGCGGGGCCGGGGAGGCGCGTGGCGCGGCCGGAGTGGGGTGGGGCCGCGTGGGGCGATGATTGCAAGCGGGA
This sequence comes from Lolium perenne, assembly GCF_019359855.2. Classification (NCBI taxonomy): domain Eukaryota; kingdom Viridiplantae; phylum Streptophyta; class Magnoliopsida; order Poales; family Poaceae; genus Lolium; species Lolium perenne. The sequence goes on along the minus strand of NC_067249.2, from coordinate 129,556,496 downwards.
GCAAGCTCCAGAGGAAGAAGAAGATGTGAAGGGAAAAAGAAAAAAAAACTGACAAGGGGGTCTAGTGGCATATTTAGGAATATTTTTTTTACAGTTTTATTTTACGGGTTCTGATCTGCACCAGCATTTTTTTGACCCATAAACACGAGTTCAGTTGCTTGAACTCGCGTTTTACGGTTTGCAGATGCTGTTACGGCAAGTCTACCATGGCCCCTATTCTCGCGACCCGTATTGGGTGTGTGAGGGGCCTGTATTCTCATTTTGCTGCGATTTGTACTCCTTAATTAGCAGGACTTGTATTTGGATCTGTATTTTTAAAATCTGAAGATGCGGGAGAAATTCTTCCATTTCTCATAGTTCATCATCATCATACACAAAATTGCGCGATCATACATTGGATAGCGACTTTAACTAAAACTAAACTAACCTAGATCTACCGGGCGCACCTACTCGAGGATGATCACCGCGGCGAAGGTGCGCGACTGCTCCGCCTCCCTCGCCTTGAATGCCTCCACCTCGGCGATGGCGCGCGCCTCCTCCTGCCGCTCCTCCTCCTCCTTCGTCTCAAGCTCGGCCTTGGACTCGGTGATGGCCTTAGCGACGGCGGTGGCCTCCTCCACGTCGCCGAATCCAAGGTGCTCCGCGACGGTCGGCACTCCTCCTCCTCCTGCCGTTCCTCCTCCTCCGCTTGAACTCCCCTCGCCCGGGAAGAGCTCGCGGCCCGTGAAGACGTACTTGCAGATGGGCGGCGCGATTCCCTCCTCGCGAGCGCGCGCATACGCGGCACGATCTTCCTCCTCCGTCGCGAACTCCTCCAAGAAGGCCACCGTCATCGGCTCCATCAGAGGCTGCTCTTCGTAGTAGGCGCCGCCGGGCTGGTACAATGAGAGGTTGACAGGCGCAACCTCTCCCCAGTTCGTCCACTTCTTCACCGACCGCCGCTTCGCTCCGACGGAGCGGACGAACTTCCGCCGCCACGCCTCCTCCACCCGGCTACGGAGGCCGCTGCGTCCCGCGCGACCGGTCGCCTGTCCGCTACGGGATCCAGAGCTGCTCATGGTGGTGGAGGTGGGCTAGGGTTGAGCTAAGGGCGACTAATTGCTCGCCGTAGTAGTTGGCGGCGGGCGGCGGAGCTAAGGCTGTGCGTGAGGGTTTGAACCCTCGCTCACATCCGCAGCCTGTACTTGTACAGGTTGAGACGGGACGGGGAGGGGGCCTATATTCGCAGCGCACGGGTCAGGCCATTTACGGGCTCTACTAATTCGCCGTTTTGGCCTAGAGCTCGTAAGTGGCCGGAACTACACAGATCCGGCGGCATTTACGGGCCTGCTAGACTTGGTTTTAGACGTGTGATCCGAATCCAATTGGACAGTGGGACTTAGAGCATCTCCAGCCGTTTGAGGCCCCCGGGCGAAAATCCGGATATAGCAAACGCCGAATTGGATGTAAAAAGGGCGTGGGGGCAACATCTTCCCAGTCGCACCCCCGGCATTCGCCCATCAGTGGTGATAGTTTCAAAAAATCGTCTTCCTGCTACACAAAAGCATCGCCATAGTCCGGCGATCGGATCAGCCACATTCCGGCGAGCGAAACAGAAACTAGAGGATTACAGGCTCATCGGCGGTCCCGTCCAGAGCCTCGTCTGGCGCGGCATCGGCCGGAGAACGGGCCGGAGGATTTCTTGGCGATGGGCGCCGTACCAAGCGGTCGTCTCCTCGTCCATGTTGGCGTCGTTGCCGCCGATCAGGAACGCCATGTCGGTGTTCCTCTTCTTCGCCGCGGAGGTTTCCTTGAGCAAGGCAATCCGGACGCCCTGGTGGGCGAGCATCTCCTTCCACCGCACCTCGTGCTTGTTGTCCCTCCCGGCGGCGTGTGCCCTCGCTTCGGCCCAACACTTGTCGAAGGACGCCTGCAACCTTTTGGCTGGATGGCCCGCCTTCTTCATCTCTTTCAGCTTCTTCTGGCCGTGCTCGGGGCGGCCGGCCGACGCGGCAGGGGCTGAAACATCGGGGTTGTACTGCTCGCCCTTCCCGAGATTCTTGTGCACCTCCTTCCACTTCTCGCAGTTCTCGATGCGGGCGAAGACGTTGAGGTACTTGAACGTCTGGCCGTCGGTGTCTTCCGCGTACATGTCGAACGCCCGCCGCATCTGCACTTACACGCCGTCGAATCAAGATTAAACCTCAGTGATCCATGGTCGACGGAGGAGCCACGGCGAGTGAGCATACCTTGTCTTCAAAGTCGTGGCCGCTCACCGGGCGATCGTAGTTCTCCTCTTGTATGATGTGCCACTTGCTGCACGCCGCCTGAATGATCCCTCAATGGGTGCCCATTGCCTTATCGCCGCGTACCTTCATCGTCTTGTTGAAGTATGGATCGACGAGTTTGCGCTCGTCGAATGCCAACTTGACCCGCTGCCAATACATCTCGAAGTTTTGATTGGCGCCGGTGATGCCGTTCATGGAAACGGTCTTCCAAGCTTCGGCGAGGCACTCCTCTTCTTTTCCCATCCATTTGATCCACGGCTCGGCCAGCGGCGAGTTCTTCTTCCTTCTCTTCTTCCCCTTGGTCTATGCCGCACCGGGTTCAGGCGGGTCCTCGTCGTCGATGTCCTGATCGAGGTCGGCCTATTCATCTTCTTTGTCGACGTCTGGGGTACCGTTGTTCTGATCGCTGACGCCACCCGGCGACGCGACGGCTTCCGTCGCCCTTGCTTCTTCTTGTGTGAAGAAACCCGGGCTCGCGGGGCGGCCATGGAGCCCGACGTGATCATCCTCGTGCATCACATGCTCATTCGGCGACGACATCCCAGTGTTGGAGAAGGAGAGCGGCCCACGCCGCAGGGCAGTCGAGATGCCCTCGTACATCGGACTGTCGTACTCCGGCAGTGACGGCGTAAACCCCGCCATGCCGACGGCGTAGGTGTCCTAGAACATGGCCATTGCCGGTGACGCCGGCGAGAAGGGGGAAGGAGAGCCGATCATACCTTGGGTCGGCCATGGGCCAGGGAATTGGCCGACGCGCAGCTGGGAGAAGTTAATGGAGACCATCCTCGCATGTTCGTCCGCCGCCGCCGCCACCTTCCTCGCGTTAAACTTCTTCTCCCTCTTCGTCGTGCCGCGAGTTTCATTCCGCCGCCGCTCCCCATCCACCGCCCACTGCGCGTTTGTCCAGCCCGCCGGCCTCTGTTTTGGCGCCCGCGGCTTCCTTGGCTTCGGCGCGCCATCGGCGGCGAGCTTCTTCGGCGGCGAGCTTTTTCGATGGCATGGTGGTGGAAGGAAAGAGGAGGAGCTGCAACTGTGGGGGAGAATGGCGGTAGCTCCTCCGAAATTCGGCAGGAAAAATGGTTCTATGCGGCGCATTTTGGAGGGAAAACGAAATAAATGGAGGGAACTACCCGTTCTGACGCCGACAACACGGGCCCGCTCGACGTTTCACGCGTTTTTGTTTCATCCGGGGTCTCCGACCGGAAAACCGGAATGGCCTGATCTCTCCGAATAAATTAAAGGCCAGATCCAAGAAAAAACGAGAAACCGGAGACGAAACTGGATCGAATATTACACCGGATGTAAAAAAAGGGCTGCCGGCCTTGTCCGGAAGACTGCTGGAAGATGCTCTTAAACCAACTCCGGAGCAAACCCCGTTGTGTAGTCTCCTATATTTGCCCGGCGCCTTCCTCCCCCTTTGTCTGTCGCTGTCTTCGTCTCCCAAACCCCAACCAAAACCCGGCGCCTTTTCCCCGTTCTAGCTCGAGCTCCCGAAACCCTAGCTCGTCTTCCTCGAGGGATTCGCGAGGGTTTCTGGTGGTGATGGATCGGTACCAGAGGGTGCAGAAGCCGCGGGACGAGGAGGCGCCCATCGCCGCCAACGAGATACGCATCACCGCGCAGGGCCGCACCCGCAACTACATCACCTACGCGCTCGCCCTGCTCCAGGTTCGCTCCTCCCACCTGCCTTTCTTCTGCTTGTTCCACTGATTCGCCCGCCCGATTGGGGATTTTATTTGGGCACAAAGCAGTAAAGTAGCGCTGCTCAGATGTTCCTGTACTATATTTATAGTTTGTGGGGGATCGGAATAGGAAAATTTCTATGTTTCGACGGTTAGGGCATCTGTTTTGCGTTTTTTTTTTGTTTGTTTCATGTTATCATAGGACTCTTAATGTAGTGTATAGTGTGCGTGTCTTGTCCACCACCGCACGGTGTTCATAACTGGAGAGTAATTGGCGTTCTTTGGATTGGGCCTCAAGTGAAAACCTTTTCATATGAAGCTACACACTCTGCAATTTTAGTTTTGATGAAGTTAGGATAGAAGAATCATGCTCTTCAATATCCACCCTTAACTATGGAATGTATATTATATTGTGTGCAGTTATCTTACCTCTTTTTGTTGTTGTTTTGGTTTGTGTCTGTGTGCTTGGCGGTTCAGCCTTCTTACAGAGTTCTCGTGCTGGCTGGCCATATAAACTTCTTTTTGTTGTAATGACTAGTTTTCAGAAAGCCTCTCACTTTACCCCAATTTATGCTAAGTAGGCACCTTTTATGTTTTGATTGGACACAGTTAGAAATTTAGCATTGATTACACATATCCATGGTCATGTGCTCCAGCTGCTCAATTTTCAGCATATAGGACTTCAATGAAAAAAAACAATTCCCTTTGTATGTGGATCTACGCCATTTTGGAGGTTTTGCAGTTAAAGTTGAGCTTTTTGAGTACTTATACGGCGAATGTATCTAAATTGTCCTAGTGAAAGTAATATAGCAGCTTTTCTTTCAAAATAACTGTTTTGTGGTAGTACTAAGTTTATGTCGCATACCATCATATCATGTTAAAAGTTAGTACTCAAAGTTATTTATTCAAGGATGTACCGATATTACTTTTGAATGGTTGAGAAAACTTAGCAGAGAGAGTAATTTACAAGGATGTCGTGATAGCAATAAATTGGTTGCTTGATTTATGCCATCCTGACATCAAGTAGCTTTTCGATATTGTATATGGAATAAGTTAATCTTACATGCAGCCTACACGTGGCTATTAATCATAGTGATATATTCTGTAATTGGAAGATTGTTGGTATTTTAGGTGACACCATGGGCACTATAGGTTGGTTCCTGTTGTTGGATTTGTGCCCTTTTTCTTTTCTTTTGTGAATGATCATGACTGCTACCACCTGATCACATGGTCTTTTCGATTTATATCTTGCATGACATTGTAACTTTGATTAATTTCTTATTTTAATTTTCATAGGCAATGGTTAGACATATTCATATGTTTTTGATATTGTTCTCTCCTAATTTAATTGTGTGATCATTTAACTCATCCTTCCTCCATTCTTTCCTTTTAGGAAAATGGATCAGATGAAATCGTCATCAAAGCTATGGGGAGGGCCATAAACAAGACTGTTGACATTGTGGAACTTCTTAAGGTTTAAATGTTTGATTTGTTATAATTACTATTACATCTCACAAATGTCATAGTTTTGTTGCTCACTAAAGCATCTGTGAGCAGAGAAGGATTGCTGGCCTTCATCAGAATACGTCAATTGAGTCAATTGGTATAACTGACACTTGGGAACCATTGGAAGAGGGCCTAGTACCGTAAGAAGAATATACTATAATTTCCTTTGTGCCTTTGTCTAGGATGGTATTGTGCTGTGACATTACATGTATACATATGGCAGCCTTGAAACTACTCGTCGTGTTTCACTGATCTCAATAACATTATCGAAGAAGGAACTGGACACGTCTTCCCCTGGGTATGTGCAAATTACGTGATCTGCTGTCTTATTGAATATCAATCATTTTGCGAGATATAGATGTTTCAGGCTTACAGTTACTAAGAGAGAGAAAAAAAGTAATCCTACCAGGGGCAGTGATGTATCGAGTATTGTTGCTTGCTTTTACTAGGACTCATGGAATTAAACCTTGCCTTACTGTAAACATATACCCCACCGTCTTGAAATAGATGTCATCTTTTACTTTGCATGGTTCTCAATATCCAACCTTGACAATTAATTTCTGTATGAGTGCCAAGGTAAGTCATCGATGACTTAGCAGCAGCATCCACCGTCACACAACCATTCAACAGTGCTTATGTTCTTTACTCCCAATCTGTTAGACTATCTTTATCTAGTATCCTCTAATAGCACAAAGGATTGTCTAATCTTTCATGATCAATAAAATCTTCTGTCCTGTTTGTTAAAGACGAAAAAACCCTCTGTGTAAGGTGTAGCAGTGACATAGTTGATTATTGTCCTTTTGGAGCCCTTTTTGTTGGCTTACTACTAGCGTGCTTTCATTTTCTCCATCCTGTCGTGGTATTTCATCCTTCGTGAATGATTTACATGTTGTGTTGTACGTCTTTTGAAATAATACGTTGCATTGCAATTTCTAATAGATAAGTGAACCATTATATGGCATTACCTTGTTCTCTGTAGTTACCAGCCCCCAATACCAGATGACCAAGTTAGACCACCAATTGACTTTGATCAGGAAGGAGGTATGCTTTCATTAATAGAGTATAACTGTGTACTCTCTCTTGTTCCTTTAGTTCATGCTTTGCAATATGTTTTCTGTTTCAGAAGCATTACCAAGTGATCGTGGAAGAGGGCGTGGCCATCAAGGAAGGGGCAGGGGAAGAGGTACGCTACAAATAACTAGCTTTTGTACTTGGTGACCCTGCATGGAAAATGCAAGTTGTTGTTAGCTTGGCTCTTCTGATGTTATTTGCTTTTGAATTGTTGCTTACAGCTATGAGCAACGGAGGGGCAGATTACAATGATGAAGACACAGATGGGGATGGGGGGCGTGGATATGGTGGCAGTGGAAGAGGTAGACGTGGCTACGCTGGGCCTGGAAGGGGTTATGGTGTGGATACAATGATGGTTTTGTGAAAGAAGAATCAGGTGGTGGCGATGGCGTGGATCAACGCATGCCACCTCCGCAAGGACGTGGTTAGTTCACATACTCTATTATTTTGTAGAACTGCATAGTTTGTCTTAGCATTGGTATTGTTTTTTTGATTCTTGATTATCAAATATTTGCTTCCTATGGACAAGAATATTTATTTCCTAAAATATACGTCAACCTAATTTGTTTTTTGTTTGATCATTAATCAGTAAAGAGATCAGTATATAGGCTTGCTGGGACCATGAACTTGGTAGTTGGTACTAGTTCATTATGAAATCTTTGTCATAAATTATAGGTCAAAGTCTTGCTTTGAAAACTATGTCAATAAGGACTAAGGATTAAAAGACTTGTATTTGCAGTGGGAGGCAGTAGTGTTCTTTTGCTTATCTGAGGATAGATGACTGAAATGGACACTTCGTGATGATCTACATTTCATGTTTCTGTTCTGTAATGCTCTGCCCTTAGCTTCATGCTCATAAAGTTTGTGAATCGCACATCCTCTCCTAATATGCACCTCTAAGGAACAGCCCTCTGAACATTATCTTCATGTAAGAAATATTATGTGATGGTTATTAATGAGTGACTCACTTCAAATCTTTTCTGGACTGAAGGTGGCAGAGGGAGGGGTAGCGGCAGAGGACGAGGTCGTGGGCGAGGACGTGCCCGTGGCCAGGAAAATCAAGATTAGATTGGCTTTATCCTCTTAGGTTTACTTGTTGGAGGCTGACATGATGGTTCTTGTGCCGTCCGATGATGCTAGTTTATCATTTTTGTAGCTAGTTTCTTTAATTTGCTTTGTCTAAAGATGTGGCATTCACTTTGTGTAGTCTAGCATCATCCGAGTTTCCTGGCAATCCGACGTCTAAAAAGTTTACTGTCTAGCGCATGTTGTCTAAGTGAAAATTTTACCGAACGTGCCCAGCTACACTAGAAGCACAGAAGTTTACTGAACGTGTCACAGCACTACACTATTGTTTTGGGAATTTTAATTTAATTCCAATAACTGCTAAAATTCCATTCTCAAATCCCCAAAAAGAAGTCATTCAATTGTTTAATGCAGATTTCTGTTTCTTTGGATACATTGTGTGGTGTTTAGTGTACAAGTAACAATTGAACAAAGGAGGTCCTCATGGTGTCAAGCCTATTGTGAATCCAAACTCTCAGAGTTCCCCCAGCGCATATATCGAAAACTATATAGCCTGTGTAAACTGCATGCCAGGGGTGAGGCAAAGCATGCCAGGACTCCTGCATAGAGGCCGGTTGTCCAGCTAGCGTCGACAGGAACTAGAGGAGGACTCCGACACATGATCTCATGATAAAGCACGATTTGCTTGGCGGAGCTGCTCATAAGATAGCTAGGTCTATTTTTCTTGATAAAAATCTATATAATTGAATTGATTTTTTTTAGCAAATTTGTTGAAGATGTAATAGTTATTTGAAATTAAAAAGCTAACAATGATGGTCTTGTCTAAAAAAAAAGTGTGCTAGGCTCACTGCTTGTTCCCAACTCAGTTAGACCCGGACCATTTCCCCATCAACAATGGTGCATCAGGAACAGCAGACCTTCATAACTCAGTTAAAACTTATTATGAAGATGCAAATAAACATTTCACCGTCGTGTTTGACATGCATGTATGTAACTAGCAATGGAGGCACTGGGATCCAAGGTCCTTGAACCTTATTATTCATCAATCCATCCAAGCTTAAAGACCATTCATCCTTGACAAAAGGTTAAAACATAGCAAGACATTCCAGATCTTTTTTACTCAGTTCGACAGAGATTATCAAACATTATCTTTCACAAGCCAACCTACTACGACATTGTAGCTACAACATTTCCAACCTACTACAACATCGAAGCTACAGCATTTCCAAAACAGGATTATCACCGAATTTGTATACATGTGGGATGTATCACATGCAGACTGCAGTAGAGTACACATTCTTCTCTTGATGGTCCTGACCATTAGGATGCAGAAATCCCATTAGGTTAGGACTTGCATGAATTTCTTATCCTTCTGAATCCTTGCATCTTTATAGAAGGATGATATGGAGAACACTGGCACGGGCACATTTTGTAGAGATAACACAAAAACATCAGCTAATTCTATCTTCAGGTCCAAACACGAACAGTGCCATCGACAGATGATGTCAGCATGCAGGTCTTTGTTGGGTGATAGCTGACGCTAGTGACCTGCCAAAGGAACAATTAGCATAAGAAAATATGAAGAATAAAAATTCAAATTCAAATGGAAACATAGTTAACCAGTAATTAGCAAAATAATGAAGCATAAGATGCAATTTCGAAAAAAGAATAGATACCACGGAGCTATGTGCTCGGAAGCTCGCAACAATAGGTGCGTCCACTAACTCCCAGAAGAAAACGAACCCATCCTCTGATCCACCGACAACAAACGCATCGTCATTGGTCAGGCAGCAATCCATCTTGAAGGCCTACAAATTGTAAAGATAAAAAAGATCAAAGAATGAACTGAGACAGTGTTTCTACTTTGCAATATTGAAATAACCAGTGCAACTGAAACTTATTCAAGTAATACCTTGCATATATGTCCCTTGTACTCTTGTAACATTTCTCCAGAGTTCCTAATTAATACAAAGGCCAGTAGATTCGATTACCAAAAGTCATGCATGCTGAAGGCAACATAGCAGTGAGGTCCATCTATTGAGAAACCCCTCCACTCACCATAATGGTGCTAAATGCTAATGTTCCATTAGTTTTCATATCGAAAGATTATGTGGCTGAAATTCGTGCAAACATGTACCAACATGCATACCAGAGCTTTGTGACCCCTCATCACTCTCAAAACAAAAAATCGATATATGATCCTAATCTTGTATTTCCCGTTTCTCCCCAAAACAGCATAAATTGTTGCTGATGAAAAAAAGTCAGAGCCATCATGATGCAGATGCTAAAAAACACAAGAACGTCATTCAAGTAGTCACTCAGATCCAACTCTTAAGTTTCAACCTACGGCTCATAAACTGTGATGTGCAAGGATTTAGCCACAAATATGCTCTGATGCACAACAATACCACATTAAGTTCAATTAGCTTGGCATTTGTGCCCAGGACCACGTAAAAAAGGCGTGTTTGACTAGCTAACTTCCAAGAAGATATTGAGTTTCATAACCCAAGTTAAATTGAAGCCACCTTGTGCATAATAAGTAAAAAAAAGAGTCTGTTTGAATTCTGCACTGTAATTTCTCAAATTTTGCAAGAGATATTTGAAGAGGAAACTGCAGGTTCTATCCCAAAGTGTCAATAAAGGTACACTGCAGCTGACGAATTTTTTGTTTGCACGGATTAGACAGTGAGAGCTCTGGTGACTGGATGAAGTGGAAGGCACTAAGAAAGATCACACGGGTCGTCTGACTCAATATGGAAAAATGGGAAGTGAGTCGGTGTATATGTCCATTATCAAGTGAAGTGAAGTTGTGGACTAGACAGACTTACTTCAAGTCCCCATGTACCATCAATAACTGATGTGGAACAGGAAGCGCATGTTAAAAAAAATTACCGGACATGCCACTCCAACAAAAACTAATGCAAGGGTTGATTTTATCATTCTACAAAATAGAGGGGGTCTAATTGCATAAAATTCTGAATAGGGCTTAATCTCTCCAGGGTGCTAAATAGAGGAACCTCTCCTGCATCTTTTGGTGTTAAAGTATAAACTGATTAGCAGCTTCCGAAGGGTACTTACTTGTCAAGAAGCCTCACAGTAGAATCCAAACAGTTAGCCAACAAGCAATTCCGGTCATTTGACAACGATATACAGTTGACAGGATGCCCCAGGTTGTCAACAGTCTCCCTGTTAACACAAGAAGGAAATGAAACGCCAAACCATTTAGAACCGATCACGGAATGGATTAGAATCTAATCAACACTTACTTGCTTAACAAATGGGAAGACCCAGAGTTTCATTTGGTAAACAAAAGTGCACACCTTAAATTAGTTGAGACTAGCAGGTGGAAAAAGTTATGCGCTTACCTACCCATGCGAATGTCAAATGTTCGGACAGTACCATCAACACTGCCAGCAATTATTTCGGTGCTGGTCACACTGACTGACATTACACTATCTTGAAAGGTATCAATTGTCTGCATAGTATATGGGAAGTTAAGAAAAAGAACCTAACGACGATTCCATATGGTTTTAACAAATGGAAGTACCTGGATTGGATCACTACTCTGTGACCTGCAGTCAAATGCACGCACCGTACGGTCATAACCAGCTGACAATACAACCGTGTTGTGCTCATTAAACTTCACTGAATTGACCTACACGAAGCAGAATGGGGAATTGGTGATTATATCTCAGCAAAGAAATTGTGGATCATCAAGAATCAAAGCTCTCTCATAATATTAAAATATGTTCCTTATCAGGTATTCATATTCACCAATGGACCTAATAATAAAGCACTATCAACATATGGTAGTGCTTGCGAACTCAACAACAGCCTAGAAGAGTACCATCACAGAAGCATGGTTTTGGAGAACTGCTTTGTACACAGGTAGGATTAGAATTCTAGAAATTGATTGTATTAGGGCGGCGATGTGCACAGTTCATCATTTACAGCTTGCTTGCAGGGTACTTGACTTACAGCATTCACTACCATTACATTAGCAATCGTAAAACGAATAGAGCTCAGGACACACACACCAACGTATAATCAGTAGTACCCAACATCGTGTAGAACTACTGCACTACAGTAGTCTGAACTACATTGTGCTTCAATTAAATCACAAACAACTGCTATACAATTAAACTAACACCAGCATTTAGAAAATAAAAAAGGCGTTCGGTGTTCGGTGCCTTGCTTCTATGAAATCGAATTTGCTGGGTTATGACATTTTCATGTGGATCGATAAGAGATAACTACAATCCCTCATTAACAGCACTAGTGTGAGCATCAGTACCATATGACAATTCCCATAAATCGGCGACTGATACATACCTCGCTATTGTGGCCCCGGAACTTGCGGATGACGCGGCCGGAGGCAACGTCCCAGTAGAAGATCTGCCTATCCGCGCCGCAAGACACCAGCTTCGCGTTATCCCTGCAATCCAAGAGACGGCCAGAAGCACACGCTTAATTCCCCAGTCGTGCGCCTCCAAATCAGATGGGAAGACAGGAGACATGGATAGGGCAGGGTTGTGCCCCTAGGGTACGTACGAGGACGCGTTCACGTCGCGAACCTCGCGGGCGTGGGATTTGTAGGTCTTGACGAGGGCGCCGGTGTGGGGGTTCCAGAGGCGGACGGTGCGGTCCTTGCCGCAGCTCAGGCAGTAGTTTCCGTCACGGTTGAAGCGCACGGCCAGCACCGCGCCCTCGTGCCCTGACAGAGTCCGCGACTCCGACCGCGGAAGCTGCTGCGCCGCCGTCGCTGCCGCCGTCGACATCTCCTCTGTCCTCCCACCGGCGGACGGCGTCGGCGTCGGGCTTCGGAGGGGTGGGTCAAACAATGCAAATACGACGGAAGGCTCTATATGAATTGGGCTGGCCCATGGGCCATGTCACTCCAAGCACAATTGCCCGCTTTACTTTGCGGAGTTCTTTTTTTAGATGAGTTCAAACGGTTTGCAAATTTTGCTCCAAGTTTACTCGGTTTGCAAGATTTCCCTCCAGATTTGTTTTTGCAACATAACCTATGCTCCATGGCACCTGAGTGCAGTATTATATGTTGCAAAATTCAAAACGAGTTTTTTTTTTGTTTCGTTGATGTCTTTTCCTTTAACTATTTTCGCATTTGTATATTGTCACACATTTCTTTATTATCAGCATTACATGGTTGTTTTTTCATTATTTTATATTTAAAATTTCATTTTTAGCTAGAACAATGGCGTGCCGTTAAGAGAAGTGCTGTGAAATTGGGTGCTATGGTGTCGGCAACCAAGAACCACCGATATGTACACCGATAAAAGTGGGCTCCAAAATGCATATAGAGGTGGTGCTCTTTTCTTTAGTACTCCATCCATGAAACATGTCTAAAAATTATTAAAATTCGGATGCATTTAGATGTTATTTAGTGTTACAGCTGGGCATGGGCAGCCCGACATCTAGATGTTATTTAGTGTTACAGCTGGGCATGGGCAGCCCGGCCTAGATATCCCAACACGACCCGGCCCAAAATTTTTGGACTGGGCTTGGGTTCGGGCCTGATATTGGAGCCCGAACATCGGGGCAGGCCAGGCTCGGGCTTGAGTTCGGGCTAGGTCGTGGTTTCGTCCGTTCAGGCCAGTTTCGGGCCTAGTTTATAAGCCTGAAGATCGGGTTGAACCGGGCTTGGGCCTAGGAATTTACGTTCGGGCTCTTTCGGGCCTGGCCCGAAACCTGGCCAACCCGAGAAACGCCTAGGGTTTAGTGTCTAGTACATCTAGATGTAGACAAATCTTCAACATATTCCATGAGACGGAGGGAGTAATATGTTTTCATGATAGACATATTAGGCCCATCACGGGTTTGCACTTTCCACCACCAGGCCCGAGCCAACAGGAGTGTTTGGGGGAGATGCTATACGCCGAGCAGGTCGGCAGCGAAGAAGGTGCCGCACACCCCCAGGCGGGGGTAGTGGGCCGGCCCATTAGTTTTCTCTTCTTTCTTCTTCTCCTTAGCTGTTTCACTTAGTTTGTTTTTTCTGGGCCAGCCCACTTAATTTTCTTAATCTGAATATTATGAACATTTTTCGAATCTAAACAATTTTCCAATTCTACAATTTTTTGAGCTTAATATTTTGAACAATTTTCGAAATCTGAATAATTTTCGAATCTGAACAATTTTCGAAATTTGAACAATTTTCGAATCTGAACAATTTTCGAATCTGATTTTTTTAAAATTTGAACAGTTTTCGAATCTGAACAATTTTTGAATCTGAACAATTTTTGAAATTTGAATAATTTTTGAAATTTGAATAATTTTCGAAATTATTTTTTTTCTAAATTTGAACAATTTTCGAATCCGAACAATTTTCAAAATTTTAAAAAATTGAATCTGAACAATTTTAGAATTTGAACATTTTCCGAAAATATAAATATATTTTGAAAGAATAAAAGAAGAAAACCGGTCAAAAAACGAACTCCAGGTAGAAAAACCGCACAGAAAAAGGAAAAACCAGATGAAGCAAAACCCAGCGCCGTAATGGGCCTGGCCCAAATAGGGGTGTGCGGTGTCCGGTCGGCACCAACCAATGCGGTGTATAGGAATCGCGGTGTTTGGGGCCCAAAATTTTGGTATAAGTCTAATAGTTATATTCAACGAAAAATAATAATTTAGCTGTAAAAGTAGAAGGCCGGCCATACCTGGGCCTTCCCAATCGATTGGAGCAGAAGTAGCTTGGGGATGACAGGGGAACATGATCCTTGGACGCTTCATCCGATGTCACCATCTTGGTCAGCGGGCACACAGGATTCTAGCTATGGGGTGTTCTCCCCTCCTCAAACAACTCATGACCAGTATATAGTCCCAAACACTGCTCTTGGCATTGCTGGTCAAGAAAGCCATCAAGAAACTACACATGAAATTCGGTCGGGAGATAGTCAGGCAACAGGGAAACAAGATCAACAACAGCATCATGCAGAAAGGAGTATGGAGTTGGATAATGAGGCACTGGCGCCAGCCTCTAAGGCGCCACGGGCGCCATGAGGGCATTGGGATGGAACTGCCAAGGCATGGGCAAGAGCCTAGGCAGTCCTAAAATGTGTCATCTTGCCAGAATGATCTATGCAACCAAAGCTTAGGTACTCTTCATCTCAGAAATCAAATCTTCTAAAATTAGTTCGAATGATCTAGTTTCTAGATTTAACATGTCTGATAGTATTGTAGTGCCTTCTCGAAGACGATCGGGAGGGCTCTGGCTGATGTGGACTGACGAAGTACAAGTTTGTGTCCATAGTTTCAATTTCTATGTTATCCTAGCTACTGTAGTTATTAGAAGTAGTAACCAGAAGTTTGGGCTAGTTTGTATATATGGTGATCCCTACCATCGTAATACTAGCCAGATTTGGGATCAAGTAGCCTCTTTTGTGTATGATAACTCTAGCATGCCAGTTATGTGTATCGGTGATATGAATGAACTCTTGTATGATATAGATAAGAATTCCCAGAATATTAACCGTACGCGTATGAATGCTTTCCGTTTGATGATTAAAAAATGTGGTTTATTTGACTTGGGTTTTAGTGGGCCTGCTTACACTTGGACAAATAAACGGTTCTCGTCAAAACCCACTTATGAAAGACTTGATCGATGCCTAGTAAATGCTGAATGGTGTGATGTTTATCCTATCTCAAATGTTTACAATATGCCTCTGATTCATTCTCTTAGTGACCATGCGCCCATTTTACTCTCTACTGATGGTTCCGCTTGTAAAATTAAACGCTCCTTCAAATTTGAAAATTGGTGGCTCAAGGAAGATGACTTTCAGAAAAATGCAAAAGATGTTTGGGCTAAGAGTACAAACCGCTCTTTCTCGGCAAGGACTAATCATTTGGCACGAGCTTTAAAGATTTGGTGCAGGAAAAAGAAGCCATTGCAGCAGGAGCTAAGTGAGATTGAAGAGAAAATAAAGCAGCTACAACTCCAACCGGTGCAGCATCAGGATCATACCCTTGAAGCTAACTTAGTACAAAGGTATGAACTAAATATGACCAAGCTTACAGATTATTATATGCAAAGAGCGAAGAAGAATTGGGTTAAAGATGGTGATAGGAACACAACCTTTTTCCACAAGGCAATCACGAAAAGAAAAAGAAGGAACACAATTGTGTCGGTAAAAGATGAAAACAACATTGTCCAATTTATGCCGGATAAAATCAGCAATACCTTTGTAAATTACTTCAGGCATATTTTTGCTTCCACAACTACTAACCATGGCAGGCCATACTTACATACTCAAATGCCAACATCAAGTAATGAGTACACCTACACAATTCCGGACAAGCAAGAACTATGGGAAACATTGATGGAGATGAAAAGAAATGCTTCCCCAGGACCAGATGGCTTCAACGTGGAATTTTACATAGCAACATGGAGTTGGATTGGAGATGATGTCTACATGCTGGTAAGATCTTTCTTTGAAACAGGGATTCTTCCTGCCCATATTAATGATACACATATTGCTCTAATTCCCAAGAAACTTGTTCCTCTTGTCCCTGCTGATTATAGGCCGATAAGCCTTTGCAATGTTATTTACAAGCTAATTGCAAAATCTCTAGCAAATAGGCTTAAACCCCACTTGCCAGACTACATACACCCTGCCCAACAAGCTTTCATAGAAGGTCGCCGTATTAGTAACAATATCATTATTGCGCAGGAAATTACTCACTCCTTTGCTCTTTCTTCCTGGAAAGAAAAAGCTTTTATGCTAAAAATTGATCTTGCAAAAGCTTTTGATCGTGTAGAATGGAACTTTATTGTTTCTGCCCTGGCACGTAAAGGTTTACATGCCCATTTCATAAACTTGATTCATGCGTGTATCTCTTCGCCTTCTTTTTCAGTAGTTATTAATGGCCAACCGTTTGCGAGATTCAAAAGTGAAAGAGGTATCAGACAAGGTTGTCCCCTATCTCCCTATCTCTTTGTCTTAAGGATAAATGAACTTTCTATTGCGTTGCAGGAAGCCATGTCCAATTCTTCTCTATGTGGCATTGTTCTTGGACCAAACTGTCCACCCATTCACTCGCTTCTTTTTGCTGATGATCTTCTTATTTGTGGTAGGGCAGATGTCCAAGAAGCTTACACCATAAATACAATCCTCCAATCTTTTTGTGCTCTCTCTGGCCAAACTCCAAGCTGGCCTAAATCTGGTATCATCTTCAGCAAGCATGTTGACCAAGGTATTGCCGCTGCAATTAGACAAATTTTTCCGGTCACTCTTATTGATTCCTCCTTCATACACCTTGGTCACCCTCTAATCCTTCCTAGCAAAGATAGAGCTTCGGCCTATGATTTTGTCATTGAAAAATTCAGAACTAAGCTCACCACCTACAAGGCAGATCAACTTTCGCATGCAGCTCGCCTAACTCTCATCCAATCAGTTTTTGCCTCAATCCCGGTCTATTACATGTCCAATATCCTGTTCTCCAAAAAGTTCCTTTCTAAGTTAACATTGATAGTTAGGGTGTTTTGGTGGACAGGAATCAGAGAGGATAAAACAAGCAAAGCTCTTTGCTTGAGGGCTTGGAAGGATATATGTACCCCCAAAAAAGAAGGAGGGCTAGGAATCAGAAATTTCCAAGCGGTTAATCAAGGCTTAATTCTCATGGCTGCTTGGCGTATAGCCCAAAATCCAAACGATTTTCTTCACAAGGTTCTCAAGGCCAAATATTTTCATGATTCTTCTATTTGGCGCCCAAATTCAAACACTCCAAAGTCCGCATTTTGGGCCTCTATTCTAAAAATTTTACCTATTCTAAAGACTCACTCCTACTATCAAATCACCCAAGGCAACATTTCTCTTTGGAGTACTCCCTGGTGCCAAGAGTGGACTAAAATTTATGAAAATCTTATAGTCCAACAGCCCACATACACATACCCAGCCAAAGTCAGCGATCTTTGGTTACCAAATCAACAAGCTTGGGATGAATATCTTGTTGATTCCCTTTTTGAGCAACCCATGGCGCAATGCATCAAGCAAACCCCCATCATCTCTTCACATGAACAGGACTTGTTATGCTGGAAACTCACTCCAAACGGTAAGTGTAATTCAAAAAGTGCATACTATGCTTGCTTGCAAAACTTGCAGGAACTAGGAGAGCCTCAGCCAAGACAACTTTCTGCTGCAACTACTACCCTTTTGGATCAGATTTGGAAATCGAAAGAAATCTTGCCAAGAATCAAAGCATTTGCATGGCGTTTTCTTAGGAAAGCTATTCCTACTGGAGCTCGTGCAGGGAAGTATTCCAAACATATAAGTAAACTTTGTTGCAGGTGCGGCTTACAGGAAGATGATGTCCACCTCTTTTTTACATGTCACTTCGCAAGGGCTGCATGGTTCAGCTCTCCATGGTATATCAGAACGGAAATCATAACACAAAATAATCAGTCCTTGACACAAATTTTGCTGAACTTATGCAGCTTGCCTCATCCACATGTATCTCTTACCAATATTCTAACCTTTATGTGGTGCTTATGGAAGTCAAGAAATGACTGCCTTTTTAACAGGAAAAAGGGAGAACCTTACCAGATTGATATCAACGCACAAGCACTGCTAAAAAACATGGAGCTACTTGATCCTGCTGATATGTATTTGCAGGTTAAGTCTAAATCAGTGCAGGTTCCACAAAGACAAGATGTGCCGAAGCAAGGAGAAACGATCACAATGGACATGTGCATTTCAGGAACGAAGATCTTCTCGGATGCATCTTGGAAGAAGGGAAAAGATACAGGATCTGAAATCACAGGCATTGGAATTTTCATACAACTCGATGGCGATGTCAACAACACAAATATCAAAATACAGGCCTCCACTTCTTTAACCTCTTCGGTCTTGCAGGCAGAAGCGAAGGCAATGTTACTTGCTGTCGAAATAGCAGGGAAACTACAAGTCAACAAGCCAATACTATTGACAGACAACAAACTTCTAGCAAAAGCTGTTGCAAGCAACAAAATTGACTCTGAATACATGCACTGGAATAGTAGAGACACTCTTGCCAGGATCCTAAACTCCACATCAAAGCTTGAGGCTACGGTATTCCACATAAAACGAGATATTAATGTTGTAGCTCATAGCTGTGCTCATCAGGTGCTTAGGTTTCCTCTAAGTTCACCTATCTTAGGTTGTTCATCTTCAGCTCACACTCCTCCTTGCCCTGTTATCTCGGCTCTTCAAAATTCTGAGTGGCCGGGTTTTGTAATCAATGCTGTACAATGCTGTTGAGCTGATGAATGAAATTTGGCGCCTACGGCGCCTTGCCTTGTTCAAAAAAAAAAAAAAAAAGAAAGGTTCGTCCGCGCGCGGGCATCGTTCTCCGTGCGACGCGTGTCGCGCTGAGAGCAGCTCTCTACCGCGTACGTTACCTACCGCTCCGTGTGGTACGTCTCCACGTCAAGTACGTAGCCTTCCGCGTGTATCCAGTCTCAGCTCAGCTAGCTATAGAAGTACGTACCAATCGATCGATCCATCCATTGAATCGAATCAGCTAGCTACATGCAAAATCCTAGTACAATTATGTAAATCCGAGTACAACAAAAGTAGGAGTATAATTTAGTGGACACACAAGTAAATTAGTACAGTTAAACACACGGGCGAGTACAAGTACAGTCAGACACATTAGCAGCTACAGTAGCGCACATGAGCAGCTACAGTCGCACACACGAGCAAGTGCATGTACAGAAGTACAGTCACGCACACGAACGGGTACTGGTACAGAAATATAATCGCGCACACGAGGAAGTACTAGTACAAAAGCATAAGTACAGTAGCCTACACGAGTAAGTACAGTTATCGAGTAAAGGGAAAAACTACATCAAATACACTAAAAACAGAAGTACTTATTAGTTGAAGCACGAGTACAGTTAGGTACACACCACGAGTACAAACACACTAGTATTGGAAGTACGGAAAAAGAATCTCGAAACCTATCAACATGGGATCTAGTTTTGAAGATCTCGACACGAAGATCTCAAAAGTGAAAACGGTTCGTAATTTGGACTTACGGTTCGTAAGAAATTTCATTTAAAAAAATGAACCTAAAAATAAAGGGAAAACTGGACCCTTCTCTCTCCTCTCATATCTCATCTTGCTTCCCCTTGCGACACTTGGCGAGCAGGGAGACCACTTCCACCAAAATTCTGGCACCACAACGCGCCACGTGTCGCATGGGGAGAGACTTTGGACCTTCGCGAAGACAGGTCTTTTTTAGAGAATTCGACCATGGACGGGATTGGCACTCGATCGACTAGGGCGCGTTTGGTAGCTGGACGCCCTTTGGCTCGCATTGGCCCAGCATTTTCCGGGCTATTTGGTTCCTTGGGTTCAGTCGCGTTCTTGCGTAGCACGGGTCTTTAAGCACTCTTGGGACAGGCCCCGGAGGAACGCCCAGTTTGACAGTTTCTTCAGGGCTAGGCCCTCGCGAGACGAAAATCGACAACGCCGTTCGCGCGGGAGCTCCGCCTAGGCATGACGGGAGATGCCGAAATCCTAGCGGCGTTGCGCAGCAAAGGTAAGGGGAAAATTCTCTGCTCTACTGTAGTGTTAGATTCATTTTGGTAGAACTAGTTGGGTTCGATAAGACTGTTCGTAATGCACAGATCTTGTTTGAGTAGATCGACCAGCTCTAGCTTGTGCATCACGCCGCAGCACTCATCATTTGCATACAAGCCTGGATCCTGATGGTGCAGAAGAGAGCAGTTAGGCATGCTGCTTTTTCTCGTGTGACTTACGGTCCTATGGTATAACGAGATCAGGAGAGGATTGCCAACCTAAACCACATCTACAACTGCAACAACGTAGAGGCTATCCAGATGCTACAGATGAGAAGAGCTCCTTTCTATGAACTTGTGAAAAGGTTCAAAGGTGGAGGACTGCTGACGGATAGCATCCACACATCTGTCGAAAAACAAGTCACAATGTTTCTTCATGTCGTGGGTCATAACCAGAGGTTCAGAGTCATCCATAGCACATTCAGGCGATCCACGGAGACTATCTCTCGGTACTTCCAGCAGGTGTTGTACGCAATTGGGGAGTTCAAAGATGAAATAATCAAGCCAGCATCAAGGAACACACCATCCAAGATCAAGAACAGCTACAGGTGGTTCCCCTATTTCAGGGTGAGTACAAAATCATTTTCCTTCTACCTATTAGTTGTGTGGTACTATCAGAAACATGAGTGTGTGCTAATTTTTTTTACAGGATTGCATTGGGGATATTGATGGTACTCATGTGACTGCAAATGTACCGAGATCAATGTCTGCAGCTTTCCGTAGGAGGAAGCACTCCAGCAGCCAGAACGTGCTAGTAGCTGTGCATTTCAATATGAGGTTCACCTACGTGCTTGCTGGGTGAGAGGGTCAGCTCATGATGCGAGCATCCTAGCCGACAGCTTATCAAGGCCTGATGGGTTTCAAATCTCTGAGGGTAAATTTTACCTTGGGGATGCTGGATATGCATGCTATCGTGGTATCGTCACGGCATATGCCATAGGGTGGCTAACGAAGGAGGTTCCTAGGAGATCTCACGGCGGTATCCGGATGCGGGTATGGGGACGAGCGACACGGCGACGTACCCAGGTTCGAGGCCCTCCGATGGAGGTAACACCTCTACTCCTGCTAGGGATGTATATGATGATCACACAATACAAGGTTGCTCGTTGAGCTGTGTCCGGCTGCTCCTGGGAGGCTAAGGAAGACAAGAGTCTCTCTCACAGGGCAGCGCTAAGGGTGGAAGTGGAGTGAGAATGATCGATCCCCTGCACGAGAGGGGGTAGTGCGGTTTATATAGGCATCGGCACTTTACATATAAGACCCTATAGTCTACTGGCCGGCTTGGCCGGCTCCGGCTTCCGCTCCTTCCCGAGGCACTGACGTCAGGAGCCGTTGAGGCCTCATGGCCTGTCCCATCCGGCTGCCGAAGTCAGCGGTATGGAGTGGAAGCGTCTCTGTCGCCATCAGCCACTGTAGCCAGTACGGATTGACGTTGGCCATGATGGCCTGTCCGGCGCGTGGCACTATTGTTCCACAGTGCCCCGCGCTTTACGGAAGATGAAGTCAGCGTGGACTTTGGGAACCCGGATCACCAACCCGGTTCCTTCTAGTGCAAGACTCGCCAGCCTCGAGTCGGTCTGAGGTACAAACCCCCAGTCGGATATGGCTTGTAGAAGCCGGCCCAGCTACAGCATTGGCGGCCGTAGCCAAGCCGACTAGGACCTAGAGCCAGCCGGCTTCCGGACCAGCCGGCCACGGCGCCAGCCGGCTGCTCCTCAGCCGGCCTTTGCCGCGAGCCGGCCAGCGGTCAGCCGGCTGCTCCGCGTCCATTGCCCTACCCGGGGTCTTCCCCCCGACATTAGCCCCCGAAGCTGGCAAGGTCCTGCGTTAAGAAGGACCTAGGCAGGTTTTCCTGGCTTTTGATCTCTTGAATATACTTGGCGGCACTCGGAGGGGCCGACTGAGAATGTCCATTCAGCCGGCTGCGCCCTCATCCGGCTCGTTTCGGCCGGCTGCTAGTAGCCGGTCGCGATTTTCACTTCTGCAGCTTTTGCTTTTTTACAAGTCCTGGCGACGTCTCCGCCTTGCGAGGAAAGTTTCGGGCCGAGTTGAACTTAATGTCCGGCTCCGGCTTGCGGCGCGCCGGAGTCTCCGCTGCCTCGGGTCCTGCACCCGACTTGACCGGTCTGACGTCAGGGCTCTGCCGCCGGTTCGTCTGGTCACGTCACTGTCTCCCCCGGATCCGGTGCGGTCGTGGGGGACGTGGTGTGGTAGTTTCTGGTAACCGCAGCGAACGTGGGAGGAGTTATTGCGCAGAAAATCCGGGCGGCGTGGCCACGTCTGCCACTTGGAGGCCAACCGTCCACCCCGGGCGGCTATAAATGCCGCGCGGGGGGGAACCGAGGCGGCACTCCCCGCACTCTTCTTCTTCCTCGCGTCCTTGCTCCGCTCGCGCTCTCGCTCCGCTCTTCCTCGCGCTCGAGCTCCTCGCCGCCCCGGCGAATGTTTCTCACTGGCGAACTCCGGCGAGCGCATCTCCGTCAAGCCGCCGCCGCCACTCCGTCGAGTCGGCGCCACGGGGCCCCGTGTTTCAACCGTGCGCCCTCCGCCGCCGCCGTCGCCGCCGCCGTCGCGAGGTTCCTCTTCACCTTTTCGTCTTTCGTGGTCTTCTTCTTCCTCCTCTTCATCGATGGCCGGCGCGAGCGGGTCCTGGAGGGGATCGTACATGAGGGACGACGACATCGAGCGTCTAGTGCGCCTCCGCCGGATCCCGTCGACGGTGACCACGAGGACGCCCAGCGCGGAAGTGGAGCCCACGCCGGAGCCCGGCGAGCGCGTCGTCTTCGGCGCGCACCTCGACCGCGGGTTGGGCCTGCCGGCGTCCAACTTCTTCCGCCACTTCCTCGAATACTTCGGCTTGCAGCCGCACCACTTGCCGGCTGATGTCTACGCCCCCTCCTTTTCCTGTAGACAGTGTTGGGCCTCCAAGAGCAGAGGTTTGTAGAACAGCAGCAAGTTTTCCCTTAAGTGGATCACTCAAGGTTTATCGAACTCAGGGAGGAAGAGGTCAAAGATATCCCTCTCATGCAACCCTGCAACCACAAAGCAAGAAGTCTCTTGTGTCCCCAACACACCTAATAGGTGCACTAGTTCGGCGAAGAGATAGTGAAATACAGGTGGTATGAATATATATGAGCAGTAGCAACGGTGCCAGAAAATAGCTTGCTGGCGTGTAGTTGATGGTGGTAGTATTGCAGCAGAGTAACGTTAAAGAAACAAGAAACAAGCGATAGTAACGCAGCAGTATTTAGGAACAAGGCCTAGGGATTAGACTTTCACTAGTGGACACTCTCAACATTGATCACATAACAGAATAGATAAATGCATACTCTACACTTTTGTTGGATGATGAACACAT
Organism: Lolium perenne; assembly: GCF_019359855.2. Lineage (NCBI taxonomy): Eukaryota > Viridiplantae > Streptophyta > Magnoliopsida > Poales > Poaceae > Lolium > Lolium perenne. The sequence continues at coordinate 129,533,012 of NC_067249.2, read as the reverse complement.
TGCGTAGGATTACACGAACCCTCAATGCCGGAGTTAACAAGCTCCACAATTAATGTTCATATTTTAGTAACCTTATAGTGTAAGATAGATCAAAAGACTAAACCAAGTACTAACATAGCATGCACACTGTCACCTTCATGCATATGTAGGAGGAATAGATCACATCAATACTATCATAGCAATAGTTAACTTCATAATCTACAAGAGATCATAATCATAGCCTACGCCAAGTACTAACACGGATGCACACACTGTCACCATTACATCGTGCAGGAGGAATAGAACTACTTTAATAACATTGCTAGAGTAGCACATAGATAAATTGTGATACAAAACACATTGCAATCATAAAGAGATATAAATAAGCACCTCACTATGCCATTCATCAGTGAATAAGTATTCTGTGAAATATAGCCTAAGAGACCCACACGGTGCACACACTGTCACCTTTACACACGTGGGACAAGGAGTCTCCGGAGATCACATAAGTAAAACTCACTTGACTAGCATAATGACATCTAGATTACAAGCATCATCATATGAATCTCAATCATGTAAGGCAGCTCATGAGATTATTGTATTGAAGTACATAGGAGAGAGATGGACCACATAGCTACCGGTACAGCCCCGAGCCTCGATGGAGAACTACTCCCTCCTCATGGGAGCAGCAGCGGTGATGAAGATGGCGGTGGAGATGGCAGCGGTGTCGATGGAGAAGCCTTCCGGGGGCACTTCCCCGTTCCGGCAGCGTGCCGGAACAGAGACTCCTGTCCCCCAGATCTTGGCGTCGTGGTGGCGGCGGCTCTGGAAGGTTTTCTCTGGTTTCGTCGAACGTATCAGGGTTTTCGATCCAGGGGCTTTATATAGGCGAAGAGGCGGCGCAGGAGGGTCGAAGGGGCGACGACACCATAGGGCGGCGCGGCCAGGGCCTAGGCCACGCCGGCCTATGGTCTGGGGGCCCAGTGCCCCCCCTCTGGTCCTTCCCGGGTGTTCTGGATGCTTCCGGTAAAAATAGGAACTTGGGCGTTGATTTCGTCCGATTCCGAGAATATTTCGTTACTAGGATTTCTGAAACCAAAAACAGCAGAAAACAGGAACTGGCACTTCGGCATCTTGTTAATAGGTTAGTTCCAGAAAATGCACGAATATGACATAAAGTGTGCATAAAACATGTAGATAACATCAATAATGTGGCATGGAACATAAGAAATTATCGATACGTCGGGGACGTATCAGCATCCCCAAGCTTAGTTCTGCTCGTCCCGAGCAGGTAAAACGATAACAAAGATAATTTCTGGAGTGACATGCCATCATAACCTTGATCATACTATTTGTAAAGCATATGTAATGAATGCAACGATCAAAACAATGGTAATGACATGAGTAAACAACTGAATCATAAAGCAAAGACTTTTCATGAATAGTATTTTCAAGACAAGCATCAATAAGTCTTGCATAAGAGTTAACTCATAAAGCAATAATTCATAGTAAAAGCATTGAAGCAACACAATGGAAGATTAAGTTTCAGCGGTTGCTTTCAACTTGTAACAAGTATATCTCATGGATAGTAGTCAACATAAAGTAATATAACAAATGCAATATGCAAGTATGTAGGAATCAATGCACAGTTCACACAAGTGTTTGCTTCTTGAGGTGGAGAGAAATAGGTGAACTGACTCAACATTGAAAGTAAAAGAATGGTCCTCCATAGAGGAAAAGCATCGATTGCTATATTTGTGCTAGAGCTTTGATTTTGAAAACATGAAACAATTTTGTCAACGGTAGTAATAAAGCATATGTATCATGTAAATTATATCTTACAAGTTGCAAGCCTCATGCATAGTGTACTAATAGTGCCCGCACCTTGTCCTAATTAGCTTGGACTACCGGATCATCGCAATGCACATGTTTTAACCAAGTGTCACAAAGGGGTACCTCTATGCCGCCTGTACAAAGGTCTACGGAGAAAGCTCGCATTGGATTTCTCGCTATTGATTATTCTCAACTTAGACATCCATACCGGGACAACATAGACAACAGATAATGGACTCCTCTTTTATGCATAAGCATGTAACAACGATTAATAATTTTCTCATATGAGATTGAGGATATTTGTCCAAAACTGAAACTTCCACCATGGATCATGGCTTTAGTTAGCGGCCCAATGTTCTTCTCTAACAATATGCATGCTTAACCATAAGGTGGTAGATCTCTTTTACTTCAGACAAGACGAACATGCATAGCAACTCACATGAAATTCAACAAAGAGTAGTTGATGGCATCCTCAGTGAACATGGTTATCGCACAACAAGCAACTTAATAAGAGATAAAGTGCATAATTACATATTCAATACCACAATAGTTTTTAAGCTATTTGTCCCATGAGCTATATATTGCAAAGGTGAATGATGGAATTTTAAAGGTAGCACTCAAGCAATTTACTTTGGAATGGCGGAAAATACCATGTAGTAGGTAGGTATGGTGGACACAAATGGCATAGTGGTTGGCTCAAGTATTTTGGATGCATGAGAAGTATTCCCTCTCGATACAAGGTTTAGGCTAGCAAGGCTTATTTGAAACAAACACAAGGATGAACCGGTGCAGCAAAACTCACATAAAAGACATATTGAAAACATTATAAGACTCTACACCGTCTTCCTTGTTGTTCAAACTCAATACTAGAAATTATCTAGACCTTAGAGAAACCAAATATGCAAACCAAATTTTAGCATGCTCTATGTATTTCTTCATTAATAGGTGCAAAGCATATGATGCAAGAGCTTAAACATGAGCACAACAATTGCCAAGTATCACACTACCCAAGACATTTAGAGCAATTACTACATGTATCATTTTCCAATTCCAACCATATAACAATTTAACGAAGGAGAAACTTCGCCATGAATACTATGAGTAGAAACCAAGGACATACTTGTCCATATGCTACAGCGGAGCGTGTCTCTCTCCCATAAAGTGAATGCTAGGATCCATTTTATTCAAACAAAACAAAAACAAAAACAAGAAACATACAGACGCTCCAAGCAAAGCACATAAGATGTGACCGAATAAAAATATAGTTTCAAGAGAAGGAACCTGATAATTTGTCGATGAAGAAGGGGATGCCTTGGGCATCCCCAAGCTTAGACGCTTGAGTCTTCTTGATATATGCAGGGGTGAACCACCGGGGCATCCCCAAGCTTAGAGCTTTCACTCTTCTTGATCATAGTATATCATCCTCCTCTCTTGACCCTTGAAAACTTCCTTCACACCAAACTTCTCATAAACTTCATTAGAGGGGTTAGTACATAATCAAAAACTCACATGTTCAGAGGTGACACAATCATGCTTAACACTTCTGGACATTGCTCAAAGCTACTGGAAGGTAATGGAACAAAGAAATCCACCCAACACAGCGAAAGAAGCAATGCGAAATAAAAGGCAAAATCTGTCAAAACAGAACAGTCCGTAAAGACGAATTTTTAATAAATACTTCCATTCCTCAGATCAGAAAACTCAAAACTAATGAAAGTTGCGTACATATCTGAGGAACACGCACGTAAATTGGCATATTTTTCTGATTTTTCTACAGAGAAAACAGCCCAGATTCGTGACAGATAGAAATCTGTTTCTGCGCAGAAATCCAAATCTAGTATCAACCTTCGATTAGAGGCTTCACTTGGCACAACCAAACACAAAACTAAGATAAGGAGAGGTTGCTACAGTAGTAAACAACTTCCAAGACACAAATATAAAATAAAGTACTGTAGCAAAATAACACATGGGTTATCTCCCAAGAAGTTCTTTTCTTTATAGCCATTAAGATGGGCTCAGCAGTTTTAATGATGCACTCGCAAGAAATAGTATTTGAAGCAAAAGAGAGCATCAAGAGGCAAATTCAAAACACATTTAAGTCTAACATGCTTCCTATGCATAGGAATCTTGTAAATAAACAAGTTCATGAAGAGCAAAGTAACAAGCATAGGAAGATAAAACAAGTGTAGCTTCAAAAATTTCAGCACATAGAGAGGTATTTTAGTAACATGAAAATTTCTACAACCATATTTTCCTCTCTCATAATAACTTTCAGTAGCAACATGAGCAAACTCAACAATATAACTATCACATAAAGCATTCTTATCATGAGTCTCATGCATAAAATTATTACTCTCCACATAAGCATAGTCAATTTTATTAGTTGTAGTGGGAGCAAATTCAACAAAGTAGCTATCATTATTATTCTCATCATCAAATATAGGAGGCATATTGTAATCATAATCAAATTTATCCTCCATAACAGGTGGAACCAAAAGACCACTATCATTATAATCATCATAAATAGGAGGTAAAGTATCATCAAAGAAAATTTTCTCCTCAATGCTTGGGGGACTAAAAAGATCATGAAAACCAGCTTCCCCAAGCTTAGAACTTTCTATATCATTATCAACAATGGTGTTCAAAGCGTTCATACTAATATTACTACCAGCATGCAAATAAGATTCCATAGGTTTTTTAATTTTCGCATCAAACAATCCATGTTTTAAATCAGGAAATAGAATAAGAAGCTCATTCTTGTCCATTATGCCAAACTAGTATAAACAAGAAACAAAAAGATGCAATTGCAGGATCTAAAGGAAATAGCTTCGAGTACTTACAAAGGTCTTGGGAAAATAGCTTAGTAGCCGAGGTCCGGAGTGTGAGTACCTTTACCTTTCCTCACTGCAAGAACGGCGCCAGAAAATAGCTTGATGTCTACGCCCCCTCCTTTTCCTGTAGACAGTGTTGGGCCTCCAAGAGCAGAGGTTTGTAGAACAGCAGCAAGTTTTCCCTTAAGTGGATCACCCAAGGTTTATCGAACTCAGGGAGGAAGAGGTCAAAGATATCCCTCTCATGCAACCCTGCAACCACAAAGCAAGAAGTCTCTTGTGTCCCCAACACACCTAATAGGTGCACTAGTTCGGCGAAGAGATAGTGAAATACAGGTGGTATGAATATATATGAGCAGAGTAACGGTGCCGTAAAATAGCTTCTTTGGCGTGTAGTTGATGGTGGTAGTATTGCAAAGAGTAGTAACGCAAAGAAAAAAGAAACAAGCAGTAGTAACGCAGCAGTATTTAGGAACAAGGCCTAGGGATTAGACTTTCACTAGTGGACACTCTCAACATTGATCACATAACAGAATAGATA